>NW_026781959.1:352500-952500 GCF_031769215.1 Ylistrum balloti
TTACAATGAAATGCTTATACTTTGTGACGTTAATTGCATTATGTTATTTTCATATTCTGCTGAAAAAGTTTGAATATGATCAATATAAGAATGTCAAGAAACATATTAACCAAAACATTTAATTACATTTTTTTTTATTAGGTCGGGCACCGAACTTCGTTGTCAGTGACGATCCTAAAGCCAATTTTCTGGTCGTCCGTAAAGGCGGTGATGACAACAACGACAACAATGGCGACAATGGCGACAATGACGACAACGGAGGTACCTTGTATGTATTTAAAGAACTTCATTACCATATTGGAGCTAGCGATGCATCGTATGGATCGGAGCACGTTGTAAACATGAAAGGCTACAAAGGCGAGGTAGGGATGAATTGTAGAAAATGTAGAAAATACAAGTAGAGATAAAAAAGTGAAGAATAGAGTCATAACATTGCTTCTTAGTTTCTTGCTTTAAAAAAACCAAAGGAAGTCGATATAATTTCTAGGTATTTTTACACAAAATACAGTAAAGAAAATTAGAAATGTATCTTTTAATGTTTCGTAGTCTAACTGTATATTTAGTAATAACTGAAGGGCGGTTTTACTTTCGCAATATCCGCGGTCATCAAAGGTAGCGCGAAAAAAAAAATTAAAAAAAAAAAAAAAAAACAGCAAAAATTTTAACATAATTAATATACAATGTAAATTTTGTTATCTAATTCTCTACACAGATACTAATTTAGAGACACGAGAGGAGTCCAATCTTTGTGAACTAAGCCAAACTGGGATACTAGCGAAATATTATCTAGATTGAACAATTATACAATAGGTCCCTGTACAAATCATGTATTAAAATTGGTATTCACCGTTGACTGCGGTATTTGATTTAGATTTTTGAGGTCAACTGCCGTGACGATGTCTGCATCATAATTTACGAGGACTAAAATTCATAAATGTATATATGTTAAATAGATCTGGTTAGAAAATGATCCGCAAAATGTTTTGATGAGGACTCTAATAACAGTTGTCTTGTGTTCTTGATCAAAGCTCCTTTGACAAATAAATGGCAGGATTGTATTTACATTAAATGTCGACCAGATGTTACGAAATCCTAAGGTAAACAATTTCTTTTTAACAATTTTTAACAATTTTCATAATCGCGTAACTTAACACAATACTTACGGATTCTGCAATTTAATACAAAATATACAATGACATAACAGGTAGATTTCTTAACATTAAGCAGATCGTCAAAGAAATTAAAGAAAAAAATTCCACATGTATTTTGTGTATCCCCATTATTCACCTACTTTTTGAATTTATACTTCAGTTTGTGTTTTGCCTTTAAAGCAAACATTACTTTACCTCCACTCCATCTCACCTATTACCTCGTGTGACAGTGCCTATAAGAGATTTGGCCTACAGAGTAAGACTGTTATTTCCAAAATACAGTCGTGTAGGCATTATTATAACAAGGTAACCATTCCAATCCATACCTACAACACATTCGTGTAATTAATAACTGTTCAATGTTGAATATTTTCCCTGTTAACATTTAAAACTATTTGCAAACATTTATATACTAGATACACTTGGTGCACGAAAGGGTAAAACGCGATGATGACGATGATGATGGAAAGAAGGACAATGATGGAAAGAAGGACAAAGATGGAAAGAAGGACAAAGATGAAAAAGACGTTGTGGCTGTAGGAGTGTTCTTTAATGTAAGTCCTCTGCCTCCTCCTCTCCCCGCCTCCTCCCGCTCTTTAACGTAATTTCTCCTCCTCCTTCCGCTCCTAGGATGTTCATTAACGCAAGTTCTCCTCCTTCCGCTCCTAGGAGTGTTCTTAAGCGTAAATCCTCCTCCTCCTATTCTTAAAAGGACGTTACCAAATTTTTATACCAGAGAATCATTTACATCTGTAATGTCAAAATAGTCAATTGCCAAAGATAAGAAGACAAATGTTCGTATTGTCTTTCCTGTTGTCTTACTGTAGTCACTGTTTTTTTCCGTTTAAACAGTGTATGCTGATATATTTTTATTGTCATTTTTGTACTCAGGTGGTGAAGAAATGCGGAAGTTATGCTGATAAACTGATATCCCAATATGTAACCCAAATTCCAAACTACTTGGACGAAACAGGTAACGTTGACTATTCTGCTCTTTACTTTTAACATATTTAGGATACATACGGTGATTTTGTTTCATAATCTGCTGATACTCAGATCTGTCAGAATTGTATAATAAATCAAAGATGATACATAACAAAGTCATTGTGTACAGGAGACCAAATAAGATTAAACATATTATCTGAAGAGTCATTGGATTTATGTTTACCAGGAATGAATTCATTGTCCCTAGTTTAAACTCGTTTCTTTTTAATTTTTTCCCTGATTTTTTTTTATGATGATATAAACCAAACATTTGATAATAGCATTGATATAGAGTTCCTTACTTGATGCAAGTTGTTTTGCCATAGTCTTAATGAAATGGATCTTCTCCATACTTTCTACTTTAAAATTACCTTTTAAAAATTAGATGGGATCATGAGAACAAATTTGCTTGTTTGTCAGTCAATCATAAAAGTAGATCTGCTCAGTCATCTTGTTCCTACTGGCTGTCATTCATTTTACTTTTTTCGGTCGATGAAAACGTACATATTAACACATATATCAACTTGACATATGTTACAGACGCGAAGGTACAACCAAAGCGGGTGCTGCCCAAGGATGGGAAATTTTACACCTACATTGGCTCCAAGACAACGCCCGTTTGTACTCCTGATTTCTTGTGGATTGTGTTCAAGACTCCGACAACTGTCTGTAAGAAGGTGGGTTATATTTTCATGCTCTATAAAATATCTTGATTATGTATGCTGTATACCGAATTAGCTCTAGACATCAGGTCTGGTTGTTTGTTATAATCGTATCAAACCGAAGCATACCTCCATTTTTGTATGCTTATCCTCTATAATCTTCAGCGGATAGAAGACATGATTTCCACTTCCAAGACAATAGAGTAACGTTACATACTAATGTCATTGTATGTGAGCTGTAACACTTTATAAAACTGATATTGAGTTGTATGTGAGCTGAAATACTTTATAAAATTAATATTGAGTTGTATGTGAGCTGAAATACTTTATAAAATTAATATTGAGTTGTATGTGAGCTGTAACACTTTATAGAATTAATATTGAGTTGTATGTGAGCTGTAACACTTTATAGAATTGATATTGAGGTGTATGTGAGCTTTAACACTTTATAAAATTAATATTGAGTTGTATGTGAGCTGTAACACTTTATAAAACTGATATTGAGTTGTATGTGAGCTGTAACACTTTATAAAATTGATATTGAGGTGTATGTGAGCTTTAACACTTTATAAAATTAATACTGAGTTGTATGTGAGCTGAAACACTTTATAAAACTGATATTGAGTTGTATGTGAGCTGTAACACTTTATAAAATTAATATTGAGTTGTATGTGAGCTGTAACACTTTATAAAACTGATATTGAGTTGTATGTGAGCTGTAACACTTTGAAAAATGATTTTGCAAGTTATCTTGATATGGTCCACGAGCTGTTAAAATAAATATATGCAGAGTTATCTTTATCCACTAAATATCAAGTTTCCGTGAAGTATTATAAACCATGAAATTTGAGTCCCATAATAATATTATAAAATACTCTTTAATGACACATTGATCAGAATTAAACAAATTAAGATTTCCGCTCAACAACCCAATTAAAATTACAGCAGATGTATGAAACGAATTGGCTTGACAACATCTTAAAATGATAAAAAATTTCTTGACGTAGTGCTGACTTTAACAACAAAATACAGGACAGCAAGATATGTACTTTATGATAATGAATTATGATTCTGTAATATAATATGAGTTTTTTTTCATCAGAATTTCAAAGTGTTGAAGAATTTGGAGACATGGGAGAAGGGCAATCCGCCACTGAGTAAATTTGGAAATAATCGCCCCATTCAACGTTTCGATGTGGATGATGTCAAAACCAATTTTGGAAAGAGGACGTGCCGAAATGATGATTAAATTAAATTGGCATGTACATTCTTGCGCTTATTCTATTAACATAATATTCGTTAATAGTTTATTCCGCAAAAGAGAGAATGTAACCGAATTCAGAAGATTGCTTTTGTCAAAATAAAAAATAAAGTTCAACTTTAGCACAAGGTGATGTGTCTGTGATTTTATGATAAGGAGAGCGATTATGTATTTCTAATATACGTAAGTAATTACCGACAACGTTGCTTTTTCATATGGTATGGTTCTACCACTGCTTTGTATCGCCTGTGAAAATGAGTTCCACGCTGAAAACGTGTGTATATGAATGATGTATATGAATAATTAAATACTGATTCACCATTGAAATACTGATTTACATATTTGAAATTGCTTAAGTAATTATTTTCATAATTACATAACTTTATTTGAAATAATTTGACGTAATATTAAGACAGAAGATTAGCACTAGGCACCATATGACCACTTCCCCTATATTTGACGAGAATAAAAACGCTAGGTTTTTTTTTTTTTTTTTTTTTGTTTTTTTTACCTTTCTTATTATTTTAAGACTCTGTAAGTAATTAATTTGTGTAAAAGAAATTTATTTCATGGAGTTCGTGGGTACCCTAAATCCATTATATGAATAAGTATAAGTAGATTTATTTTGCTATATTTATGGTGATTTTTTTAAACCACTAGATTTGAGCCCACGAAAATTAAAGATACTACAGTACGTCATAGCATCAAATGTCAATAATTGTTATGTATCCTTATTTGTAGATTAGACCAACAATGTAAGCAATGACGTCATTATAATGAGATGCATAAAGATCCACTATTTATGTTTTTCTGTGAAATATTGACTTCTTCCATTCGATCGCAAGGATAATCTGTATCCAGTGGTCCTATGACAGCAGTATTTACTTATTTAGATGTTGACTGAATTACTAGTTTAGTATGTCTTGGGTGCAAGCTTTTTATATTAAAAAAATCTAAATTGAACGTGAAAGACCTCGGGTTAACTCGAAACAAAACATCAGTTTTGATGAAGGCTTGGCTCAGAACTATACTGTTGACTGACTAAAACGAAAATGTCACAGAAGGTTCTCTCTGGTCTTTGTTGAGTGGGATATTCCTAATTAGCATTTGTGTTGGTATGGTAACCTGGTGCCTCCCTTGTCATTAAAACTGTTGCACACCTATTGTCCTTCATTACTGATTCTACCCCCTCCCTCCCCCATGCATATCATTACATCATTGCACTGAAAATTCCTGCTCATAGAAGTAAGCTATGAAATTCTCTGCTGGCCTGTCTGGACTAATTGACAGGTGTCCTGAACACACAACTGTATAAGTTTTCTTGTCCCGAACACCCTTGTTGATTTTTAATTACCAAAGTATTGTAATATTTGTAAATCACAGTACCCGGAAAGTCGAATGGTTTTCATATTGATCGGGTAAAAACCTCCTTGGATAAATGCCACCCATAACAGATATGCATATGGAAAACGTTCTTTAAACTCGTCAATAGTTTCTGAGGAGTCTGGGGTCAATATATTTGAGTTGTTTTCCAGCCCACTTTCACGGAATGCCCATCAGACGAGAATTCTAGCATCAACATTGCAGCCATGTTGACGCCTTTGCTGATAACATTTGCTGTCGCAAATACTGTATACTGGAGGACAAAACAGCTGTATGATGTAACATCACTGACGAGTCCTAGGAGGACAAAACAGATGTATGATGTAACATCACTGACGAGTCCTAGGAGGACAAAACAGATATGTGATTTAATATCACTTACGAGTCCTAGAAGGACAAAACAGATGTATGATGTAATTTCACTGACGAGTCCTAGGAGGACAAAACAGATGTATGATGTAATTTCACTGACGAGTCCTAGGAGGACAAAACAGTTGTATGATTCAGTTCAAACGAACTCCTAATTTGTACAATAAGATGCTAATCACTTGTGTGTGTTTTATAATGGTGGAGTCACATATGTATACTTTACAAGTATGTTATTTCCAACACCTGAAGACTGAACTTAATGACATTTGGCTCATCACCACAAGTGTTCTAACCAGATCTATTTTATATCGTATCGTCAAAAAATAAAAATAATGATTTAAGAGAGAGAGACATCTAGTAGGATTTAAACATGTATTTAAATCCCTGTAAACCATTTCATTCTGACATCCTTGTTAGAAAGGTTTGTATAAAAGACCTGGAATGTACTTTAAACAAACTAGCATATGTATGACAGCATTACGTAATGTGCCACGTCAAGTCGGTGTACGCTCATTTTTGTATGTCTGTTTTTGCAATCTATACACTGTACAATTCTAGAATAAGATGCAATGCAGATAAGAGAAGAAGGAGAAGAAAACGAAAGCATAAACAAATTTTCTTTCTCGAAAATGAAATTCTATTTTCCCGAGTTAGATAAACAATAATTTTACATGAGTAAAATAGTATTAAATGTTAAAATGCCTTATTATCGATATGGAATGTAATTATGCTGACATGTCATTCGTACCAGGAAAACAAGGACACGTGCACTGCAAACGAAAAAGAATCTTAGTGGATGAATAAATTAAATTTTCCCGGAAATAAATTACTTCGTAATGACTTGATACAAATGACTAGACGTTACATAAATATAGATTAAGTTAGAATGAGTGTTTTGTCTTGTACAATCACCCACTCCTACGAGCCGAATTCAGAACAACGGTCGTCCTTGACATTGACCATCCTGTAAAATAAATGGATTTTCAGAACAATGGTAAAACACCTTGTTACAGGCTGAGGAAATGAAGATTTTAACACGTGTTCTTAATTGATGTATTACATGAATAAATTCCAAGGAATTTTTTTCTAGAAATTTTGTAAAAGATATTGTTAGTATCATATCTAAAAAAATCAGCAAAAGTGGGTTTTTTTTATTATTATCGTTTTTATTTTTTTAACGATGACGATGATGATGATGATGATGATGATGATGATGATGATGATGATGATGATGATGATGATGATAAGAAATTAAGTAATGAACTTAACGCTGAACCAGCATATATTTCAGAATAAGAACATGAGGGGCATACTGTTGACATGGTGGTGGTGGGGGGGTAAATTTCTACGGTGGTTTTGGCGATGATAAGGTCGGTTTTTGAAAGGATATACAAGGGCTGTTTTGTTCAAACACTTTTTTTTCATTTGAATGTTACATTTCCATTACAAACTACTATAACTGTACGTGTAAATCTTGTATATGATAAAGACTTCACGTCTTTTTTTTGTCTTGCCGACTTACATATGTATATAACGATGAAAGTTTTGGAAAGATCAAAAGTTGAGAGTAAATATAAAGAGTATTTGACATAAAAAATGGAGAGAAAAAAAAACATGAGTTAAAATAAATATGAAAACAAGTATTAACTCCGTGGTAATTCCGCTAATACATGTCGTGACATCTGTATTGTACGTACATGTCATACAACATAAAATACGTTTTAACCTCTTGAAGCATGATTTTCTGTTCCCTGGTGAACATTGCTGGCGGTTTATGTTATTGTTACATGATTTAAGCAAAATGATTCCTTCAAAGTTCACTAGATATAATGTGAGAGGATTGTACATTTACACACGAGTATTAATAGTGCCTTATAGTCCGTATAAAATTTTTACTAATCTCTGTATAAATCTTTTGTTCATCTTCTGTCCTAGTTTCACAGAATTGGAGTTTTAATTAAGATGTTGTTTGTATACAAAGCTAAAAATACGAACATTCTATCCAAACAGGAAACTAAACTACTTCATACAAGTGTTTCGTCCTTCTAGGACTCGAAAGTTATTATTGTTAGAGACCAGCTAAAATGTTGAAACCTAGGAGGCGACGTTGGAAAATCCACATTGGTCGAAACAAATGTCAAAATATAGACAAGGAGATGTGCTAACTTCATAAGTCAATCATGTGTGCATGCTCTGTCACGTGAACGTAAATCTAATATAAGAGAAAACAAAATTAATCTAAATCATAAATTCGCATTAAAGTTGGCTTTCTGATCCAGTTACTGGTTCAATTAGTTTGTTTCTATTCACACAAAACTTGATAGATTAAAAACGTGTAAGCAGATATATCGAAACAAAATTAAAACTCAATACAGATTACAAATGATCTGAAATGAGTTCGTACCGGCAGTATATTTGACAATCAGCACAATAACTCTCGAAATGGCAGTACATTGTATGATGATAGAGTACAAAGTAAACAATTGCCTTCCGTCGTCATTTGTGTCACAATGTCTGAAACATCAGTAAATTAACACAATGGATTATATACTGGACAAAATAAGTTAAGGATCATAAATTGTGACCATAATATCTTTAAAAATTCAAATCATGTATTGCCGGTAATTGCACTCGTAGTTTCTCCAATATGTACCTAAAGTCATGTCAAAGGTGAAAGCACGTGCATCTGAAGGTCTTGCCGTTCCGCTCTAGTTAACTATGGTGGTGTGAAAAACTGACTGGTCTATTACTACAGAGGAATCTTGCAGGTTTTGATTCTGTTACTTCTAAGCTAAAAAAAGTTGAATTTGGAAACATTTAATCAATTTGTAACGAAAACTTGAAAAACTAATCATGCGAAGACATTTAAATGATATGGAAGCCGCGCGAGCTATAGAGCTCCTTCAAGCTGGTCAAACTCAACGAAATGTGGCGGCACAGCTTCATGTTTCTCAGAGCGTGATTAGTAGGCTATGGAATCGCTATCAACAGACAAATAACGTCCGTCAACGCCCCAGATCTGGACGACCACGCTGTACGACAGCCCGACAGGACAGATTCATTTGCATCACGGCACGACGTCAGCGGTTTTTGAGTGCTCCTGTCTTGAATCTTTAGTTTCAGCTTGCTACAAATCTAAGGATTTCATCCCAGACAATCAGAAACAGACTCCATGCCTCTAATTTACGAGCTAGAAGACCAGCAGTCCGACCAATTTTATCCAGAGGTCATCGACAATCCAGACATCAATGGGCCACTCATCATTTGAATTGGCAATTACGTCATTGGAGAAATGTTATGTTCACAGATGAGTCTAGGTTTTGTGTTGACTTCCATGACGGTAGGAGGAGGGTATGGAGAACCCAAGGAGAGCGCTATGCAGACTGCTGTGTTGTCCAGCATGATCGCTTTGGTGGTGGGTCAGTGATGGTTTGGGCAGGGATCAGTGTTGACTTCCATACAGACCTCTACATCATAGACAATGGATCTTTAACAGCTGTTCGATACAGGGACGAGATTCTACACCCTATAGTAAGGCCCATTGCAGGAGTTGTTGGCCATGATTTTATTCTGATGGATGATAATGCTCGTCCTCACCGTGCTCGTGTGGTCAACGACTATCTTCAACGTGAAGCAATCGTTCGCATGGACTGGCCAAGTCGTTCTCCTGATCTGAACCCTATCGAGCGTGCTTGGGACACCTTGCAACGCCGGGTTTCAGCTCGACCTAATCCGCCACAGAACCGCCAACAGCTTATGATTGCTCTGCAAGAGGAATGGCAGCGCATCCCACAGATCAGCCACCGACGAATAATAAGGAGCATGTGCAGACGTTGCAGGGTAGTTATTGATGTCAACGGAGGTCATACTGCCTATTAAACTGCCAATTGCAGTTTGATGAGTTTTCCTTGTCTACATGATTAACTTGCTCTACTTCCTCTTACACTTTGATTTCAAGGGTGCTGTTACTCAGGATTATCTGCTCTTGGTAGCAATTACCACAAATGAATTTGTTTTGTGTAATTAAAGACTAAAATGAATGTTCTGTCATTAAAATTTAAAATATAATCATATTATTATTTGTATGTAAAACTGCACTGTTTCAAGTTTATGATCCTTAACTTATTTTGTTCAGTATATATAATTATGTTGTTGATTCAAAAGCCCTGAGTCACCTGTCGTAATTGTACCCGTGTATAATATGTCTCCCTTGTACAACTCGTATCTATGATATACATTGCGATTCAGGTGTTCATATCACGTAATAGACTATTTCCATTAACATCATTATCAGTGAATTAACATGATGTATATACAAATATATATTGGACAATATGAGATGTGCTTTATGCTACAAATCCAATATACAACATCGTGTATGTAAATCGGCCTTATAAAGGATTGTTCACAGGACCTCAGTATGGCATGTCAGTCCAAGGTTTTGTTTTGTAACTTTAAGCTAGTTTATTGCTACAATACTAAGTTTAATTAATGTAACTGTTTGCCTTTTTTAATCCTGCAAATTGTTTTTAATCTATTGTTTATAGTGATGTTTTATTCCATGGCGTTATGGCATGAGTTTGTCTTGAGACACTATAAGGGTCGATGATAATTTGACTCAAAAATAACTTCATTCATTATTCTACATCAGCAACCAAAATAAGCAATCCTGTTGTTTTAGATAAATTGTTTTAATTTTAAAACTTACATGCGTAGCGTGCATTCATCTCCAATACAGTTTATACAAAGACGACATAACCTCACCAGTGACGTCATTCCATCTTACTTTTTCTGAAAGAAATGTTTAATTAGAAGTTTTAAAGTTACAAAAAGATTTCGTTCCGCTAATTCTTAAGTTCTAATAAGTATGGTTCAAAATGAAACTGAGATTTATAGATTTGGCCTCATAAGATAACTGGAATCTGGTCTATTAAAGCCAGAATCATTTAAGATGTCTTTGGTAAGTAGTAACCACTAAGGTGTGAAAATGGAATCCTGCTAACTCTTATACGTTCATTTATACAGCGCTCTATATAATGTCGTTTCATTCGTTATAAGTTTATGCCAAAATATCATCATTCTTGTTTTTGTGTCAATTTCTAGAGTTTCCTCCTTTATAACCTTACACTTCAATCAGTAATATTGGAGTAGGACACTGTTGATGAAATGATGTAGACAATATATTTACACAGTCTCGCAATAAAATGATTCTACTTAGAAATGCTAGTAAACCTATCACAAACAATAAGATTACATGATTTAGCTTGGGAAGTACCGTGGCAATCTGCAGAGGAAGGGAGGCAACCACATTTCAATTTAGTATTTATGACTATAAGACCTTATGTCCTTTTCCGATAAAATATCTGTACACGATGATTCCTCGTCTTCCACACCCGATGTTTTCCCCTTATTTTTCTCTAAAGTCTCGGTGATGTTTTATATGCTTTATTTAAAAAATGATAATAGTTAACTGGGGCTAGGTTTATATCATTAAAAACAAACAAAAAAATATAATTTAATGGTATGTCGTCTTCGTTTTTGATATTAGGACTTAAACTCTCTATATTGAATTCAAGTCATCATTGTATGACCAGACTGTCACTGGATCTTAGATTCCTTGTAGCAACATCAACTCAATGCAGGCTTACTGCTGCCCTGGGTTCTGGAGAATTGAGAATTATGGCGTGCAATTAGCACTACATGAAGTATATCTGTCAAGGATTTACACACAATGTACTTATACTTGAAATGCTTTTTATTGTATTGGACTTAAGAATACACGAGATCACTTTTAAATCTATGAAAGTCCTTTTGCCTCGGTCTTCAGTCAATTTGACCTTTTCTTTAAAAGCTTTTATCGTATGAAGCTTGTAATTCGTTATTCGTCGGCCCTAAAGACCTTTTCTTCAATAATGCGTTGTTGAGGATAAAATCATAATAATTGATATACAGACAGTGTCTACCCCTTCAGAACTTAACGATATACACACGCCTCATATGGAAATGGTAATTTTGTCCTAACCCCCCCCCCTAGCTAATATGTAATATTTTAAGTGTTAGACAAACATTTTGTAGTGAATAGAATACATTTAAATGATTATTGATTCGCGATAGCTGTACATGTATTAGTTTAACCGTATTAGATAATTACATCATCACTTTATGTGGGACATTTCATAAATTCTCACTTACTTTGCTTCCAAATGCCCCCTAAGCCCATTTTACAATTCAGTAACATTTATTTACAGTTCAAATAAAATGCCACATGTATCGAATTTCCCGTGAGACAATCATATATTTTCTTAGCAACTTTGTCTTTCAACAGAATTTGGAATGTACCACAACGATAGAACAACGTTGTCAATCTTAAACATTACTCACAGATGTACGTCACGGTAATGTGACTTCTGTTACATATCATACAAACGTAAATTGTGATTTCCTCTCGCCAGTATTTACCATGGTGATGACGACAGATGGTGTAGCCCGTGGTGACAAGACCGATTGTCACAATGTGACATTTTAACAATACAAGAGAACAACTGAGGCACATAGCAGTGGGGTAGTAGGCCTATGTTGTAATTTTAATTTACTTCACAAGCCCCTTTTCCAAAAAAAAAACTCTACCAACGGTGCCCATGTGAACTTGAGGTTATTGACGGAATACTGTTTGAATATTATAAAACTTGTAAAATAACGATCTGTTCAAATCGTCATTTTATCACTAGATACAATAATAAATGTTGTCGGTGTTGGAGAGTGATCCGAAATGACCACCTATATATAGCAGCAATGATATGTATAGGTCACTGGACAGGGCCAATTCTCTGGCAGCTGACACATAAACAATTACAATCAATAAATGCTTATAATAGTCCACACGGACACTGAAGCTAAGTAGGTCTATCTTAAAAGCCTTTACATAATATCCTAGGACGATTTATTGACTTAGAAACGTCGGCCAGTAACCTTATCATTGAATGAAGCCAAATAACAATTTCAAACTTATGTAGATATGTATAGATCAGTGACCGGACATTTTAAAACATCATCATCACAGTTAACATTTGAGTTACAAATATTTACTGTTCTAGATATAGTAGATAATTAAACACCAGGTATACCATGAGCAATATTACGGATTATATTCGTAGTACCGATAGAGATTAATGCACCGGTACTGGAGTGTATCTAATCACTGTTTATTAATCTTCCGTGACAGTCAGAAACGAGTTACTTCCCTTGAGCAACAGGTGCTTGTAGTTACCTCCCTTCAAGCACCTGATACCATTTGGACTCATTCCCGGAAGAAAACAAACTGAAAATGTGTTGGAATGGTTGACTTACAGTTATTGAATATGGTTTAATGTGATATTTTCTGTCCAGGTCACTCATTTCGGTGTCAGTCGTGCATTTAAATTTAAATCGCCACAATGTAAACGGAATACCATCAAGTCTGTGGTTCCATGAGAAAATAACTCAACATGGCGGTTACGAATGGTCCGAATTGTGAAATTGTGGATACTCTACGGAATTTAGAACGAGGACTGGTTGTGACCATATTCTTTGCCAGGAGGAGACCAGAAAGACGGACTCTTAAAGTTAAATTAGAAACGAGACAACTGTTATGGATCAAGGCACAAGGGGGGAGACCGGAAGGCACAGGTACATGTACAAAGAACGAAAGAAGCGCGTGCTAGCAGCTGATGCTGGGGATGGGACATCGGGAGGGGGTAGGCGGGACGGAGCACAACGCGGGACAGGAGACATGGACCTCTTATGTCGTGGTTATGTGAACCTGATAAATGAGTTATTTTAATTTCGAAATTTACAGATGTTTGCTGTTCAAGTCATTATTTGATTGTCAAGTGTGGTAGCTATAGGTCATGATCCATATAGCTATGTAACTGAAAGTTGTAAGAACTCAATTAAGTTCTTATTTTAAATGTAATTGTGCGGTTTTAGCTGCACATAAATGATAATATAAATAGACAGGTGGCACTGTAGTACTAGAACCAGGACATATCACTGACACTAGCAATTGGTAAGTGGTGGATCAGAGTTAAATTACAAAATACTAAGTGTTGAAATATTAACTGCTTCCTCATGTGGTGTTTTTCATATATTTACCTTATTTACCAGCACAAATACTACCCCAACAAAACATCTTATATCAATGTACATAGGAATTTTAGATTACAGAAAACTGACTTTAAAAAAGACAGGAATGACTACCAATGAAATACGTGGTAGGTGTATATATGTGCTATAGGATGGAAGGTTTTCATTTGTTTTTAGCTGTTTTTTTCTACAACCAAATCAACATACATAACATTTTCTATATAAAAGATAACCTTGATGCCATGTAACAGATATTGGATAAAGGTTATTTGTCCCCCCCTCCAATGAAAATAATGTGACAGAAAAATATGGGATAATTATGACTGACAGTAACAGAGACTATATAACAAAGTCTTAAAATTACAATATTAGTAGAGTTGAACAAATTAAACTGCACACCAATTTGTAGGACAAGAGGGCTGATGACCTGGTCTGGTGGTCCAAGTAGTCCAACTTATTATGACATTTTGTCAACTTTGTGTTATATTGGTGACAGTCTGGAGTCAATGAACTTAATATGAATCAGATGCAGTCATATGAACAAGTGAGGGCAAGAAGTAATCTGTGACTGGGCCTGCATTCAAACTTTAACCGAGGGAAAATGAAGAAAGGTTAAACAAAACATAATACAAGTTGCTCTATCAGTTAATATTCCATTCATTAAAAAAGTGGAAAATCAGAACATGCTAAATGATATAGCATGTGTTATTTTGTTTCATCAGTAAATTAATTCATCTATAAAATAACAAATGTTTTGTAAAATGGTCGATAGATTTCACAAGACATCAATATCAGATGAAGTTTCTGGAATGACAGTCTTTTGTTCATTATTAGTTTAATGGTGTTTAAAACACTTCTCTGAATATGATAGCATGACATTGGCTATATGTGCCATTTCAATTTCAAGTTTCAAGTGGAATGTTACATAACATTTCAATTAAAAAAAAATTGTTGGCAACTATATATTTTTAGATTTTAATTCTTCATGATCGATATACAAAATCGATCTTGCATTAAAATTGATTATTGGATCAGACCCTTGCTGGTTTAATCAATATCTGCAATCAGGACTGGAACCTTGCTAATGGCCACTGGACAATAAAACATGCTCATCATTTTGTGATGTTGAATTTAAAATTCTTGATTTCTAGCTAGTTCCATGAAAATATTAAGACTAAGTAAATCATGTGTGCACAATAAAGAAAGTGATTGGTTTCATTTGAAAGTGATGAACATTTATTGTATATTTATTGGAAAAAAAAAAACATGAATATTGTGCATATGCTATAGGGGAATCTATAGTTACATAATTTTGCTAAGGTTATTGCCTCATGAGATGCCAGGGTCGTTTTGAGGCAGAGTTTCCATGTATACATGGTAGTCTATCCCTGAACAACATTTGGGAGGCCCATCACATACTATCCAGAGTAATTAGAGAAATGTTTCCGCTCTTTCAAAAAGACACAATGAAGACAGCACATGGCAGTCCATAATCTCGGAGAAAGACAAACCATTCTAGGGATCAAACCACTACGCTGGAATATTCTCCTGAAATTTCAAAGTCCAAAGTTCTAGTGACTGAGCTTTTGTGACCCTTGTGAAATAATTAAAGTTTTACTTATTCAGCAGGTGTTTGCACAGGGTTTGATCTGTTTTGATACCAGGTATATACATTATAATTCAAGTGGTGCACTGCTTCACAGTTGAACGACATATATAATAGATTTGCTTGGTGCTTTAATTCCAGAATATTTGGGAAGGGAGAAGGGGTGGGGGATAGGTCATATTTGAATCAGTTATCTCTTCCAGCTGTGTAAATGTATATGATTATTTTGAATATTCATTTGTGTATACTGTATACACATATTTTGCAATTCTGGGGATACACTTTTTGCACAGATATATTCAGCAAAACAAATACTACATTTTGTCGTAGTGTGGATACTGGTACAATCCACTTGAGAAGAACTCTGTGATACCAGTTCAAAATTAAACTTGATCAGTTTTTAGAATCCTATGAAATGTATGTTTGAATAAATCTATGTTTTCTTGTACTTACATTTCTGAATAATATATTTGCAGGGCTCTCGATCTGCAAGATTTGATATCGGCCCCATTCCCAATGCAAAATAGTATCTTTTTTTTCCCAATTTAGACCCCAGGTTAACCCAATTCTAAGGAAAACGCCGCTATTTTTCCCAATTCTAAGGGCCCCGGGCCCCAGTCCCAAAATGGGGTGTGAGAGCCCTGATTTGTCAGACAATTAAAAGGAAAAGAAAGACATGACAAACTTCAGCTCACCTGTCCAAAGGGCAAACAGACTTTAGCTCACCTGTCCAAAGGACAAACAAACTTTAGCTCACCTGTCCAAAGGGCAAACAAACTTTAGCTCACCTGTCCAAAGGGCAAACAGACTTTAGCTCACCTGTCCAAAGGGCAAACAGACTTTAGCTCACCTGTCCAAAAGGCAAACAGACTTTAGCTCACCTGTCCAAAGGGCAAACAGACTTTAGCTCACCTGTCCAAAGGGCAAACAGACTTTAGCTCACCTGTCCAAAGGGCAAACAGACTTCAGCTCACCTGTCCAAAGGGCAAACAAACTTCAGCTCACCTGTCCAAAGGGCAAACAGACTTTAGCTCACCTGTCCAAAGGGCAAACAAACTTCAGCTCACCTGTCCAAAGGGCAAACAGACTTTAGCTCACCTGTCCAAAGGGCAAACAGACTTTAGCTCACCTGTCCAAAGGGCAAACAGACTTTAGCTCACCTGTCCAAAGGGCAAACAAATTTCAGCTCACCTGTCCAAAGGGCAAACAGACTTTAGCTCACCTGTCCAAAGGGCAAACAGACTTTAGCTCACCTGTCCAAAGGGCAAACAGACTTTAGCTCACCTGTCCAAAGGGCAAACAGACTTTTACATGTCATGGCACTGTATGTATTGATTGTCTGTCTGGCGTCCATTCTTTCATGCTGAGTCGATGCAACTTTTCCGTTTACGCAACTTTCTGAATAACCAAAAGGGTCAAGGATACTGGTACTTTGGCCTGTAGCATGCTAGGATGAAGGACTATTCTGTTCTTTCAAATGAATTACCTTGACTGACTTTCAAGGCCACATGGTAAAATATGTTACAATCTTTTCCAATAACTTCGCAATAACCAAAAGGTTCAGGATGCTTTTATTGGGCCTGTAGTTTGCTGGGATGAAAGGCTTCCAAGTTCACTTGCATAAATGATCATGACCTTGAACAGGCTCAAATATGTTAAGAAATTTTTAACTTCTTGACCAATAGCCCCTAGGTCATGGTATTTGTGTAATCTGAGAATGGGCTTCTAAGTTTGCAGAAATTTGCCTAACAAACTGACAATATCTTCTATGTAGCTGTGGAATAGGTGATTGATTCAGGCCCATTTGGCCTCTTGTATAAATACATCATTTACATTAACATTACTAAAATCCAGCAGTATAATCTAAAGAACATTTTTATTGCAAAGATATGTAATTTGTCAAAAAATGGTGTGTACATGCACTTTACTAATGTGTGGACAAAACTTCTCCCATTAAAGTTGGCATGTTTAGTACAGAGCAATGTGCTTATCATATCTATAAATTATACAAGAGTTGAAAATTTAAAAAACAGTTTCTATGAATTTTTTCCAACATTTTTTTGTTTTTTGGTGATTTTTTTTTACCAATACATTGATACATATGTGATTTATATATTCTTCCATTATAAGGCACAAATGTTGACTTCTCCTTCATTTACTGAAATAAAGTTTTTTTATGTATTTTTCAATAATGTACAAACATTTATCAGAGGTGGAATTATTTAAATTGAAGTGATAACAATTAGTATTTACAAGATATTGCAAAGTCATTGTGACAAAATGTAAATTTATCTTGACAAATTGTAGGTATTTCTAAAGGGCTAAGTCAGTTTGACAGACTGCATTCCTTTTCAACCCCGTACAATATCATTCATGCACAAGCATGCACTTTTATAGTACCTGTAATATGTACTTAGCAAGGGGTGTAGTCAGCTGGAATGGGAATGAGGAAGCAAATCTCAGGGCAGATTCTTTTAAAAGTTTTTCTCTTGTCTTGATCAGTTTAACTCTGTATATAGTTCTGTGATATTACCTGCATGTGTTACAACCAATTAGCGTGTACAACAACCTTGTACAGATATAATATGCCAATTATGTAGGTAAATGTATTGTAGCTAGCAACTAACTATGGTAGTAAAGTAACAGTACTTTCTTGTTTAATTTTTTTGGTTGGCGTTTTAGGAATCTTTTTTTTGGTAATAAATTTGATCAGTGATGGTTTAAAAAAATTGATAATTTAGGAGGGAAAATATGTGCTAGTATGTTTAGAAGACAGCTGAAGTTACAGTTTCAACTGTATATATAATTATTGTAAAATATGTTAATGAAAGCCAGAATGTTGTCATGTTGTCACGTTGTTACAAAGCTTTTTATATTTGTCATTTTAAGTTTACTGTCAAGGCCAATCTATGTAAATCAAGGCCTGTTGACATAGATAATGCTGTTCTACAATAATACCAGTAATTAAATTTGTTTTGTGTTGGATGTGTTCAATCCATCGCAGCCAGAAGAGCATCAGTCTTTGTAACTTAGGTTAAAATCCAAGGCCAGTGATTCAATCCACATCAGAGGTGGTTTGTGTTTCTCAGAAAGCTTAGTTCATGAACCATTCCAGCCAGTACTTTTATGGTTGTGTGTTATATCCTTTGGTAAAACACTCTATCCAAATTGTTCCAGATGACATGCTGTGGACTTCCCACATAGTGTTCAGTGAGGTATATGAATGCTGCCAATTACTACATACAAGATTTTCTGAAGGTGTTCCCAACCTTACTATATGTCATTGTTAAATACTATTACCTCCTGATTCTGTCAATGTAATAGTGAGAATGTAAGAGAACAGAAAAAAGGTCAATTACATACAGTATACAAAATGTAGAACCAATTAAGAATTCATATATAGATCAGCTATAATCCCTTTGAGATCTCTTGTTTCCATACTTAAATGTTTTCAAGTTATCATTATATACAATAATGTATTTATATTGTGCAAAAAGGTTACACCTCCTACACTTTTTACTTCTGACATCGTATAATGATTGTGTATACAATCAAAATGCATTAGTGAATACCCTTGATAGTCAGTGACAAAGATATGAAAAATTGAACAGACTTGGGTCAGGTATATAAAACCCTCATTCATGAATCTCCCCCGACCCCTACGTCTGAAAAAAGGTGTGGCCGTATGGGAACTGTGCGATAGCTTTATCATTAATACTTAGAAAATTTGTCTACATCATTACATATACATTTAGACAGGTAGCGCTATAATATGCAATGTATATATGTACCTGCAGCCTGTAGTGTTATACATAGGTACAAATTCATATATAATGCAATACAAAAAGTACCATGTGGAAAAATTAGTTTTACACTTTGTTCAGGGATTGTGTCGTTGGAGATACCCATGATATCAATGTAGAATGAAAACAAATGATGCCTGTGTAAATTTTACATAATTCCTGTGTACATATGTAAGAGATATGTTCGATGTTTTTTTTTAATACTCTTATATCTGGGAAATAATGTTTAACAGTTTTTGACCACTTCCTAATGACACATTGATACTGAAGTTATGATGTTTTTATGATCTAACATTGTTACTCGTATTTATCCAGCAATAAGGTCTGGTAATAAGCCCACCTGTATTTTCATTGTTGTTTAGTAAGTCTGTAAGGTTTATTTCATTAACCTGAAATAAGCTGACTACCTAAGTATGATTATAATAAGAAGTACTTTGGTGGTACTGTTGGCCTGTTGCACAATTGTTATTGTATTTCTAAATACATCTATAAAATGCATTGAAGATTTAGAAAATAGGGAGATATTTATCAAGCCTTGTGAAATTTTATTGAGGGATGGTCATGAGATTCAGGTATATGAAGCTGTCCAAGATCGTGGGATGACCTAATGTAATTGAAATCGTATTATTAATCAGTTGTCCACACCCTAGTCTTTCGATGACTTGAAGTTTTAGAATGTTCAATCAGCTTTAGCTAATGTCAGTGTCACTTATTGACATTTATCACATATAACCCACCATTATTCAGTGAACTCACCCATATCAGTTTTTGTGTGTATGACACTTGTATTATAGACTTTGCTCAGAGCATTTTTCATCAGCTGGGCCTGTCAGAAATCAGTTGTGATATCATAATATTGACAGACGTTACATTGTGAAATGAGAACTCATTTGAAATCCTGTATGTTTTATCTCTGTACACAGTGATAGGTGTACATGGACATGTAATGCACTTGCATGCAAGTTTATGTTCTTGAGAACAGGTTTTGATGAAATCTTTGTGAGATAGCTCTGAAAGCTAAAACTTTGTGAGATAGCACTGAAAGCTAAAACTTTGTGAGATAGCACTGAAAGTGAAAACTTTGTGAGAAAGCACTGAAAGTGAAAACTTTGTGAGATAGCACTGAAAGTGAAAACTTTGTGAGATAGCACTGAAAGCTAAAACTTTGTGAGATAGCACTGAAAGTGAAAACTTTGTGAGATAGCACTGAAAGTGAAAACTTTGTGAGATAGCACTGAAAGTGAAAACTTTGTGAGATAGCACTGAAAGCTAAAACTTTGTGAGAAAGCACTGAAAGTGAAAACTTTGTGAGAAAGCACTGAAAGCTAAAACTTTGTGAGATAGCACTGAAAGTGAAAACTTTGTGAGATAGCACTGAAAGTGAAAACTTTGTGAGATAGCACTGAAAGCTAAACCTTTGTGAGAAAGCACTGAAAGTGAAAACTTTGTGAGATAGCACTGAAAGCTAAAACTTTGTGAGAAAGCACTGAAAGCTAAAACTTTGTGAGAAAGCACTGAAAGCTAAAACTTTGTGAGATAGCACTGAAAGTGAAATCTTTGTGAGATAGCACTGAAAGCTAAAACTTTGTGAGAAAGCACTGAAAGTGAAAACTTTGTGAGATAGCACTGAAAGCTAAAACTTTGTGAGATAGCACTGAAAGCTAAACCTTTGTGAGATAGCACTGAAAGTGAAAACTTTGTGAGATAGCACTGAAAGAAACTTTGTGTGAGCTAAACCTTTGTAAACCTTTGTGAGATAGCACTGAAAGTGAAAACTTTGTGAGATAGCACTGAAAGCTAAAACTTTGTGAGATAGCACTGAAAGCTAAACCTTTGTGAGATAGCACTGAAAGTGAAAACTGAAAGCTAAAACTTTGTGAGATAGCACTGAAAAAACTTTGTGAGATAGCTGAAAGTGAAAACTGAAAGCTGAAAGTGAAAACTTTGTGAGATAGCACTGAAAGCTGAAAACTTTGTGAGATAGCACTGAAAGTGAAAACTTTGTGAGATAGCACTGAAAGTGAAAACTTTGTGAGATAGCACTGAAAGCTAAACCTTTGTGAGATAGCACTGAAAGTGAAAACTTTGTGAGAAAGCACTGAAAGTGAAAACTTTGTGAGATAGCACTGAAAGCTAAAACTTTGTGAGATAGCACTGAAAGTGAAAACTTTGTGAGATAGCACTGAAAGTGAAAACTTTGTGAGATAGTGCTAAAAGTTTCTGTAGATTTTGGTTTGTTAACTAGATCAGCATAATTGAATCATTCTTCAATGTACCATGTTTAATTGTTAGATTTATCAAAACTTGGGATATTTTTCATCATGGAGGAAGCACTTCAGTGTTTATCATGCAATAAGTCAGGATGGTGATAGCATTTCCTGCATGAAAATGAGTTACAATGGTTTGAATGCCCAATAGTATATTCTAGTTACAATCACTTGTCTTCTGAGTGTGGGGTATTAATGATAGCATTCAGATATGGTTTTTTGATTTTGAAATAATTTTAGAGATCATAGCTGTTTTCATGAAATCATGACTGTTTCCAATGAACCATATATATTTGTGAAACCACATCAAACCTGAAAGAAGGAATTGTTGAGCTTATCATTAGCCAATTGTTAAAGCTTGTATGATGATAATGAATCGAGGATAAAATAGGTAAGCCACAAGTGACATTTATGTAGATGTATTTAATTTGCTCAAAATATAGAAATCTAACTCTTGAAATACCAAGTATGATTAAGTCTCAAATGTTACACTGTAATAGGATGGGGACCTCGTGTGAGAGCAAGACTGTCATTACAGAAATCGGTTTCAGTTTCATGGCAATTTAACTTTACAAATAAGAATTTGAAACTATTATAAGGTGATTAATTTACACAGAAATTGGCTCTGCTTTAAAGCAATATCTTTATGTTGTTAACTTTTTATAAGTGTGTTCTTGTCTGGATGGTGAGCATGATTATAAATACATGTGTAGTAATCATGATTACATATAGATATATAAAACTTGACTTTGCATCACGCGGGTGCACACTCACACTCAGCCTAACTTGGTGAGACCTATAGAAATATCAAACTTGACTTTGCATCACGCGGGTGCACACTCACACTCAGCCTAACATGGTGAGACCTTTGCGGAAATTTTCATAATAATGAATGAGACTTTGCCCAGAACAATCAAATCATTTATAAGGATTCCATTTTGGTTGTAACTGTCTAGGGCTGCCAGTAAATTTTTAAACTGTCTGGTCACCTTTAAAACTGACAATGAAAGTTAAAAGGATGTCAAATTGATATTTAAGAAGTATTGAAATAAGTTATTGTTTTCAAAATACTTTTGATATGTCAGTTGAGATGGAAATGGTCTTGATGTATGAGGAAATACAGACTTTCAGTTTGTCTTGCTTGGAAACAAGTAAAGGTTTGTCCCTAGGTAATTAAGGTGTACAATGCGTCGAACCTGTTATCATTTCAACATTGATAATGTTTGAAGTGTCGACACACTTACACCAACATCAGTGAACTGAGATCTGTAAGGGGTTGTATATAGTATATATACTACTATAAAATGTGATTGTGGTTTGTTCACATATACAAGTCTTTTTGGAAAAGTCTATTTTTATTTGTGTATCATTTGAGAGTTTAGGTAATGTTATAGCCTATATCCTGAATGGCTGGACACATGAGTTCCATTGACTGACAGGAAATTTTAATTAGACTACAAAAATATTTCCTGGTCTTAATAAATAAAAGAAATTTTCGACTTTAAATACAGGTTAAAATAAGATTTATGGTAAATTCATTTTTAGTTTTTATCTCCTAAAGATCAAGTACATTAGTTATCTGGAAGTTTGAAAGACAGAGATATTAGAAAACAGAAATTGCACTTATAAGTACATACAATCAAACTGGGAATTCAAATAAAAGAACCATTGTTTTATTCAATGTGTATAGGAAGTTCTGAGTGGAGGAAATAGACAAGTATTAAATGTTTGTTCATCTGAGAAGGAAGGACATATTTTTCTAAAAACAGATTAACATGTGGATATATATAAGGAAGTAAAATGGCAGAGGCATCGTATGGACACAGAATTTCATTTTTTTTAATATAGAATAAGAAAATACATGAACAAGAATTATATATGTTGGCCCATATCACATGTACATGTATATGCCCTTATTGAGCAGAAGGATGGGGAAACCATAGGGCCAACAGTCTGGTCCTTCCTGTCCATTTCCATTCTGAATCAATGCCAAATATTGAAAAGCTCAAATTCTAAACATACCAGCTTGATATTTTTCTTATAGCATCATAACATAAAGTTCTACGTCTTATTTTAATTATATAACATAGAAGAAGGTCATTGGTCAAGCTAAAAGGTCAAAGATCATACCGGTATTTGACAACTTCTGCAATTTTATAAATAAATAATACTAGTGCTCGTATGCATGTACAGGAGCTGAGCCATACGTGTCATTAATGTGATTTCATTCCTTGATTAGATAATGGCTAAATACTGTGAAAACAGAGCAGGTATACAAAAGTTGGAAGTGTTGTAATAGGGACAAACCATAAGGAAAGGAAAACAGTTTAGATTTAGCATATATATATCATTAAGAGGTCTTTTCTTTCCCAAGCTTATATGGACCAAATGCACAGACATGCATACACCTGTTGCTCTGGTATAAAAAGTAAGGTCATAATTCTAGATATCAATCTAAGCATTATTGAAGTATTACTGTGTGCTGGTTGAAGCCTTTGTGTGACATTAGGATATAAGCCTGTATTTGTCTTTCCCTTGTAGTAAAATTTATATTGGGACTATATCATGGTCTGACTATTGACGTTGGCTATCTCTGTACGATAGTATGAAGGACTAATAAAGATATGGGTTTATACCTAAACACCTTCCTGAATGTAAAGCCTTAGGATTTAGACACACCCACCTAGACAGAAATAGAACGCTGTGCCATCTACAGGTACAAACTCTTCATGACACCCTCATAAAGACCATGACAAACATTGAATTAAATCCATGAAAATAAAATGTGAGATAGCTAGAATAATGTGCAATCGAGGCAGTTATACCTAGATATCTAGAATAGTGTCTATATTTATCAAATGCCTAGAGGTCTATATAAAAGAGCATATCCAAGATCTACAGACATCCTCTGAACTGACCACTTGTATAATTTGAACAAATATCTTGGTCCGGTTCAGTTTAGCATAGATAGGGTATAAGTAGTTTAGTTCAATTTTAATTGTTAATTTGTATGTCAATGGTAACTTCCCTATCTTCTAAGGTCCAGTCCAAGTATTGAAGCCAAACTTTGGAAGGAGAATTATCATTAAATTAGTAAAAATATTTTATAAAGTTTTTTAGGGATACCGCATGGTCTGTCTTCCGTCCGTCGTCTGTCAACTTTTTCTTCGAAAAAACGCAGCTGCTCATAAACAACTGAGGAGATTTTGACCAAATTTGGTCAGGACCATCCTTAAGAGAGAATAAGAACATATTTTGTATAATTTTGTATGAATTTGGATATAGAACTACTACAAATATGACAGAGCAAATCTTAGACACGGAGACACCTACAGTTGTAATGCCGAATTGATAGTTGTAAGATGCAATATCATTATCTATATTATACATTGTAATTAACTGCTAATTTATTGTTATCAATTATGAACAACAAATAACAGACATTTCAAATTGTTTTATTTCCAGTGAATTTGCGGGAGGTGAAGGAGGTCAGAGCAAAAGAGAAGAATTCAAAAGACTTTGACAAATGGCCTGATGAGGCGAGGAAAGCTGACAACAACCTCTGTTTCATCGTTATATATGGCAATAACTTTAAGCTGAAAACTCTGTCTGTCGTTGGTAGGTTTTAATTTATCACACTGATGGTTTGATAGTCCATAATAATCCATACGTTTAGAGGATAAAAAAAGGAAAGTTAGGAACGAACTGTCAGAGATTTGTGCTGAAAGAATATAACATACAAAAACTAAAGTGTTCACATGTTCACACTACTGACTTAGTGAATATGCATGTCGTTGATTGTTATTATTATTTGTGAGTTTAGACAATCCTAGTGAACCTGTTCATATATATATATATTTTTTCTGGCTTCAGCATCCTCCCCTGACGACTTTAAACGATGGAAGTCGGGACTGGATTGGTTGGAAAAAAGTGCCAAAAATGCTCCCTATCAGCACCAGCTGGAAAGGTAATTATAAAACATCACACAATGCAATAACTAAATGCTGCATATGGCTTGTTTAATAGTGAAGGCATTTGGATGTAGAGAATTTCAAGAAATCCTCAGCTTTTGCTCATTTTAAGCTATAAAAATCTTTGAACATCAGTTTTGGTCAACCAAAACTTGACAGAGTCTGAAAAGTGTGCAGTAAATGGTTAAAAAGTCAACAATATGGAAAAGCTGCATTATAACATCTCATTTTGTCCTACAGATATGCCTAGTTCCTTCTCCACTCATTTACTGCTAGGTTCATGTTGGTTACTTTAGGTGTTTTATAATAACTTAGATTGTTTTGGTTAAATGATTTCTCATCATTATTCCTAGATGGCTGCGACGGGAATTCTGTCTTATAGACAAGGCTGGAAGTGACGTGTAAGTATATAAGTAATAATATATTGTGTTATAGGTGAGAGTACAGGTACAGATATATAAGTAAAGTTTTCCTGATTAAGCGACATTTCTCTTTAATTTATGATTGATTTTATTCTTTTGTCTGAGCGTAATTAATGATGAAATTAGAAGTAAACCGTTGATTTCCTGTTGATGTTCACATCAAAAGTGCATTGACCGTGAAAAGTTACTGAGTATTTGAAGCATAAAATTTGGTATATACTGTGTAGTTATATCAAGCAGGTGACTTACCACGAGTTTTTGTCTCAGTTACAGCAAATAGTCACAAGAGCACAACTAAGGTGTGACTTTCTTCCTTGTCCAAATTAGTACATATACATAGTTAGATCATATATTGGAAAACAACACATATCTACTATTTTGATCAATTACCTATATTACAAACTTCAGTCTGTAGCAGGGAATGGATCACTGCTTACTCCACTTCAAAACTTTGCATTAAGCTCAGTTCCTTCTACATTTCAAGTGCTGATGCAGTCAGACTTGCAGTACGACAATTTTAATTCACCAAGAATAGAGTTACATCAGTCTTATTTGTTCGGTGAAATTATGTGAAATGAGACAAAGTCTTATGTGACTTATTATGCTGTATTTTTGTCTGTCGTAGTCCATCTGTAAACTTTTGATTCAATTCATTCATATCTTTATCGATTGAAATTTCAAAATTTTTCTTTTCAAGAACCACATATGGTATATTCAAGTACTCAAATATTCAAAAAGCTTTTAAATTTGCATTACTGGTACATGTACAATGAATCAAAGTTATCAAATTTCTTCTCTATATGTCCCAATATTTCTGGGGGCTGCCATTTCTAAATCCTGCCACCAGGATAACAAATGTAAGTGAATGATTTATTGTGCTGTCTTGTTCAAGAATAACTTCTAAGGAATTTGTATTAATTGAAATGTACATTGGCATATGTGTATAAATCATAGTTTTTATTAACAGGGTGACGTTAAAGACTATGAAGGCATGGATGCAGCGCGTTAACACAAAGATTCCAACCAATAAACTCAGGGAACGTTTCCAGGTAAAGTTCTGTTCTAAACATCTCTCAAAGAGATAAAAGATGGACTCACAGGACCAAATAAGGAGGTATAGGGTTTGGCATACCACATTAAGTGGTATAGGGTTGACTTGCTGACATTATAAGAGAGGTAAAGGGTCGACTGGCTGACCTTATAAGAGAGGTATAGGATGGACTGGCTTACCTTATAGAGAGGTATAGTGTTGGCTGGCTGACCTTATAAGAGAGGTATAGGATGGACTGGCTTACCTTATAGAGAGGTATAGGGTGGACTGGCTTACCTTATAGAGAGGTATAGTGTTGGCTGGCTGACCTTATAAGAGAGGTATAGGATGGACTGGCTTACCTTATAGAGAGGTATAGGGTGGACTGGCTTACCTTATTGAGAGGTATAGGGTGGCTGGCTTACCTTATAGAGATGTATAGTGTTGGCTGGCTGACCTTATAAGAGAGGTATAGGATGGACTGGCTTACCTTATAGAGAGGTATAGTGTTGGCTGGCTGACCTTATAAGAGAGGTATAGGATGGACTGGCCTACCTTATAGAGAGGTATAGGATGGACTGGCCTACCTTATAAGAGAGGTATAGGATGGACTGGCCTACCTTATAGAGAGGTATAGTGTTGGCTAGCTGACCTTATATATTATGATCAGGGAATGGGCTGACTACCTCTTACAGCCATGATCAGGGAATGGGCTGACTACCTCTTACAGCCATGATAAGGGGATGGGCTGAATACCTCTTACAGCCATGATCAGGGGATGGGCTGACTACCTCTTACACCCATGATCAGGGGATGGGCTGAATACCTCTTACAGCCATGATCAGGGAATGGGCTGACTACCTCTTACAGCCATGATAAGGGGATGGGCTGAATACCTCTTACAGCCATGATCAGAGGATGGGCTGACTACCTCTTACAGCCATGATAAGGGGATGGGCTGACTACCTCTTACAGCCATGATCAGGGGATGGGCTGACTACCTCTTACAGCCATGATCAGGGGATGGACTGAATACCTCTTACAGCCATGATCAGGGGATGGGCTGAATACCTCTTACAGCCATGATCAGGGGATGGGCTGAATACCTCTTACAGCCATGATCAGGGGATGGGCTGAATACCTCTTACAGCCATGATCAGGGGATGGGCTGACTAACTCTTACAGCCATGATCAGAGTATGAGCTGCAGGACAACACATGATGACATGGATTTTCATAAAATGCAAAAATACTACAACATTGAAACAGATGAGTTCTGATAAGTTCTTGTTTTGGGTTTAGGGTTAAGGTTATAGTCACAGACACTTTCATGGAGATTTGTCCAATATTGATACTAATTTGCAGGGAGGGGGAATTTATTTGTTAAAAACATTTCTATTGAGACAAGCAGCTTATTTGGGTTTTTATCTTGTGCCATATTTCCAAAAAATTAAAATACATGTCTTTAAAACACTGTATTTCTACAAAGAAAAAATTGGTATTGTTTGTACAAAGTTTAATTATTGACTTAAAAGTGATAAGCTATTGAAAATCAAATGGATTTATTTCCCAAGTATTAATAGATTATGTTGTTATTTTAGGAAATTGTAGAAGAAGGTGGGAAAGAAGAACTGGTGTTTGAGCAGTTTGCTCTGCTGTTCCACCGGCTTGTGTTTATACCTGTGGTGTGTATACTGCATTTAATCAGCCCAATTTACTGCAATAAGTGTGTTTAATGTACAAATAATTTACCTACTACTTCTTTTTGTGAAGATATTGATCAACTGGTAAGGAAATTTGAAGGAGTAAGCTACCAGTATATATTTTGAGAATTCAGCCTTATAATGATATCAATCCAATTGTGGATGGGGCCCACATTTGACCTCACCGAGTCCCCAGAAATAGTCCTGGCCTCCTTCCTTGATTTTTGCTTTAAAAAATGGAATCAGTTTTTTTAATTTTCAGAACAATATATTTATCACCAAATTTCATTATTGTAGTGAGCTGCTAAAACATTCCAGTCCTTTACATAAATCAAAATAATCTCTTACTAAGGAGGGCTCTGTCTCTTAATTGTAGTACTATTGGTGCCGACGTTTTGTTGTACCATCACTTCCACATTTATACATGTCCGAAGTTCAAAAAAATACATATTTGTCGCCTGCTGTTTTATTCACTGTGTGACAGTTACTGATTTCCATCTTTCTACAGATTATTACCAATTATATAGAGTTTTACCTAGACTGTCCAAACAGGTAAGTATCTGCAATATGGTGGATCAGAAACATAATGTTATGTAGGATATCACAGAACCAAGCTGCAGCAAGTATAACAATTGTCACAAAGTATATTTAATTCTCATCAGCATTTCGTTATTTCAAATTTTAACAGGAAAAGTGCTATCATTGGAACTGTTATTTTGTAACTTTCTCTGTTTATTCTCTCTTAGATCAGTAACAGAATATACATAAATGTAACATGTGTGTGGAAAAGTATTAGTTGTTACATAATTATAAAATGAATATGTTAAATAATTCATATGTAAAATATTTGTTTTCAGAATTGTTAATCCAGAAAAATTTCAGCAGTTTCTAAAACATGAACAAAAGGTAAGCCTTTCATATCAATTTATTAAGAACTGAATTAAATAGTCATTTTAGAGGGTATTCTTTTTTATGTTCACTGTTTCTGAAGGCAAACGTCTATCATTTTTCATCCATCTGTTCAGCAACCAGATTTTCTGAAAAAATTAAAGCTGGCCATTAATGACAAAGTGAATTTTGACAAAATTTGGTCAGAAGCATCCTTTGGGGTAGAGGAAGCGATTTTGTATAAACATTATATACAA
The DNA here is from genome assembly GCF_031769215.1 of Ylistrum balloti. NCBI lineage: Eukaryota > Metazoa > Mollusca > Bivalvia > Pectinida > Pectinidae > Ylistrum > Ylistrum balloti. Next base: position 382,378 of record NW_026781959.1, read on the forward strand.
TGGGTCTGGGTTCAGAGGGTTCATGAGGAGCAGAGCCGTATGAAGGAATTGATAAAATTTTTTAAAGTTCTTCATCTATTGGAATAACAGAATTTCACAAAAAGTGCTTAAGTAAAATCACTGCTTAGATATGTTTACAGTAATTGGCTGATAATAACTTTTTCTGTCATGTAGGAGAACTTTGCAGACAACATTGTTCCTGTGAAAGAGATGATGGTGAAATTCCTCGCAGATCCAATCCGTCACAAAAACAATGTATATTTTACTGATATGGAGGTAGGTCTTTGTAAGATATTGTATTGAATAATGAAATGTGTAGTATCAAAGACCAGTGTAAACTGATTCCATCAGATTTCAGATGTAATCTAGATCTCGGTAGGAAAAGCTGGAAATCTTAAAAGGTTGTTATTGTGAACACGGTGTGATTGAAATTTATTTACATGGGTTAACTTTGACATTTTAAAATCAGTTTTTTTTTCAATTAGAACATTGTTTTTTTCATGGTATCAGGTTCCTTGAAATAGGAAACTAATTTATTTCCATAGTAGAATGGAGCTGTAAGATAGATGATTTTGTTTGTCCATGAATTGATTAAGTGTTGAAAGATTGACATGCAGGTATTTTTAATTGATTTTGGAGTATATGATAAATCTGCTTACTTTGCAAATTCCAAATCAAAAGTTTCTAGCGAGTAAGTTTGTGAAACAGACTATAACAGCACTTTAACTCTACACAACTCTCTTAATTTGCAACAATCATCTTTTGTCAGTTTGTTTCAGTCATAGAATTTGTGAAAGTTAATCACATGCAAAAGAAACATGGTTTGTGTAACAGTGTATTAATTTATAGACAAAAGTATCACACAAGCTAGCAGCACTGAACATCAATTCCTTTTCCTACAGTTTGAAGACTACCTGTTCTCTAAAGACAACTCAATCTGGGATGAAAAGCATGATAAGATTAATCAGGACATGACTCAGCCGCTGTCCATGTACTGGATAGCCTCCTCACATAACACGTAAGTACTGGATAACATCCTCACATAACACATACTGGATAACAGTTGAGTGTTGCCTAATTTTAGTATACATATAACCTAGTATTGTCATTGTCTTGCTGGTTTGTTTTACAGATACCTTACAGGGGACCAAGTATCAAGTGATTCATCAACAGAAGCTTATGTACGCTGTCTCCGTATGGGCTGTAGATGTATAGAATGTAAGGAAACATTAGTCTTTTAATCTTTACAATTCATTAGCAGATGCTATTTTCAACTCCTTTGTTACTTCTATTCAAAAAGAAAAAAACTTTCACTAATATGCTCTTCACTAGGAGTTTTTTTTTTTCCTACTAAATATACATCCATGCTCTAACATAGTGTTGACTTAATATGGAATTTATTAAATGAGTTCAGTGATTTGATAATTTGTAGACATATCAAATGATTTAATTAATATGGACTTCAATAAATTTCATATTATTTTCGCACAAGTGTAAGATTCTGTTTATCATTTAAATTATTTCCTTATTTATGACAACACAACAGTATTGCTACGTGTGTCCTACAATATTAATGACATTTCTATATGGCCAAACACAACTGGCCAGATATGAGGTAAAATGTCTTTTTGATGATTTTGTCATATTTTTGTATTTACCTACTGGGTAATTTAATTCAGTAATTCTGTAGCAATTGATTCCTCAAACCTTCCACCATATTCTTTATTTTAATTCTACATATTTTGGATTTTACTTAAACAGTGGACTGTTGGGATGGCCCAGACGGTTTACCAAGTATATACCATGGTCACACCCTCACAACACGAATACGATTCCTTGATGTTCTCAGATCCATCAAGGAACATGCCTGGGTCGCATCAGAGTATGTGTTTTTGGCAAGCAATGTTTGAGATGTTTAATGACTTAGAACTTGCTGATATTTAACACTTCCATAATTGAAGTGTCATAAAGCTGTAGGAATTTAAAAAATGTCATTTAACTGAGAGGGTCATTGGCGATATAAACTCAGAGGGTCTTTGATGATGTTAACTGGGAAGGTCATTAGCGATGTTAACTGGTACAGTCATTGGCAATATATACTGGGAGGGTCACTTCCAATATTAACTGGGAGGGTCATTGTGTATATTAACTGTGAGAGAATGTGTTTCTAAAAAAATAATTTAGAGTTTTGTTACAGAATTTGAACACCATGATATTATGCAGTCTTCAAATCAACTTTCAAATTGATGTCTAAAAAATGAATTGAGAAGATACATCTCTCTGTTGTTAAAATCTTTTTGTGATGTCTTGTTTTTTAGGTACCCTCTTATTCTGTCCATTGAAAACCATTGTTGCCTTGGTCAGCAAAGAAATATGGCCATGGCTTTTAAAGATGTGTTCGGGGGTAAGTGGTGTACATGTGTTCGGGGGTAAGTGGTGTACATGTGTTCGGGGGTAAGTGGTGTACACGTGTTCGGGGGTAAGTGGTGTACATGTGTTCGGGGGTAAGTGGTGTACATGTGTTCGGGGGTAAGTGGTGTAAATGTATTCGGGGGTAAGTGGTGAACATGTATTCGGGGGTAAGTGGTGTACATGTATTCGGGGGTAAGTGGTGTGGTGTACACATGTTCGGGGGTAAGTGGTGTACATGTGTTCGGGGGTAAGTGGTGTACATGTGTTCGGGGTTAAGTGGTGTACATGTGTTCGGGGGTAAGTGGCGTACACGTGTTCGGGGGTAGGTGGCGTACACGTGTTCGGGGGTAAGTGGCGTACACATGTTCGGGGGTAAGTGGCGTACACGTGTTCGGGGGTAAGTGGCGTATACGTGTTCGGGGGTAAGTGGTGTATATGAGATCTAGTCTTGACTTTGTCAGCTGTTGGCGTTGATAATCAGAAATGCTGTACAATGCAAAACGGTATTATGAATGTTTTGTAAATTGACTTTAGGTCATATGAGACACACATTTAGCAGTTAGTAGTCAGTTTTAGCTGCTTTCTTTATACAATTTTTTTTTCTCAATATTTTGAATGCATGATTTGATGCTGGGACAAACCTGCAGATATTGACACTCATCAGAAAGCAAACAAAGATCATTGAGTTTGTCCTTATTTTGTAAATGAATATCTTGGTCCAGCTAAATGAAAATGACCTGGAATTCTGGCTTTTTTCAATGGTTCAAATCATATTTTTGGTATAGAGATTACACCCACAGATTATACCCACATATGCTAACGTTTTACAATACTCTATGATATAAAGCTGTTTAATGTGATAATAAACGATATCTTTGATTTTACAGCTGACCTATTGGTGGAACCAGTAGAGGGAGACCCACACCAGTTGCCATCTCCAGAGAAACTAAAGCGTAAAGTTATCCTGAAGGTAAATTGCTTCTGTGATAGAGTTGTACAACTTTATCTGCTGTAAACCAACTTCCTTTCGCAAATTTCTTGATCCAATCAAAATCACAAAAAGCTGTCATTGTGAATTAAACATGGATTATCAGCCTGCATTTTATTATTAAACTTTGTCAATTAATAACTGGCCAACTGGTCGACTACCACAGAATAAACTGAAGCGCCCACCCTGATGCTGTTGTGATTGCTACCCTTACTGAATTTACTTTTTGAAGTTTATTATATTGGGTTATTCTTTGAGGTATTGTGCCACGTAGCTGCTAATGAAGTGTCAGAAATCGTTTTGGTTCATTGGGAGGTCACTAACTGACCCATGTCCCTCACATGACTCATGGCAAACTTCCCGCTGATAAATGGGTCTTCAGCTTGGAGTTAAAATGTTGACAATGCATATCCAATTTGTCTACAGTGGTTCAGAATTTGTTAAAGTATATCACCCTAAGAAAGCATTGTATTGCTGAAATTGCAAAAGTTGGTATCTGTGAAAGTTGGTTTACAGATTACACAGTATATAGACATAACAGCCTACAGATGCATGGTCATTAAAATGAAATGTGCTACATTCCACGGTATGATGTCAGAAGTTATCAAAAGTAGGGGCTCTCTGTTGAATTAAATTTTCGTGCTTGGAGACCACGGAGATGAAATTTGACTCTCATTCCCTTGTTGGAACATTGAAATCTTCTATTTATTTTTTCACTGATAGTCTCCCCTATCCTTCTGACCTAGGCTGTAACCATGGAAATTCTGGGAATAAAGCCTGTATGTTCATTTAGCCCTGGTATTTCACGCTGTCCCCCTAAATTGGGCTTTTATGTTATATTTTGTTTTGTAATAATTTGCTTATATGGAAAAACATCAGTACAATTAGCATCATGATTTTTATCGTTGTTTATGTAATTTATTTAACTGATGTTTGTGATTTCAGCATAAAAAGCTGGATCTGCCGAAAGATGGTGGAGCTGCAGAATGTGTTGTGGATAGAGTGGATGAAAGTAAGATATATATATTGCAAAAGTTGGTATCTATGAAAGAAAGTTGGTTTACATATTTATACACATTCTTACATTGTACAGGTATTACTTGGTATCAATAATTAGGTCCTTAGGCTCTTAAATAGCTAAATTTTGTATAAGGTAAACTCAAGCTCATCAAATATGTAATAACTTTAAACTTGTACCATTATTTGGTGTACAATGTAAAATCTGTTCTTTTCTTCATCAGGATATCTTCTTCTGTAGAACAATAAATCTATAGAGTCTTAATAGTGTGTAGCTAATGAATATGATATTTGTTTAAAAAAAACTGTCACAGCTTCAAGTTTTTATCAGAAATGACTAATGTAGGTAAAAACCATGAATTGGAAGATTCCTGTTATCATATTGTTATAGTTTTATGTTTTATAGATAAAAATGAGGTTATGCTGTTGATTGTGACTCTGCATGATTGTATATTTACTTAACAAATGCATGTTGTCTAGGCTTTCATTGTATTATGATATTAACAGCTTTTATCTAATTATGTTTGCTTTGTATGAATTTTGTATCGTGTCATTCCTACTGAGTTACATTGCAAAGGTTTTTTTCTCTTGTGGAACAGGTAATAAAGGAACTTTCATTAATTACATATTGATCAGGATACCAAGTATCATTTCTTGTTGATAGAAAATATGTGGAAATGATAATCAACACGAAAAAAAAAAATATTAAAAAGCAAAAAATATTGGATCAATTTAAAATTTCTGATGCATTCATCCTTATATTTGTTTGGATGGTGAAACCTTATGCGGATTTAAATGACTCTAACCCTACAGTTAGAGTTATCCTAATACCAAGGTGACAATACATCACCACTGTTTTAAAGTCGGGGCATTTTATAGGACAATGAAAGAATACTATTTGGACAGGAATGTCTATTTCTAGGCTTATTACCTGGTATTGGTTCATTGCAGGATAGATACAGTTCATAGACTGTTGTATACTTTAATAGTTTATAAACCAACTGGTAGATTGGATGGTAAAACCAAAGACTTTCAGTAAACACTAAGCTAAAATATCAGGATATTCTAGAATTAATATTTTGTGTCCAATAAACCTGATATTTATGTAAAGGTCAGTGTTATATCTGTTATGTTGTCTAACCTGATTCCTTACAGATATGCCAAGTCAGTGAGATTTTACCAGTTATTAACCTTCACTTTCCATTAGATATGTATACAATGACACTACTACCAAGTCATCCTTATTCTATCCTTTTCTGGTTTGATTTCCTTCCTCAAACTTCACTTTCCCCAAACTCAACACTAATGGAGCACAGGGGCTATTTATCTATAAGGGAATGTCATACAATCATTGTTATTAAGGAGTAGATTGGTGTTTTGGTTTAGGCATGTATTAGTGGTTAATGGGTGGTGTTAACAGACAGGTGGTAGAGTGGTTAATGGGTGGTATTAACAGACAGGAGGTAGAGTGGTTAATGGATGGTGTAAACAGACAGATGGTAGAGTGGTTAATGGGTGGTGTTAACAGACAGGAGGTAGAGTGGTTAATGGGTGATGTTAACAGACTGGTGCTAGAGTGGTTAATGGGTGATGTTAACAGACAGGTGGTAGATACAGAGATAAGTGGTATTTATAGACAGATTGAAGCTAGGGACATAGGTAGTAGTTATTGACAAGTAGAAATTATAGATAACTGATTGACTGGCGGTAATTATAGACAGATGAAAGTTATGTACAAGTGGTTGGTATAGACAGGTGATAGTTATGGGCAAATGGTATATATAGTAGCTATAAACAGGTGATTGATAAAGGCAAGCCTTTGTTATAGACAGGTGGTTGATATAGCCAGGTCGTACTGATATACAGGTGGTAGTTATAGGTAGGTGGTATTTATAGACAGGTGGTAGTTATAGACAGGTGGTAGGTATAGACAGGTGGTAGTTATAGGCAAATGGTATATATAGTAGCTATAAACAGGTGATTGATAAAGGCAAGCCTTTGTTATAGACAGGTGGTTGATATAGCCAGGTCGTACTGATATACAGGTGGTAGTTATAGGTAGGTGGTATTTATAGACAGGTGGTAGTTATAAACAGGTGGTAGTTATAGGCAGGTGGTAGTTATAGGCTGGTGGTAGTTATAAGCAGGTAGTAGTTATAGACAGGTGGTAGTTATAGACAGGTGATAGTTACAGACAGTTGGTAGGTATAGACAGGTGGTAGTTATAGACAGGTGGTAATTATAGACAGATGGTAGATATAGACAGGTGGTAGTTATAGACAGGTTGATAATTATGGACAGGTGATATTTACAGACAGGTGGTTGATATAGACAGGTGATATTTACAGACAGGTGATAGTTACAGACAGGTGATAGTTACAGACAGGTGGTAGTTATAGACATGTGGTTGATATAGACAGGTGGTAGGTATAGGCAGGTGGTAGTTATAGACAGGTGGTTGATATAGACAGGTGGTAGGTATAGGCAGGTGGTAGTTATAGACAGGTGGTTGATGTAGACAGGTGGTAGTTATAGACAGGTGGTTGATGTAGACAGGTGGTAGTTATAGACAGGTGGTAGTTATAGACAGGTGGTAGGTATATGCAGGTGGTAGTTATAGACAGGTGGTTGATATAGACAGGTGGTAGTTATAGACAGGTGGTAGGTATAGGCAGGTGGTAGTTATAGACAGGTGGTTGATATAGACAGGTTGTAGTTATAGACAGGTGGTTGATGTAGACAGGTGGTAGTTATAGACAGGTGGTAGGTATAGGCAGGTGGTAGTTATAGACAGGTGGTTGATATAGACAGGTTGTAGTTATAGACAGGTGGTTGATGTAGACAGGTGGTAGGTATAGGCAGGTGGTAGTTATAGACAGGTGACTGTTCTAGGCAAGAATTAGTTAGATATGATGTAGATATTGAAAAGTCGCTACTCTAGACAGATGATAGTAAGTCAAATAGTAGATGCAGACTAGTGGTTGCTGGAATCAGATGTCAAGTGCTGAGGAAGTGATTTATAAACAGGTTTACAACTGTACCAGTTACATCCCTGTTTAGTATCTATCAGTAGAAACAAAACTAGCCAATAGTTTTTAATTGCCACAGTAAAATAGTGTGTAAATATTCAATTACTAAAAGATGACAAGGAAATGAATATATCCGGTTTGATTGCCAACTTTTTTCTCCTATTTACACTTTTTGAGTTTTTTGTTTTGGTTTGGTTTTAGACTGTAGTCTATCTGATAGATATCAAGGTTTATTGTGTTGCTCAATTGCTCATCTTGTCACATTTTTCTGTAAAATATCTTTTAAATATATCAATTTACTTAGATGCAATACAAGATAAGTAAAATTACTAGAGCTCCTTTCAGTGTTAACCAGCTCAGTGTAATCTATCAATAATGCTCTCGGGCACATCTATCTACCTATAGCCTCTACCACTAAAGCTCTCTCTTACATGTGTTTTTCAGTATAGCTATGCCCATACAGCTGAAATTGATCTACCATTGTATCCCTGCCACTGTAGCTTAAAGTTGTCTACCAATATAGCCACACCCCTTGAGTTTAAAGTTGTCTACCAATATAGCAACACTTCTAGCCACACCCCTTCAGATCAAAGTTGTCTACCAATATAGCCACACTTCTACAACTCAAAGTTGTCTACCAATATAGCCACACCCCTTCAGATCAAAGTTGTCTACCAATATAGCCACACTTCTACAACTCAAAGTTGTCTACCAGTATAGCCACACCCCTTCAGCTCAAAGTTGTCTACCAGTATAGCCACACCCCTTCAGCTTAAAGTTGTCTACCAATATAGCCACACCCCTTCAGCCTAAAGTTGTCTACCATTATAGCCACACCCCTTCAGCTCAAAGGCATCTACCAATGTAGCCACACCCCTTCAGCTCAAAGTTGTCTACCATTATAGCCACACCCATTCAGCTCAAAATTATCAACCAATATAGCCACACCCCTGTAGCTATGATTCAATAACATTTATTTGTAGCTATGCCTGTGTGAGTTAGCGTTACATGTATATACCCATAGTGAAAATCTACCCATAGCATTTGCTTGGCTTATTGAGTTGATGTTTGATGTGCTGATGTGCATGTTAGTCTGTTAGCCATAAGTATAGTCACTGTTGAATAGAATAAATACACAGTGTATGCGTCTAGATGCTTGTTATGTTAAGACATATGGACATTTCAGATAGACAGTAGAAAGGGGTTAAGTGTTAGAATATCTATCAGAATAAATCAGCTTTGAAAAATTAATTTAGAGAATCTTTTGGGAAATCCTTTTTGAAACATTTTTCAAGTTTACATTGCTCACAGTTAGGTTATCTAGCACATTTATTTTGGGTGTCAAATTCCTATTACACTTCATTGAGTTTTGTCACTGGGTGTCAAATTTCTATTACACTTCACGGATTTCTCCAAAAGAATTGACTTTCTACATTTGTAAAAAGAAAAGTATTTCCCAAGGTCTTAGGAATGAATATTTGGTCAGATTTCTTTTGAACTTAGATGGAATTAAATACACCATTTAAAAGAGATTATAAAAAAATTGTTTTAGCAGTATGCAAGGCTGTACAGTCTTCTATAAATTATTGTACCAATCTGCATTGCTATGTATTCTCTTGCTTAAAAATTCATTGTTGTCATTTCTGCAATACTGTTGCTTGTGTTGTTTTACACTACTGGTGAAAAGATTTATTATGATTTCAAGCATTTGAATTAGTTGTTGTGATAGATGAAGATAATGTGTTTATTTCTGAACTATGAGAAATTATATTTATTATTTTGTTTTAAGATAAGTCACATTCTGCATGTTTATTTTTTGTCAATATTGTCTGCTTATTTGTAACAAATTGTATTTTTTCTGTTCTAACTCCTCAAGCTTTGACCTAATACTTCAGCCATTGGTCATGAAAAGTTATTTGTTACTTCTGATTGCATGCATATCAGAGGTTCATGATAAAACAAACTAAAAATTAACGAAATGCTTCAAATGTTCTGCATTCTCTGATCAATTCTATTCTTTCTTCTAGAACCAGCAGTACAGTACTTCAAGTACTTTGTTGTTAATAACTTTTGCTTTTCAGTTTGTTCAGTATTTTGATATTTCTGTTGACAGCGGGACGGGAAGGTGATATGAACAATGCCGTGAAAACAGGAGTTTTGTACCTGGAAGATCCCTTTGAAAATGTAAGATCTTAAGAAAGTGTGTTTATGTTAAGTTTCTGTGTTTTTATACCTTCATTGATTGGGAGTTTCTGTCTCTCTCTTCAGTTAATGTGATGATGTTTCAGTTTTTCTGCGTAATTCTCTCGGATAATGTTAACACACTTGACTGACTGGTATGGTGATCTCTCTCCCTCCACTGTTAATATGATGTTGTTTCAGTTTCTCTGCCTTCCAGATAATGTTTACACACTTGACTAACTGTATGGTGATCTCTCTCCCTCCACTGTTAATATGATGTTGTATGCTAAGTTTGTATTTCGGTGTATATGTGACCCTGGTAAAATACTAGCCGCTAGAGAGAACTTCTCTTTAGCCCGATTGGTTGAGCGTCAGACTAGTAAGCCAGGGGTCCCGGGTTTCGATTCCTAGCGGAGGCATTGAGATGAAAAATGACCTCTGATACATAAACTTGAAATTATTTAATGTCCGTTCTTTATATATTTAACTGACAGATATGGCATCCTCACTTTTTTGTGTTGACGAGTACAAAGTTACATTACACTGGGGAGACGGACCAAAATCAGCAGGAAGAGGATGATGGCGAGGACGACAATGGATCTGTAACCAATGAGGTAAGTCTGTGACTATCACTGTAACTTTATCTATAAAGGGAAAAAAGGATCTTCTTTAGAATTGTTTTATGCCATATTAAATTTTGTCAGCATTATACTTTTAATTCTTTTCCTTTTCGAATATTAACAATTTAGACCATGGGTCTTTATCAGAAATAATAGGAATAATATTTACCATCATGTTCTGTTAATATTTACCATCATGTTCTGTTATGGATTTGACATAGTATCACGTCTGTGCATCTGTCTATTGGTCAACTAAGAATGTGGAAATCGGTAAATCTCTGCAGGTAGAGAATTGCATAAACCAGAAAATGGCTGCAATGGAGAAAGTATAAGTGCTAGTAAGGTTAAAAGGTCACGGCCACTTGGGTTCATGTATCAGAATTGTTTTTTTATCAGCAAGATTCTAGAACATGTCACAAAATACTATCAAACTGAGAATACATGTTCTCTTTAGTAAAGATGACCTAGTTGATTGCTGGGGTCACTGTTCTAAAGACAATATCAACTGGATCGTACAGGAAAATATACTTAGAGTTTGACAACATACCAGTGGGGGTCAACTCTATCCCAATGGGGTCAACTCTATCCCCGTCGGGTCAACTCTATCCCTGTGGGGTCAACTTTATCCCTGTGGGGTCAACTCTATCCCTGTGGGGTCGTATCTATCCCTGTAGGGTCGTATCTATCCCTGTGGGGTCAAATCCATATCCCTGTAGGGTCAACTCTATCCCTGTGGGGTCAAATCTATCCCTGTGGGGTCGTATCTATCCCTGTGGGGTTGTATCTATCCCTGTGGGGTCAAATCCATATCCCTGAGGGGACAAATCTATCCTTGTGGAAATCAAGTCCATCCATGTCTAAATCTTTCCCGATTCTGAGAGTAATTTAGCTCTTCTTTCCCTAAGAAGAAATTAATTAACAGAATCTTCTCCTGAGGTGAAATGATAAGTACAGGATTCTGAAAGGTAATTTTCAGCAGGGAAAAGACTTTTCTATTGATATAATCTGATCAGTGATGGTATACTACTAATTCCTTACCATGCCTGAAGATAATTCATTAATTTTTCCTTTTCTCCTATATATAGAAACCAACAGGTACACAGGTACTTAAAATGATTTTTGTGGTTTTCATTAGAAGAATTGTCTAACTATTTGACAGTGTGTATATGTGTACATGTGTTGTATGTGTGTGTGTGTGTGTGTGTGTGTGTGTGTGTGTGTGTGTGTGTGTGTGTGCAGGGTTAAACACTAACATTCTCCATTAGTCTTAGAAACTTTAAAATTTTACACCAGTAAGTCTGCAGGATTCACATTTACTTAGTCGCAACTGATCCTGAAATTAAGTTTGTAAAATTCACGAACATTCAATATCTGAATTCATCCCACTATCAAATTTGTAAAATTCACAAACACAGAGTCAGCATATTAAACTGTTCAAAATTTGACCACATCAGATACAGTACAATGTACAATGAATGCCTTGATAAAATTTTTAGGATATAGATAATTTTCATATTCAAGGTATATTCATGGTGAGGGTGTCTAGTTTTAATTCATAGACAATGTTTGTGAATATTGATCTCATGTTCAGAATACAAACTATATCAGAAGGGATTTGAAAAAAAACAGACACTTTATCTATGTTTGATAGATGGTGAGTTATCTCCCCTTATGTGACAGACATGATCTAACCATCCCAATACCTGCTATCATATTTTGTCACTTAAATTTCACTAAACAAGAAGGGGGCTTCTGTCCCTTTTCAGACTTTGGAAATATAAGAAGACCAGTTACCATTAATATCAACTAGTTTTATTGTTTCTAACCCATGTTTTTCTAACACATGTAATGTCTCCCATTATTTGGTAAAATGGAAAAGTGTTGCCTAAAATATGTAAAAACTCATTTTGAAATTAAAGAATTTCCGAAAAAAAAGTGTTGGTCATTAATAACTTATTTTTAAAGGTAATTATTGGTCATTAAAACCATTCTAGTGTGATTTTGATTTCCTCAACACAAACAGTTATGATAATGTTTTATAGAAGCAATGTAGTTCTTCATTCATGAAGTTCTCACTGAACCAATTACAGTTAATTTCAAACTGAATTTGTTCCTGATGTGTACATATATAATACACTTACCACATATAAACATGTATTGTTTCACTAATATTTCTAATCCTATAGTTGAATTTAAGAAAAGGAACTTCAGAATTGGAATTGTAAAATTTGTAAAGATATCAGTTTTGAAAGTGGAAATTTAAAAGTGCTGATAATAGTGTAAACATCCATTATTATACATGTCACAAGAAATACAACATAATTATGCATGTAAAATAACTGTCTTATATGATTTTTGTAAATGGTGTTAATGCATAATTACTTGAGATGTTTGTCAGTTACCATAGTAACCAGTGTTAACTCAGTGGCATATCCATATCATCCTGTTAAGATGTCATGTGATTGTTGTAGGACCGTCCCCAGGATGAACTCCACTTCAGCGAACGGTGGTTCCATGGAAAGTTAGAGGGAGGTAGGAATAAGGCTGTTGAACTTCTACGAGAGTATGCCTCACTGGGTGATGGAGCTTTCCTGGTCCGCGAGAGTGAAACCTTTGTTGGAGACTTCTCATTGTCATTCTGGTATGCTTTAAAATGTTGCTGAAACGCTTGCTGTATTACTATATATAAATGGAGAGGATTTATAAAATGTTAAACACAGCTTTAGTAAAATAGAAGGAGAGCTGTAGAGTATTAGGTATTAAGCATGTAGGATTTCATCTTGTTATGTTTTATAAATAAAATTTGAAAGATTTCTTTTCCAAATTGTAATTCTGTACAGTGGAACCCATTTTTTTATGTTATTGTGTTTTATGATATCACATCTATCCTATTTTGTTGATGTTCCCAGTTTTCTCATCATAAAAAAGGCATTTATTAGGATAAAAGTCTAAGATTCAATATCAGTTATTATGGGGTTTTTTTTTTTACTGGGCATTGGTATTCATAAGTTATAACTGCATTTAGTCAGTTGCAGGTTTTCTGGCTCTGTGACTCTTCCTATCACTTGTCTGGCAATGTGAAGGGTGGCCTTCACTTAGAAACATCTGTACTAAGTCTTGATATTGAATCGTTTCAGAAGAGGAATCCTTGTCCTAAAGTTATTTTATGATATGTCACATTATGTTGAATGTTTATGGTGTTGTAAATTCATGGTACACTCAATTACCACATTACATACCTAAAATGATGATGTCATAAACGTGTTTGTACCCACAGGTGGCAAGGAACCACACAACACTGTCGTATCAAGTCCAAACAGGAGATGGGCTCCACCAAGTACTTCCTGATTGAGACCACACTGTTCGATAGCCTTTACGAACTCATCACCTTCTATCACACAAACCCTCTTCGCAGTCAAAATTTCTCTGCCATTCTGTCGGAGCCGATTCCACAACTTGTCAGTCATGAGAGAAAAGAGTAAGTGTCTGTGTCTAGTGTACAGGGGTAAAAAGAGTCAATCTCGATGTTAGTATAAATTAGCTTGTCAGTAATTAGAGCCATGAGCATGTGCTTGATGAGCAGCTAGGAGATGAAAGCATTGTAAAATAGAAAATAACATCACTTTGTAAATGTGCACATCTTTTTAAATTTTCTTGTCAATTACATAAATAGACATGCTTTTCAAACTAAGATTTGGTGAATACTCCGCTTTACGAACTTCCCTCTTAAGACATAACTATGAATACATGATTTCACTAATGCTGATATATAAATGACTCAAAATTCACAAATGATAAACTGTAAGAGACCTTGGACTCTGCAAGACTCTGATATCAGGAACGGAGTCATAATGCCGTCAAGAAATGTGATATTTGTAAAAATCATTAAGGTATTTGAATTCGGGATTGACTCTCCGCTTGTTTTCACACGTAAATAAATCCCTCGGAAGTTATAAGTGATTTACAGTATCAGTTTTCACTGTTCCATTGTTAACCCTATAGATGGTTCCACAACAACCTTGATCGAAGTCAGGCTGAAGACATGTTAAAAAAGATCGGACGGGATGGAGCGTTCCTTGTTCGTAGAAGTGTCAAAAATCAGGATTCTTATGCAATTTCATTCAGGTGAATATAAAAATATGACGTGTCAGGGTCTTTTTTTTTAGTTGTGAGCATTTGTTCACAAACACTGGTATAACAGCCTGTTTATCCATCTGTATAGATGGAGGTCTGTTATAACCCATGATTTCCAGTTAACTAGCATTGGTCTGATTTTAAGTACAGATCACTTTCTAAGTAAGCTGAAGTATCTATAGAAGTTTGTTAAACACAAAAACTTATATTCATGTGTACTTTTGACATCTAGGTTTCATATACTCTGTAGCTCTTTTCCTTACAGTGAGTGAAGTTTTAATAACAATGTTAGGATTATATAGAAGCCATACCTGGTACTGCTATAGCGATATCAAAGACATTGTCAGTAACAGAGAAAAATCCTCCCATGTTTCAGAGCCGATGGTAAGATCAAGCACTGTCGTATCCAGAATGAAGAGCGTCTATTTGTCATTGGATCAGCTGAGTTTGAGAGCCTTGTAGATCTTGTGGATTACTATGAGAAAAATCCTTTATACAACAAAGTCCGCCTCAAATATCCTGTCAGTCAGCGACTCGTGGAGGAGAGAGGGGCTGTAAGTACTGTTATTAATTACAAACTCTTTCGGGGAGAAGGAGATAAAAAAGTTCTGACTTCACGCTCTGTGATAATCATGACAATAAATATTACATGCCAATTAGTAGGAAAACTTTTGATCAAAAGATTAAATATCAACCAGGACTATCAGTTTTTGTTTTTCCTGAAGTATTCTCAAAAAAGATTGACCATCGGACATTTGTTAGTGTAAACATGGTTATTTCCACAGGGACAGGGTAGGTTGGGGGTAATGTCACATTATCAATTGGCATACTGTGTGTGCGGGGGTTATTTTCACAATCAATATACCTTCATATATGTTAAATGTTTATTTAGATACCTATATATTTGATGTATATTTAAATATGTATGTAACACTTCATAAAATCTAACACATGCAAGAAATTTACACAGCTGAATGACATCTGTGTATTTAGTGTGAATTTCTCCAGGTATAAATTTCCATGTTTACAGTAATACAAAGGATTTGTCACTTAACATATATTGCTACATGTGTAAAATGGTTTAGTAATTAAAGAGAAAATAAAAGTAGAGATTCTTTATTTTCTTTAAGTTAAGTTAATTGAAACTAAGAAAAATCATCAGGAGTTATTCCATCAAAATCGTTTATTCTGATGTCATTGAAAATCTGAAAAATATTTATTGTTTGAATGAAGAAATGATTTATTGAAATTTTAAATATGAAGTCAAACATTTGATAAATAGGAATTTAAAGAAGGATGTGCAAGTCATTTTAAAACCAAATTTTAAAATTCTTTAAACTTCTTGAAACATGTTGATACTGCAATTATTCTAGTTTTGATTAATGATAAAAATATCACTGGGGAAAAAAAGATTGAAGCCATTCTTTTTGTGATACTGGGCATATGGGTTTCCAGGAAGTAGCTGAGCCAGGGGCAGATTACATCTATCCTAACGAGTTTTCAAAGGTAACACTCCGCACGATGTCAATGCCTGGATGCTGTATATACTTAGGACAGCATGTAGATATTCTATAGAACACTTGTTTTTTTGGAGACAAAAAATAATTCAATATCTGGTCATTGATCCAGCAATTTCCAGTCAATTTCAGCCTACAATATCTGTATAGCATTTTACATCTCCTGTTATTCACAGAATTGTTCTTTACTCACCAGTTAACATATGGCTGGTGTTAGTATAGTGAGTAATACATAGAATATTTAACTTTGCCAGTTCAGGAGCCACAATAGCTCGGTTGGTTGAAGTCTTGGCCTACATTATCAAAGGGGAAAGGTATGAGGTGTGTAGTTCGACATTCTATCAGTAGCAGATTGTGTTTCTCAGGAGGCTGTGAAATAGACTGCTCAGTGCTGTCCTGATCGTGTCCTTGTGCAAGACACTCTATCTTAATTACTCTTGGTGGCATGGGATTGGCCTCTTGAATATTCTCCAGCGAGGAAATCACCAGATGCTCCAAGGAGACCTTGCCTCAAAATTATCCTGACTGTTCAGGGGCGAGCAAACTGTTGGGTTAATGACAGGGGTTACATCAGAATATCTGAAGTGTCGGGTTAATGACAGGGTTTACTACCGAAAATCAAACTTTTGTCAGGTTAATGACTGGTGTTACTACAGGATATCTAACTTTGTCAGGTTAATTACTGGTGTTACTACAGAATATCTAACTTTGTCAGGTTAATGACTGGTGTTACTACAGAATATCTAACTGTCAGGTTAATGGCTGGTGTTACTACAGAATATCTAACTGTCAGGTTAATGACAGGGGTTACTACAGAATATCTAACTTTTGTCAGGTTAATGACTGGTGTTACTACAGAATATCTAACTGTCAGGTTAATGACTGGTGTTACTACAGAATATCTAACTCTGTCAGATTAATGACTGGTGTTACTACAGAATATCTAACTTTGTCAGGTTAATGACAGGGGTTACTACAGAATATCTAACTTTGTCAGGTTAATGACTGGTGTTACTACAGAATATCTAACTGTCAGGTTAATGACAGGGGTTACTACAGAATATCTAACTTTTGTCAGGTTAATGACTGGTGTTACTACAGAATATCTAACTCTGTCAGATTAATGACTGGTGTTACTACAGAATATCTAACTTTGTCAGGTTAATTACTGGTGTTACTACAGGATATCTAACTTTGTCAGGTTAATGACTGGTGTTACTACAGAATATCTAACTGTCAGGTTAATGACAGGGGTTACTACAGAATATCTAACTCTGTCAGATTAATGACTGGTGTTACTACAGAATATCTAACTTTGTCAGGTTAATGACAGGGGTTACTACAGAATATCTAACTTTGTCAGGTTAATGACAGGGGTTACTACAGAATATCTAACTTTGTCAGGTTAATGACTGGTGTTACTACAGAATATCTAACTGTCAGGTTAATGACAGGGGTTACTACAGAATATCTAACTTTTGTCAGGTTAATGACTGGTGTTACTACAGAATATCTAACTGTCAGGATAATGGCTGGTGTTACTACAGAATATCTAACTTTTGTCAGGTTAATGACTGGTGTTACTACAGAATATCTAACTTTGCCATGTCTTGTTTGGTGTAGCATGCGTTATTGTGTAGGAATGATGACTTTTGTTTCAGGTTGCCATGCACTGCTAACACTGTGACCATTGATTTTGTCTGGTGTCTTATGCAAGTTATATGTTTGCTGGCCTATTTGTTTCGTTTGCCCAAATTTTTCTTGATACAATGTACATGTAATGATTCCTCTAAGATACCAGGTATTTTCAATAATGAACAGATACAATGATAAACACCTGTCTACTACAACATCAGTTTTTCCACAGTCAATTTATCAAAATCATCTGTATGATATATGGATTCATTAGGATCGTCACAGTCTTAAATTAAATGATCAAGGTCACTTCTGCTCTTAAATACAAAGTTATCACAGCCTCTATGCTGCTTTGACATGTAATATCCGCTTAGTATTGTGCTTATGTCAAAGTGAACTTTAAAAGCTAGTTTCATAAACACTTCTAAATATGAGAAGGTTTAGGTCACACCTTTTGTTTTGTTTTTTTGTTTTTTAGCTAATTAAATTATGTTCCTGAGATTTCACCTTTGTTTTTGTACAAAATTTTGAGACATTTTAGTTAAGGTATAGTAGTGTATAGTATGACTTTAGTGTGTACAGCTTTGACTGATAAATTAAGTTAAGCATTAGTCTATTTAGAATATGTATGGGTTGATTTCACTATACATGTTCTGTTTACACACATAGTCTTGAATCTATCATTATTGTCTACAGAAGGTACACAAGGTGATCACTGTGTTCTCTGTAATAATGTAATGCATGAAAACATTGTAAAGATTTTGGGCAAATGTCACAAACACTTATTTATCACATAACTACCTGGTTGTCCGTGAAATAACACTAATTAGATAACGTTTTGTTACATCATCTATGTAATATCACCTAGCGGACCTGATTTGCTAAAGGTTCCTATTGTTTCCACGATGACGTCATTATGTTTTGGTGTCATAATGTTTCGGTGTCATATGCATTGTTTTGTCACCAAAGAAAAAGATATGAAGTGAGAATATCAGAAATTAGAAATTTTTTATTAGTGGAATAAAATGTTATTTTCACAAATATTGCCAAAGTATCTATGTTATGTGATAAACAGAATCTTCCATTTGTTTACATTTCATATGAGATTATTGAAACATGAACATTTTTTCATATTACCTGGCTTTACATGCTTTTTAGAATGACAAAAAAAAGTCAAACCTGTATCTTAAATCTCATATGAATTGAAAATAGTGTAAGATCCTCTATCCAGGCTATATATGATATTTAGATTAATACCAAAAGTCACATGACATGATGGTTTGTCACATGACTTATCATGTGATGAGTAGTAAACAATAACATATGTTTTAAAATGCAATCTATTGCATGCTGGTGCATTTTAGGTGCCGAATATGGATGAGAATCTTGGAGCAGAAGGGATATATCACCAGCCAAATGAGTTTGTAACCAAGGTAACGTTTTTAGTGGTACTGTCAGTATCTCTCTCTGACTCTTCTATAGCTAGATCTTCCTGCTCTAAGGTCTGTGACAAGTTATCTCACAGACGTGTGACAGTATGAGCTAGACTTGTCTCACTGATATTTTCTTCTTTTGACCTGATAATTTATCTGAATATTTAAGAAGGATTCAGCTGACTGAATGGTATTTGGCCAATTTAAATTGGAGGTAAAATAATCATAGTTCTCCCAGTGAACCTAAGCCAGAGGTCACTGAGTAATATTACTTAAATTGACACTGATGTTGAGAAAGAGGTTGGACAGTGTTTCAATATTCTTCTTTTGTCCTCTTATTCATTGATCTAGAGCACATGGAATGTTGACTTTCAGCTTATTTTACATAATGGTATTTTGACCTTGAGATTAAGTTTAAAGTTACTGGATATATCCTTTTCTTGACCTTTCACCTCTGTCTGTTATTTCTTAATCTGTCTGGCAATCAAGCTAAAAACAGGAGTACAGTATACCTAAAGATATGTTACCAATCCCTCTGCATATTTAAAACTTAGCTGATGTTCATTAAATGATTTTGTACTTTTAAATATACGACATGGAGCTGTTGAGCCTGCCTTCATAGACTTGAATGTCTTCCGTTGACCTTTAACTTGAGCTAGCAGTTACAGAATGACATCACAGGAATACTTTTACCAATACTTTAAGGCATGAAGATGATACATTGGGTCTAAAGTTTTCCAAAGACTTAATATGAAAAGCATTATCCAGATGCCCACCATTAAAGACTAGTTTGAAATATTGTGTATTTTATAATGTTTTATCTTGTATAAGAATTCTTTCTATCAATCAGAGTGAAGTTCCTTGATCTATAGGCCCAACATATAACTTGTTGAATTGAATATGTCCATCATAGGAAGAACTGCTGCTTGATTTCTTGAGCTGACCTTGTTTGTTTGAAATTTGAAGTAGCCATCTCATTAGGTGGGCTAATTAGCAGATTCTTACTGCTGCCCTCATCAGAACCCTTGGGATCTTGACCTTTTCCTTTTTTTTCTGTTTGCTTTTTTTTTTGTGCTCTGTTTTTCCCTTCTGGTGCCTCTCTTGAAACCTATCCTGTAATTACCTTGGTTTGTTAGGAGGACATTAAACTCCATAAAAACTGGACATAGTGCATGGTAGTAGGTGTTGGTCTGGATACCGTGTCGCATGGTTACTAATATCCTCCTCTATTTACCCCAGAGCTGGGCATGTTCACACCCGTATAGTAGAAATCCTTTCATTTATGTTGTGTTATGTCAATTATACATGATGTGTTAAATGATTTGGTGTTGCATAATATGTTAAATTACTTATGTTACATATACAAAACCATTTTTTTTCTCTTCCACAATTTTGTATCCAGCATGCGATGAAGTACTTGTAAATTTGATATATTTTTTCTACATGAATTTGGCATCAGTATTTGTAATATACATTAGTAATATTTATGTTAGCTAAGTGTCTTTTTCAACAGTTAAATTCAACTTTTCTTTTTTATTAACCATAGTTCGTTTTGCTACTGCAGGAAGTATCATTTATGCAGTTATAACCACTTTTCCTTCTAAAGTAAATGTCCTCTTTTAAGTGGCCATATCCCACTTTTGCTGTGGCAGTAAGTGTCCTTTCTCTATAGTAACCATAGCACACTTTTGTTATTGAAGTAAGTGTCCTTTCTCTATAGTAACCATAGCACACTTTTGTTATTGAAGTAAGTGTCCTTTGTCATTCCTCTAATTAACAATTATCAGAGATTTGTTATGTTCTTTCCATTTCATGGTCAGGGACATTACCCTTGTCTCTCATTCTGTCATTATTATGCTACCGTTAATATGCTCTTTTAATTGATAAAGGTATAGCATTGTAATTTGATATTCTGTCCATACTTTACTGATAATTGTATTTTAACATTTATTTGGTCTGAAGTTATTTCTCTGAAATATGATTATGTTAATTACAATTTCTGCATGTTGTTTAAAAAGCAGTTATCATAAATGTGAAATCCTCATTTGTAGAGTTTGTTTATAATTGACTATATATTATAATTTGACTATGACCATTTAAGGATATTTACAGTAATATGCAGGTCGTGCAGATATTTTACCATAGATTCTTCAGGCAGAACTTTAGTTTTATTTAATGACTCATGAGTATACCTGTTTATAAAGCCAACAGAACTAAAATGTTCCAAACTTGTCTTTGGTTTTGGCAGCTGCTCAGATACATCTAGGTTTGTCTTGTTTTACAGCTGAAAACTTTTTTTTTCTATTCCTAGCCAAACACTGAATTATTTTACCAAATTGAAGAAAACATTTGTAAAACTTTCCAGTTTATAAAAAAGCCTGCTGTAAAATTCAGGTAGAAAAACTGAGTGATTTTACAGATTTTTGATATGAACTCCAACATTAAATATTCTGGTCGATGGTATAAATTTATATATTGATAACGAATATTATTATCATTAATGGTCATCAATTAAATCAGCCTGTATATTTTCTTCCCATCTAGGTAAAGGTCAAGGCTCTATATGATTACCCAGCAAATCGAACTGACGAACTCTCCTTCCTGAAGGGAGCAGTGATCACCAACGTCAACAAGTCAGACAACGGATGGTCAGTGTTTATGACTAAAAGATGATAACATGGAATTGTGATTGACCTTTAAGTGGTTATTATTCATGTATTGTATGTTGCCATATTTATCCAGCAATAAGCTTGTGTCATGTCATAAGCACATGTCGTGTTATAAGCCAATACCATGTCATAAGCACATGTCATGTAAATAAGTGTATGTTATGTAATAAGCTTGTGTCATGTCATAAGCACATGTCGTGTAATAAGCCAATACCATGTCATAAGCTTATGTCATGTTCTAAGCCTGCCCACATTTATTTTAGTTTCTATTGAAATGTAAACTAGTCCTATATTGTTGTCCTGTAATGAGTGTTATCTTAAAGTTTTTTTTCGAAGATAAACATGACAGTCTCCTTATAATTAAAATATTGTTTTCATATAGTTCATACATTTAGTCTTATGATTCATGTTGTTTTTGTATATGACTTGTGCCTTGTGATACATACCTTATTGATCACCATTGTTTAGATACACTGTACAAAACACAGCCTAACTGTTTAATGATTGTATATAACCAAATCATAACAAGATTTCTGTACCAATTTATATTCTGTGTCCTGTCCCTAAGTGGCGTGGTTATAATTGTACCAATTTATATTCTGTGTCCTGTCCCTAAGTGGCGTGGTTATAATTGTACCAATTTATATTCTGTGTCCTGTCCCTAAGTGGCGTGGTTATAATTGTACCAATTTATATTCTGTGTCCTGTCCCTAAGTGGCGTGGTTATAATTGTACCAATTTATATTCTGTGTCCTGTCCCTAAGTGGCGTGGTTATAATTGTACCAATTTATATTCTGTGTCCTGTCCCTAAGTGGCGTGGTTATAATTGTACCAATTTATATTCTGTGTCCTGTCCCTAAGTGGCGTGGTTATAATTGTACCAATTTATATTCTGTGTCCTGTCCCTAAGTGGCGTGGTTATAATTGTACCAATTTATATTCTGTGTCCTGTCCCTAAGTGGCGTGGTTATAATTGTACCAATTTATATTCTGTGTCCTGTCCCTAAGTGGCGTGGTTATAATTGTACCAATTTATATTCTGTGTCCTGTCCCTAAGTGGCGTGGTTATAATTGTACCAATTTATATTCTGTGTCCTGTCCCTAAGTGGCGTGGTTATAATTGTACCAATTTATATTCTGTGTCCTGTCCCTAAGTGGCGTGGTTATAATTGTACCAATTTATATTCTGTGTCCTGTCCCTAAGTGGCGTGGTTATAATTGTACCAATTTATATTCTGTGTCCTGTCCCTAAGTGGCGTGGTTATAATTGTACCAATTTATATTCTGTGTCCTGTCCCTAAGTGGCGTGGTTATAATTGTACCAATTTATATTCTGTGTCCTGTCCCTTAGTGGCGTGGTTATAATTGTACCAATTTATATTCTGTGTCCTGTTAAGTGGCGTGGTTATAATTGTACCAATTTATATTCTGTGTCCTGTCCCTAAGTGGCGTGGTTATAATTGTACCAATTTATATTCTGTGTCCTGTCCCTAAGTGGCGTGGTTATAATTGTACCAATTTATATTCTGTGTCCTGTCCCTAAGTGGCGTGGTTATAATTGTACCAATTTATATTCTGTGTCCTGTCCCTAAGTGGCGTGGTTATAATTGTACCAATTTATATTCTGTGTCCTGTCCCTAAGTGGCGTGGTTATAATTGTACCAATTTATATTCTGTGTCCTGTCCCTAAGTGGCGTGGTTATAATTGTACCAATTTATATTCTGTGTCTGTCCCTAAGTGGCGTGGTTATAATTGTACCAATTTATATTCTGTGTCCTGTCCCTAAGTGGCGTGGTTATAATTGTACCAATTTATATTCTGTGTCCTGTCCCTAAGTGGCGTGGTTATAATTGTACCAATTTATATTCTGTGTCCTGTCCCTAAGTGGCGTGGTTATAATTGTACCAATTTATATTCTATGTCCTGTCCCTAAGTGGCGTGGTTATAATTGTACCAATTTTATTCTGTGTCCTGTCCCTAAGTGGCGTGGTTATAATTGTACCAATTTATATTCTGTGTCCTGTCCCTAAGTGGCGTGGTTATAATTGTACCAATTTATATTCTGTGTCCTGTCCCTAAGTGGCGTGGTTATAATTGTACCAATTTATATTCTGTGTCCTGTCCCTAAGTGGCGTGGTTATAATTGTACCAATTTATATTCTGTTTTTGGCGTGGTTATAATTGTACCAATTTATATTCTGTGTCCTGTCCCTAAGTGGCGTGGTTATAATTGTACCAATTTATATTCTGTGTCCTGTCCCTAAGTGGCGTGGTTATAATTGTACCAATTTATATTCTGTGTCCTGTCCCTAAGTGGAGTGGTTATAATTGTACCGATTTATATTCTGTGTCCTGTCCCTAAGTGGCGTGGTTATAATTGTACCAATTTTAATCTGTGTCCTGTCCCTAAGTGGCGTGGTTATAATTGTACCAATTTATATTCTGTGTCCTGTCCCTAAGTGGAGTGGTTATAATTGTACCAATTTATATTCTGTGTCCTGTCCCTAAGTGGAGTGGTTATAATTGTACCAATTTATATTCTGTGTCCTGTCCCTAAGTGGCGTGGTTATAATTGTACCAATTTATATTCTGTGTCCTGTCCCTAAGTGGCGTGGTTATAATTGTACCAATTTATATTCTGTGTCCTGTCCCTAAGTGGCGTGGTTATAATTGTACCAATTTATATTCTGTGTCCTGTCCCTAAGTGGCGTGGTTATAATTGTACCAATTTATATTCTGTGTCCTGTCCCTAAGTGGCGTGGTTATAATTGTACCAATTTATATTCTGTGTCCTGTCCCTAAGTGGCGTGGTTATAATATACTGCAATTCTGTACTTTGCCTCCAGGTGGCGTGGTGATTATGGTGACAAGAAGCAAGCATGGTTTCCAGATTACATGGTAGAAGAAATAGAGACTCAGGATGAGTCAGCGGACACAACTCCCTTGGGAGCTATGCAGAAAGGCTCCATAGATGTTCAGGGCTGTAAAATAGGTACAAATGACACTTTTGATATATAAATGTTAAGTTTCCTGGCAGTGAACATCAAATGTACTGTCTTGTAAGGGTCAAATTGAGAATAACTCAGAACACTTTGCGTTGACATGCTCCAAAACTTGCTCTTAGTATTTTTTTTTAGAAATTTTTTAAGAACAGTAAAATTAGTTTTCATGGGCACAAGAGCATTCCTGTGTTTCAGAGATTGTCTAGTTTTATATATCTGTGTTCTATGTATTATGTTACCATTATATTTGTGTCTCAGTCCTCAAATGGAAACCATACAGGAATATAATTTTGCTTTGTGTTATCTGTCCCTCAGCTATCTTTTCATAGCTTTATCTCCCTCACTGCTTGCCACTGGAATTCTAAATTTGGAGTATGAGTTCACCGTGGTGCAGAAGTGTATTCTGTGTCGAAAATGGTTTACTCTGACCTACATTTTGACCTTTTACCTACAAATTATAAGAGGAAGTTTATCTTCGGTCTATCTCCTACACTGCTAGTCATTGTGAAGCATCGCGTTAGTGGGGGACTCTTGATTCCCTGAATGGTCTCGTTAGGTTATCTGACCCAAACGGTCAAAATGATCTATTGCTCTGGTGCATCGTCCGTCCACCGTCTATAAACTTTTCCTTTTAAACACTTCTCCTGCTTAACACATCATAAGGGTGGGGATCATTTCTTAAATTCAGAAATTTGATTTGAACCCTGCGAATGGGACCAGATAATACTTCATTTGAAATGCTACTCTTCCTTAATACTTTAATGGATTTCATTGAAATTCCTCAGTAGGGGTATTTAAATACTTCTTGAATTCAGAAATTTGACTTGGCTCCTAGGGACTTGGGGTTGGGGCTCCAAAAGGGGAAATTAGACAATATTTTCACTTCAAAACACTACTCCTTCTGAATAGTTGAATGGATTTGAACCAAATTTAGTCTGAAACATCACTGAGATTGGGGAATCATTTCTTATATTCAGAAATTTGATTTGACCCCTAAGGACATGGAGATGAGTACCAAAAGGGAAAGTTAGACAATATTAGCAATATTTATGCTTGAATGGATTTCAACAAAGTTTAGTCTGAAACATTATCAGGTAGTGGCAATGATAGCAAACATGTATAGAGTGATCCAGGAATTGTCCTGACCAAATCTTACTTTTACACTTTGGCTCAAAACCCAACATAACTCATCTAGAACAAATAGTCTGAACAACTTCTCATGTTTCATTCACACCAAAAATAATTATTTGGAGTTTGATTTTTTTAAAGAAAAGAAAGAGATTATTTATTTTTCAGTCTGATCAAAACTTGAGGAATGTTCAAAATTTGAATTCACCAGATTTGTCAGACCACCATCAGTGAATTCTGTCCATCCATTCATTGATTGTCAGATGACAGTTAAGGCCCATGGCCCTCTTGTTACATTCAATGATGGTAATTGATACTAGAATGTAGATAAGCTGAAGAAGAACAGGAACTTGAACAGTAGCTAATTAGAATATCTCTTACATACTTACTAACACTGAGAGTTAGTATCAAGGAAATAGTTATTTAAGTTACAATGTTTTTTCAAATTCATTTTAAAATTACAAGTAATGAGTTTGATATTTGTACATTTCAGAACCTGTTAGCCGACCTGACCGTCCATTTGTCGTCCGTATCTTCACACGCACACAGAATGTTCCTATTGAAGTAGCAGCAGACAATGAAACTGAGATGAAGGATTGGATAGAGAATATCAACATGTGTACCAACAATCTTGTTGGAACGGTACAGCAATATGTCATTATCTACTGTAAGACACTGATAGACATACAACATACTGTCAGACACTGATAGACACACAACATACTGTCAGACACTGATAGACACACAACATACTGTAAGACACTGATAGACACACAACATACTGTAAGACACTGATAGACACAGCATACTGTAAGACACTGATAGACACATATGATACTGTCAGACACTGATAGACACACAACATACTGTCAGACACTGATAGACACACAACATACTGTAAGACACTGATAGACACACACTGTCAGACACTGATAGACACACAACATACTGTCAGACACTGATAGACACACAACATACTGTAAGACACTGATAGACACACAACATACTGTAAGACACTGATAGACACACAACATACTGTAAGACACTGATAGACACACAACATACTGTAAGACACTGATAGACACACAGACACTGATAGACACACAACATACTGTAAGACACTGATAGACACACAACATACTGTAAGACACTGATAGACACACAACATACTGTAAGACACTGATAGACACACAACATACTGCAAGACACTGATAGACACACAACATACTGTAAGACACTGATAGACACACAACATACTGTAAGACACTGATAGACACACAACATACTGTAAGACACTGATAGACACACAACATACTGTAAGACACTGATAGACACACAACATACTGTAAGACACTGATAGACACACAACATACTGCAAGACACTGATAGACACACGACATACTGTAAGACACTGATAGACACACAACATACTGTAAGACACTGATAGACACACAACATACTGCAACACAAATAGACACACAACATACTGTAAGACACTGATAGACACACAACATACTGTAAGACACTAATAGACAATTTATACTGCAAGATAATTCTTCAAGATACTACTACAATCCCTTTACGTATAGTAAAACACTTTTAGATCACATAACTCACTTCAAGATATTAATAGACCATATAACACAAAAGACACTATTAAGCATTATTACAAACAACAAGACAATATTGGGCACCATTACACACAACAATATACTGTAAAGTCCCATTACACACAAGACACTACATTTTATTAGGTCCAATTACACACATCAAGATACTACTAAGCACAATTACACACAACAAGACACTATTACTTCCCATTACACACAAAAAATTATCGTTTGTGTTTATGTGTGTTGTTTTTCCTGTTCATCAGCTGTGGTTATAACTGCTTCAATATCCATTTAATTCTAATTTTAGAAACAAGAGGACAAACGATTAGAACGTAAGAAGTGTCTAGCTCGTGACCTTTCTGACCTCATTATTTACACCATTGCTGTGCCATTTGAACCACAAAGTAAGTCTTCTTCTTATGCACCTTATGATATTGTACGCCAGACTTTAGATATCATCTCAACTTCATAAAAATATTAGATATGTTATGACCCTGAGTGTCTGTCATTGTTATTCTTAAACATTTTGTAAAATAGTCTAGACAGATGAAAAGTAGAATTTCTGTTTGCCTCTGTTTTTAATGACTTTGTAACTTTAATATTTTAAACGTTGTTACTCAAACATTTACTGTTGAAATATAGATATATTTACTGGAAATAAACAAAAAAAATGTTGTAAGTTTTTCTTCCATTATCATGTTTTACACCATTCTTGATGTAATTTTAATCAATAAATAAACAATGTCACACTGACTTTATTTTACAGGAGTGATGAACAATCCAAATTGCTGCGAAATGTCTTCTTTCTCTGAAACAAAGATGGAAAAGTTTTTCACTCAATCTCAGGCAAACTTCTTTGTAAAATATCCTTTTTATAATAGCTTTGTGAAACATTCCTCTCTGTCTACAGTTTGATTCCTTGGTGGACTACAATGCAACACAGTTTTCTTATCATATCACATTTACCATAACTTCAGTTATTGTCGTGTAAAGAAATCTGTTAAGTGACTAGATTTACTTTTAAGTTCTACAGCCAAATTGTTAAAATGACGATGTTCCTTACATTTATATGTGAAAACGGTATCTTTTATATGTGATTGAATATAAGTTTATCAGTCTACTGAAGTGTTCTGTTCCTGATATGAAATAATATGGTCAATCCCAGTAGTCCTAAGATAATGATGACATCACAATTTTATATATTTGTAACATGTCAATGTTTACCTAACAAATGTAACCATCTTGAGCCCTAAAATTATACTTCAAAGTTGTAAAAGTTTTCCAAAAAGTGATTGAAACATATCAACGACATATGGACCACATTTAAGAAGAAAACTGTACTTGGATGTTGAGAAGGCCTTATTTACACACATCAGCTAAATATTTGTATGGAAAATTAAAAGGACTTGTGCCCTAAACATGGTTTTTTGAAAATGTAAACAAAAAAGGGAACCCAAACCCTCCGTTGAAATTTTTTTTTATGATAGCCAGATGTAAGGTGTTGATGAATACTGTATTATTTGTCCTTGACCTTTGTCACATACAACAGGAACCAATTGAGTCGGGTGTACCCTAAAGGGTCTCGTCTTGAGTCCTCTAACTACGACCCTGTGCCTTGTTGGAATGTTGGCACACAAATGGTGGCCCTCAATTACCAGACACCAGACCGTTCTATACAGTTGAACCAGGGGCGTTTCCTCAGAAATGGAAAGTAAGAAACTTTTTGTAACTCTATACAGTACTCTCAGTGGTAAAAATCTCTGGGTATAGTGTTCTGCAAAAGAAAAACAGTAAATAGAAGATATGTGCTTAATGCTATGTAACAAGATATGGGATTTATTCATACAATGATTTATTTCTAGTCTTAATATTCCACTGCAAAAATGACCAAATAAAGTAAAATTTGGAATTGTTTATCCAGAGATAAACCCAGTGATCCACCACAAGGTAATGAAGGAAAGGAATTGTTATAGAATAACAGCATTTGTTTACATGGCCAGTGAACTGCAATTTGGGCTTGTGAATGAAAATGTCATTAAAAAAAGCATTAACTACCTATAATTTTTTCATTTTTTTTTTCATTGAAAATATGATTAAAAAGGCATTAAATTTCTCTAAATACCATTTGGTATTATGAAATAAAATTGGTTTAAATAAATAAAAGGGAGGTAACTGACACTTCACACAGTTATTACCTGATCTCATATAGATTAACATAGTCATGAATGTAAGCAAGGATTGTGTCAGGAAATGGTTATACATTACATACAGATAAGGTGTTAAAGTCCATCAGTCTACAGAAAAGATTGTGTAGACTTTTTTAGATAAATTTTTGTATAGTTCTCTGCCATTACAGATACACAGTATTACTGTTAGTTGTAACGTATGATATGTATTGTGTAGTATGAGAAATCAGTGGTGAAGTGCTGTTACTTTAAGTTATTCCTGTTTCAGCTGTGGGTACGTGCTGCAGCCCCAGACAATGAGGATCCCGGTATTTAATCCTTATGACAAGACAACTCTTCAGGGGGTGGCACCACTCACCATATCTATCACGGTCAGTAATTTTTCTACAAACATAGCATATCATTCAGTATGTATCGTATTAAGAGTAAATCTTAGTGTTAGTTCCTTAGTGATTTATAACATATTTGATGTTGAGATTTAGAAAGTTTTCAAGTTATGTAGAGATGCTGCCTGGTTTAAAGTAAAAAGTTGATTATGTTACATACAATCTTTCGTCTATATCCTTTGACAGATTGCCTATCTGTCGATCTGTAGAAAAAAAACCTGTGTACAAGGTAGCTTTAAGTTCTGTGTGTACCTAATTTGATTTTCCAGTCATAAGTCAAGGTTATAAGGTCAGAGATAAAATATTGTAACCACCTTTGAATAACATTGAATAAGATTTTTAAAAGATTTACATTGGTAATATTCACCTGTTACAGACTACGTTCTTCACCAGAGTTTCGTGGTCATTAGTCGATGGAAACCTAGTAGTCATCAGAATTGAAATCAATCCTTATTAACAAAATACGTCTATGCATGATATTCAAACGTGGTGTTTTATCAATATTTTGTTGTTTTTTGTTATTCATCTGTAAGTATATTCATTTGTAATACCTTGGAGAATTCATTCTGAATTAATATTACCCAGTTTAATCAATTGATACAAAAAAATGAAAATAAATTCTTTTGAGATTCTTCATAAAATGTTTGCTATGAGAGCCTCTGACCTCAGTTTGACCTTTTGATAACAGGTAATAGGAGCACGCCACCTTGTAAAGTCAGGCCGAGGAATAGCTAGCCCATTTATAGAAATAGAAATTTCCGGTATTGAGGATGATGTCCACAAATTCAAAACCCCAACGATTGGTAAGTTTTGTATTAAGAATTAAGAAAGTTGAGAGAATTGTGAAATTGAAATCTCTTTTTCATGGACACTCTATTCCATGGGTTGATATAACTCACTTAGTCTTCTTATACTTATTGTAACAGTTTGTGGGTGTATAAATTCATGTATTAAAATAAAATCAATGAAAAAAAATGGCCAAGAAAATTGATGATTTTACAATAGTATATAAATCTAGAAAAAGTCAGAAATCCAAAAAGATGTTAGTTTGAAGAAAAACTGTTTGAATTAGTCTAATTGATAATAAATGTCATCTTAATGAGTCTCTAAGTTTCAGTTTAGATTTTCTGACACATGTTTGGTTCAGATTGAAAAAATTGTAATGAAATAAGTTCATTTATATGGCTGAGGTAACAATTCAATATCAATTTTAGAAGCTATTAGGGAAATCAAATTTAATCGAGAACTTATCATCCAATGATTTGTAATATTTTGTGACTAACATTTGTTAATTACAATTAGCGGACAATGGCCTAAACCCGGTATGGAAGGACAACAACTTTGTGGTGTTTGACCTTCGTTGTCCTGAGCTTGCACTGATACGTTTCGTTGTCCAAGATGAGGATACATTTGGGGAACCAAACTTCCTCGGCCAAGCCACCTTCCCCGTGCCATGTATCAAAAGTGGTGGGTAGATAAAAGTTTTCAAGAGAAATAGAATAAACATGTGCTAAAGGTTTCCAAAACTTTACATCAGTATCAAGTGTAATTATACTGTTTGCTATGTAAAGAAACTGATGTCGACATCGGAGTGTCTGCCTTGATTTGACAATACAGTACATTAAACTGATACATATTTGTTGTGTTGGTGATTGTCCTTGGTTTCTGTATCAGAATTAGCTTGATAGTGTAGTGAATGTACAGAGTTTATCTAATAAATCAATTTTATATTGATCTGATCCTTTGTTAAATTGTTCAAGAGCAGAAAATCATCAAAATGAGACAAGTACTTAATATTCTCAGAACTTGTCTGTCAGCTTTTGTTATGATGTGTTGACAGGGTATAGAAGTATTCCCCTGAAGAATGGATTTGGGGAGGATTTAGAAATGGCTGCCATCCTAGTTCACCTGGAAATGCGCAACCCATGTGTAAGTTTTTGAGTGTACCAGGGGAGATAACTGTCATCAATGATAGAATTATTGGCTGTGCATAAGCTATTAGCACTGAATAGCAGTTCAGACTGTATGCTGTGAGAGAATTGAGAAAGATTTTGGCTAGCATGTACCAAAAGTGACAGATAACCAAGGATACTAATGTGTGATCTTGTTTAACACAGATATGTTTCTGTGATAAAGCAGTATATATGAGTACTGAAATCTTATTATCATATCAGGCCCTTGTTTTATGAACATTCCTAAACTTAAAGTCCCTTAAGCTAACATTTTCTGAAATATGCAATTCAGGAATGTTCCTTATCATAACTACGAAGCTCCTTAGCGAAGGAAGTTTTTCTTAACTCTTTTTTCTTGTTCTGAGCAGCCTTAATGGAACTTTTAAATGAAAACCAGAATTTGATGTAAATACAAACACTCTTACATGGATTTTGCTTGTCATCTGATATGACCATTTACTCCTGACAGGAATCGGATGATCGAGACATCTATGGATGTATACAGGACCTCCTGGAGACAAAGAGCAAGTTGACAGGAAAACTACAAGAACTTGAACAAACTGGACAGAGTGATTTTGCCATAAAGTCACTCCAAGATGAGCTAAAACAGACGGAGCAGGTCCTTCTTGCGAAGAACGAGGAAAGGCGGCAGAGAAAGTAGGTTGACCAGAGAAGTTTGCACTTTTTTGTTAGGAAGTCAGAAAGTAGAAGACTTTTTGTGTGGTAGTGATTAGGGAAATGATGGGTTAGTAGGGTGTAGATACCCGTCCATTTGATACTTTGCATGGATTTGCATTTATAGAATGAGAACTATCAATTACTGAAGATAAAAATAGGTTTGTAATGCATTAATAATATACTTTCACATAAATATGTTTTAAAAAGTCCTTTGAAGCTAAAATTTACTACTGATATATTTTTATTTGCCAGAATGATACAGAAAGGAAACAACTACTTATTATGGAAATACTTTTGTTAAGAACGTTTTCCAGAATTTAATGTATGGGGAGTCGGGCGGCAGATGAATGGGGTTTTTTTGGGGGGGGTGGTTGGGACAACAATAAAAAGTGTTTTATGTGTGATTGGTGCCATTACAAATTCAGTTATATGGGTGACTGGTTAAATGCGAACTGTTAAATGTTGGGTCTGACAATTCAGTTGTTGAGATTTTTTTGAAAAGATTGAAATTCAATAATCTATTTATTCTTCCTAATATGCATTGGTTTCCAATCCAAAAGGTCAAGGGGGATAACCTAATACAAATTGCCACAAGGAAATTTAGTTTTTGCCTGTATATGACATAACAAGAAAAGAATGGCAACATGTTAAATAAATGAAGTAAAAATGTGAAATAATGAGTATTTCTGTCAACTGCATTCATTGCAAATTTCCAATATATGTATGCTAGTTAGCAGATTAAAAATGACAAGTAAGAAAGGTGTGGAGACATTTTTTTTTTTTCATTTTGAAATGCTATATTTAGTATGTTTATACATGCAGAAATAGGAAATAGCACTCTTTTTCATACAGTTTGGGTAAATAGATATATTTTCATATCAATTTTTTGGAAAACCTGACAATATTTTTGCTCAGGAAAGTTGTGAAGAAAGGGCAACAGAATGAAATTTTGTGGGTGTCATGTTAATAAAATTCTGTGTTGGTTGCTTAAAGTAACATATTTAATTGTGTGGGTTGTTAGATTTGACAAAAACTCAATTGTATGCATGCTTGGGTATTGAATAGATTTTATTGTATGGGTGGTTGGGGTAAACAACAAGTGCCTCCCGACCCCCTCACATATTTAATTCTGGAACAGCTCTTAGTATAATCATAAAAATCTATCATCAAATGTTTGATTTAAGTTGGAATCTACTCCATAATTTTATTTTGAAAGATCAAGGTTGCTGTTAAGGTCAAAGGTCACTACTTGACTATTCATATCCAGTTTGTTTGCTTTAGAAGAATACTTTTAACCAACTTTCTTTCTGAAAATATGTGATATTCTTTTGCAAATTTCACAATCAAAGCAAAAATTACAAAAATTGTCAATTGTAAATTCACACAAAGATAGTAGGCATTGATTTTTAAAGTTGTGTTTTTTTTAAAGAATAATGATGAGTATTGACCTATCCTTAATCTGACTCAAAACATACATTAATGTTGTGAATTATTCTGTGATAAATCAGTGTTTAGTAACTCTTGGGTCTGAATTCAGTGAATAGGTCATCTGTATATGAAGCCGTACATGCTTTTAAATAACTGATAGTCCTTTACATTGCTAGCAAAACAGAAGCCTTTGACATATAATGAATTTGGAACTACATTTCACTGTTGATTTTTCAGGGTACAGGGTTATACCTCACTAGCTGTTAATAAATATGTGTCAAAACTTAATCTGATCTCTGAACAGGTCACCAACTGATTAATGTACTTTATACACCCTACATCAAGCTAAGCTTGCATGGCAGGGCCAAATAAGTGACCAAAAACGGGGTTCTCTACATAGTTTTTATGAAAATTCTGCACTTCAGATTTGACAATGATGGGTCAGAATTTGCTGTGAATGACTGTGAACTTATTTTATCACAAAAATCAGCAGCTGCTGAAGAAAATTGGTTAAATAGTGGTAATACACGTAGAAATAATGACAAATCATGATTTGACTGGCTATCCTGCATGTGATGTAATGTTAGACTTGTAGTTCACAAGACATTGTTTTACTCATCCTGTGTCCTGTCACCATCACATTCTACTAAGTCAAGCTATAGACCACAACCCAATACTGATATCTCATTCATTTTGTGTCCTGTCGTCATCCCATTCTAATGAGTCAGACTGTACACCACAACCCACTCACACATTGTCCTGTAACTTACTGCTAACTCAGAAAACTGAAATATCAACTTATTATCTGGTCCTGCTGTTCCGTTCTCTAGTTTACTATTATAACTGAGATTATAATTAATTGTAAAGTAAATTTAATTAGTCTGGTGAATAGTTTTAGTTATGGAAATATATTAAGTTAAACCACAAGTCAGAACTTCACTCATTCCTTGTCTTGTTTAGTCCTCTGATTATCTTAAGACTTGTTTAAATTCAGTAAAATGTGTTGATTGATGAGTATTACATTGTTTAATTTTGGGTCTAGTTGGGACAGATAGTATGGTCGGTGAGTTTATGTTAATACAAAATCAGTCTATGAAGCACTCATGCATATATCAGTGTGCACTTAACATGCATGTCAAACATTGGAGGCTTCTCCCATGCCTAAGTCTGACCTCTTGATCTCTGACCTTTCATCTTAGATTCTGTTCTAAAGATTGTTTAGCATGAACATGTGCTGCCTTATTAACATTTCCAAGATAGTTTCTGTAGCAAAATGTTTCAAGTAAATAAGTCGTATCGAGGTATAGAAATCTTAATTTTAAAGTTTATTCAAATGAACATGATTAAACAAGCATTTTATTCCAAAAATTATCAAATACTTGATAATATGTTCTTTAGTGTATTTTCTTTAGTATCGATGTAGAAAAATTCTGTCTGTATAGTGTTCTCAATGATGAATTGGATCCTTATAAGTCTTCCTTTACAATGGAGTAACACTGCCTAAAGGATAGAATGTTAGTGAAACAGAGGGCAGAGTTAGTTTAGGAGTGAAAAATGCTACTGGCTTGTTGTACTCCATACAATAAACATAATTAAGCTTTCATAAAGACACAGAAGAGACCATTTTACTTCCTTTATACAGATAATGCATCACCAACTCTAATATGATGCTTAATAAGTTAACAAATTGCTTCTGTTGTAATACAGCATGTCATACTTAACCAGAGATAGAATGCAGCATGTTGGGAGGACTAAAGCATGCTGGACAGGGGCTGATATTTGAATTTAAATTATTCAGTTATTAATATTGATTGACACACAAGGATGGGCTACATTTGATTGACGTATGAGGAATTGTTATGATTAGATTGGAGTATGATTGAGAAATCATAATAAAGAGATGCATGACATTACTGTATTTACAGACTCGATCATCATGTGTTGGATATTGACCAATCCCTTCTCATGGGTCTTTAGAGTTTAATTACACCTGCCAATGACATTTTTAATCTTCACAGTATGATCTATTGCCTTAGTTGCAGAAATACATTATTTATATGAAAACATTGCTTTATCAGCAGAAAGTCATTATTTGTATGGAAACATTGCTTTATCAGCGGAAAGTCATTATTTGTATGGAACATTGCTTTATCAGCAGAAAGTCATTATTTGTATGGAACATTGCTTTATCAGCAGAAAGTCATTATTTGTATGGAACATTGCTTTATCAGCAGAAAGTCATTATTTGTATGGAAACATTGCCATATCACCAGAAATACATTATATGTATGGAAACATTGCTTTATCAGCAGAAATACATTATATGTATGGAAACATTGCCATATCACCAGAAATACATTATTTGTATGGAAACATTGCTTTATCAGCAGAAATACATTATCTGTATGGAAACATTGCTTTGTCAGCAGAAAGTCATTATTTGTATGGAAACATTGCTTTATCAGCAGAAATACATTATCTGTATGGAAACATTGCTTTATCACCAGAAGCACATTATTTGTATGAAAATATTGCTTTATCAGCAGAAAGTCATTATTTGTATGGAAACATTGCTTTACTGCAGAAACACATTTTTTGTATGGAAACATTGCCATATCAGCAGAAAGTCATTATTTGTATGGAAACATTGCTTTATCAGCAGAAATACATCATTTGTATGGACACATTTCAACATATGATTAGTAGTGAAGTGTATATTCTTTTAGAATTTTCTGTTGTATTTTATATAAAGCTGCTTTGTTTAGAGTTACTTCCCTTCACCATGACCTCATCTTTCACATGATGACTTGATGTCGCATTTAACCTTAATGTTGGCTTGTGACTACATTTTTTATCACTCCAGATGTAGAGGATCATGAGGACAGATTTGTTGTAGATAGGCACAACTTGGGAAGGTTTATTTTGTGTTACAGACCAGTATTGGGAGAGGGTACTAAATATAGTATTTATGGTATAAACTAACAGTGTCCTGTAAAGACAGCATATATGTAACCAGTGCTATGGTATAAGGTATATAGTAATGTGTGATTCTGGTGATTTTGTTGTATGTACATAATCATCCTTCTGTTAAGGACCCTAGGAGACTTTACAAATAAAATACAGTGATGTTACAAGATGATGCTTCATCAGATCTTCTTGATTTTGAGAAAATATCTAGATTTATACCTCTCTTGTGTCTTGTCTGTTTACTCTAAGATCAAAATATTAAATAGAATGTCACAAGCATTCATCATTCACTTAAGCTATTGAAATAGTGTTTCAGTAAATTTGTTTTTATTTTATTGCGACTAAGTGTAATCAGCTGTAATAAGGCTGTAGCAGGATAATATTTTCTTAGAAACTGAATTATAGTGTCATACATGGCTGTTGAGCAGGTTAAGAAAATTGTATAAAAGTGGAAGAAAAAAATCATGAAAATTGAAACTCTTTATTTCTATACAACAGTAATATTGATCTGATTCAATCCAAGGCTATGATTTGTATTCAATCCAAGGCTATGATTTGTATTCAATCCAAGGCTATGATTTGTATCAGTTTGATGTAGATCAGCGTCAAAGCAAATGGTGCTATCA
Organism: Ylistrum balloti; assembly: GCF_031769215.1. NCBI lineage: Eukaryota > Metazoa > Mollusca > Bivalvia > Pectinida > Pectinidae > Ylistrum > Ylistrum balloti. Next base: position 419,981 of record NW_026781959.1, read on the forward strand.
CGTGTTCTGGAAAACTATAAAAAAAAATATTTTCAAGGATGGTAGAGAATTGTGAAAAAAGATTTGTTTAAAATAAAATAACAAATCAAAACCATACAATAAAATCATTTATATTTGTGGGGCTAAAATTTAACCTTAAATAGTAAAATCACTTAAATTTTTGTGGGGCTAAAATTTTGTAGTTTGCCAATAATATACATTTTGTTGGCACCTGATGTAAAAACGTTAATTTGTGGATTCAGATTGCCCATAAATTCAATGAGTCATTCAATAGTTTTATAGTAGTTTGGCAAGATATATCCTTTCAACTTGAGAAGCTTCTGGTAAAACTGTACAAATTGAAATGATCCATCAAACAATCTACAGTAGATAGCACTACAAATAAAGGAGTAGCATATTCACATTGTAATGTTAACTTTTTTACATTTTCAGGATGACGGTGAAGCAGAAAAAAGTGATTTATCGGCGGACATCAGCCAGTTGATGACATTTGGGAGGGACGGGGACACTTAGCAATAAACAAGTGATGTACAATAAGGGAGTCACTTACACTTTGGTTAGTCCCCAAACTCCAAAACCAAGTGCTAATAATAACCTAATTATTGAAAACTTTGCATACAGTGATTCTTTTCCGTAATTTTTACTTAACCAGGATAAGTGTTCTAACTTACAATATTCACTACTGTTGTATGTCTCAACAATCACCTCCATGTTAGTCGATACTGCTGTATTTAATGTGTTACATAGGAGCTCCTTTTTGGATATTTGGTGTGTGTCCTTATGGGGATCAATTCAGACTTCATTTGCATATCACCTACTACTTTAAGATCATTGGTTTATTGCACACGGGTTATTGTAAGGTTTCTGATACATGTAATCTGAATTACTTTGGATCTGTGTGTCATTGAAATTCTTTAGGATCATCAGTATGTGTCACCTGAATTGTTTAGGTTGGTTCATGTCACCTGAATTCCTTAAGGTTGGTTCATGTCAACTGAATTCCTTTAGGTTGGTTCATGTCTCCTGAATTGTTTAGGTTGGTTCATGTCACCTGAATTCCTTAAGGTTGGTTCATGTCTCCTGAATACTTTAGGTTGGTTCATGTCTCCTGAATTCCTTTAGGTTGGTTCATGTCACCTGAATTCCTTTAGGTTGGTTCATGTCACCTGAATTCCTTTAGGTTGGTTCATGTCACCTGAATTCCTTTAGGTTGGTTCATGTCTCCTGAATTCCTTTAGGTTGGTTCATGTCTCCTGAATTCTTTAGGTTGGTTCATGTCACCTGAATTCCTTTAGGTTGGTTCATGTCACCTGAATTCCTTTAGGTTGGTTCATGTCTCCTGAATTCTTTAGGTTGGTTCATGTCACCTGAATTCCTTTAGGTTGGTTCATGTCTCCTGAATTCCTTTAGGTTGGTTCATGTCACCTGAATTCCTTTAGGTTGGTTCATGTCACCTGAATTCCTTTAGGTTGGTTCATGTCACCTGAATTCCTTTAGGTTGGTTCATGTCTCCTGAATTCCTTTAGGTTGGTTCATGTCACCTGAATTCCTTTAGGTTGGTTCATGTCTCCTGAATTCTTTAGGTTGGTTCATGTCACCTGAATTCTTTAGGTTGGTTCATGTCACCTGAATTCCTTTAGGTTGGTTCATGTCACCTGAATTCCTTTAGGTTGGTTCATGTCACCTGAATTCCTTTAGGTTGGTTCATGTCTCCTGAATTCTTTAGGTTGGTTCATGTCTCCTGAATTCTTTAGGTTGGTTCATGTCTCCTGAATTCTTTAGGTTGGTTCATGTCACCTGAATTCTTTAGGTTGGTTCATGTCACCTGAATTCCTTTAGGTTGGTGCATGTCACTTAAATTCCTAAGAATCGTTGATGCTTGTCAACCAAATTCCTTTTTCAAATTGATTTTTTTAAGCTTATGAGTCTTCAATCACTGAAGAAAAATTGTGATTTTTCCATGTCTTTTTTTTTTACACCTGCAATAATACTTATATGTATATATTGTGATATGTTAACCATTTATCTAGATATAAAAATTAATGCAGCACTATTACTGAGCAGAGAGATATGTCTTTGTTTTACACCTGATTGCCATTGTGTGGTGATTGTTACAGTACACTGATTAAAATGGCTGAGTCTTTGTCTGGGACATAAGCCTTCAGTTTTGTTGAAGATGGAAGAACTTCATGTTGTTTTTTATTGTAAAACCTCTGAATCTAAATACAATTCTATGATTTGATTTACAATAACGCTATATTTATTTTAGCAAACATTTTGCCAAAAAGTGAAATATATGGTTTGAACCATGCAGAGGTTTGTGACAGTCAGGTACTTCAGATTTCGTTGTTTTTGTGAGAGAGATCTTATCCATGAGGGGTGTATTATGTAAATCATCATGTATATATTATTAATGATAAACCTGTCATATAAACTTGAACTGTACAGGAAAGTGTAATACCTAATTACTAGAGGTTTTATGTATATTCTCATAATTGATTGCTTTGAAAGCATATCTCACAAGTTTTTAGAATAATGATTTTTACCATATTTGGTATCTTGTTGTTAAAATATCAACTTTGAGAGAGAAAAAAATGATTGAAATAACATAAAGATGTAGAATATTAACAGTTTTGGAGGATTCCTTTTTGTTTGGAAGTATAATTTAAAATGTATTATTATTATTATTATTGATTTCTTACATATTGTAATTTGCGATATATTTTATGCCATTGTTTAGAAATCACTTCCGTTGATTGAAAAGATGATGAAATTACAGGAGAGCAATATGAAAGTAAAAAAAAACATCATGTTTTAGTAACAATACTGAAGAGAACAACAAAATTGTAACATTTCTTGAACAGAAAGTTGAGATACTGAGAATTTTAAGTTTTCACACACCAAAAGTGATAGATTTTCAGGGTAAGATTTATAACTATCACATGTTTGTACAGTCACCACATGTAGTTTTTGTTTATTGATTAAACAGAATCTTGAATGATAAGTGTTTATTTTGAGTATCATTCCCTCTGTTCTAATTGTAATATTTGTTGGCCATAGTTTTCTTATTACAAAAATAAATCTTAAGACATTGTTGAATTGCACAAGTTATAATAATGCTCTGATTTCTAATGCTATACTCATGGTTTCTTAAAATTGAGATTATTACTATACGAAAGGTCATAACGGGATACTTAGCCTGAGGAAAGGTTCCAGTCCGTTACAGATTTTCTGGGCAAAGATGAAGGCATTTCTTTATCAGGATGATAACAGAAAGTGAAAATAAATTATTTCAATAAGACTTTGTATAAAATATTAATTGTGGTCATTAAATGAGGTTAGAATTTGCAGAGACAAAAGTGTTGTACACAAGATGTATTTACAGATTTATCATCATGAGAATTAAATTCTTGTCTGAGATCTCCAATCACAGAAAGCATACGTTAAGTGCAGATTATTAAAACTCTACAGAATGTGAAACTGACATGGCATGCTCAGAGATATCAATAGTTTTAACTAGAAAAATCATCCATTGTGACACATTATACTCACTGACAAAGGTGTGTAAAATGTCATTAAAAACAGATCAGTCATCAGCTAAATACATGAGGATGTGCGTGTATTGTTGTAGGTATAATCATTTGTTAAAGCTGATTTGTAGTCCTTATTATGCATGTCATTAATTCAATCTGGACCAGCATTGTTGAAATTTCATCTGTACACAGAGAGACATTAGTCTCGGATTTGTTTTACCCTATTAGTCACCCTTACAATTCCATAAAACTTATGTTTCAACATCAAACTTTACTTCATGTTTTATTTTTGCCCATTTAGAACAGGACACTAAGAACAAATGTGAGCTAATAAATGTTATGGAAAATATGAATGGCTGCCAATATAAGATGAGAATATTTTTCTTTTTCAAAAGCTATTTAAGTGATTTGGAAATCATCTCCTTGTTTGGTGCAAATTAAGCGAATACATTTTCATGCTCCAGTTGATGATCTTCCATTTAATTTTATGTATGATAACTTGCTCCCTATTACGGAGTCTATGTGTATTATATAATGAGAATGATTTTTATCATGTATCCTGCCATATATTAATGTGTATCATAGCTGTACAAAGTGTAGAGTAGCAATAAATAAACAATTTTACATTAGATTACTGATGTCTGTGAAAGAAAGCTGTCTTTATAAAGGTTTTCTCTGTTAACCACTGCTGGTTATGCTATAACAATAGGTACTAGAGATTAAGTTATGGTATAAAGTATTACCAGACATGTTCACTTTTCATTAGTTGATCTTAAGTTCATGACCTTTATATGTGTACACTATGACCTTATAAAAAGCCAAAGTTCATGACCTTTATATGTGTACACTATGACCTTACAAAAAGTTGAAGTTCCCGTGTGTGTTCACTATGATCTTACGAAAAGTTAAATTTGTTGGCCTTTAGATATGTTGTCTTCAACCTCACAAAAAGTTAAGTTCCTTACCATTAGATGTGTAGACTGTGACCTTATAAAAGTAAAGGTCATGACCTATAGATGTGTACATGATAACCTTACAAAAAGATAAAGTTCATGACCTTCATATGTGTACACTATGACCTTTACAGAGTTTAAATCATTGAAACAACATGTTTTTGTTGAAACATTCTTCTCAGTAATTATTCTAGAGATGTAAACTGGTGTGTTGTCAAAATAGGATATTTATGGACTTCCTATAGATGTTACAATAAGGTCCCAAACTGATTTAAATTAGATATCATATTCACTAATGTGTCTACTGTATCAGACTTCAACTAATTTTCGTGACCTGGTTTAAGGATACCATATATAAATAAAAAGACTGGGATACATTTGATTTGGTTCAATAAAACCATTAGGATTGTAGACTGTAGATAGATTGATGTTAAGTATATTTGTATATTACCTGGTGTGTAGCTTTACAACATTTACCACACTTATATACTCATTCTTGTTTTTGTTTATTTCATTTGCAAAATCAGTGCAAGAATTTTGTTTCAATCCCTTTTTTTTTCGCTAATTTGTCATTCTGGTAGAAATCTGTTATCACATGAATGGAAACTACCTTGATATCTTATTTCCAAAACATAGATGATTATATTTTGTTGTTTACGATGACTGTAAAACAAATGTTAATTATTCTGGTTGACCTTGCTTGACCTGGATGGAAGCAGGCGAGGGGTCTTACCACAGGAGGAAATTGAAGTACCCAGATAAAGCTACGTGGGTGGGCAGGGTGACCTCATACCTTTTTACATCTGACTACAGGTACTAATCTCATCTGTGTATACATCTTGGGTGTATTGACAGATAATGCAAGTACCTGTGATTGGATTGAAAAATAAAATCCAGATTGCCCAAGTGAAAGGCAAATACCACGATTTTGGAGACATTTTTTGTGACTAGATTCATTATGCAGTGTAACCTTAATGCTTTGATATATTTTTTGTGGGTTTTTCGTCAAATCACATTAGCATAAAACATGGAAATGATTATTACAAGTATTTAGACTACGGGGAAGTCAGTGGTTTTTCCTGAGGTAGTACTATTAGTGCAATATGTAGCAGCTGAGGGGTAGTTTCTGGATGTGGAAGCATAAAAAAGGGATAAAGAGAACAAGCTTTAATATACCATATTTTATCTAGTACATGTACCTATATAAGTACAAATATCTTTTTATTTACCATTGTTGCGACAAATACACATTTGTCTCCAATATACATGACTATTTTCACAGCAAAAGTGTTTATTCTGTGTATAGGTTAATTTACTTTCAACATTAAAATAAGATTCAGGATCAGCACCAACAGTTGGTCAATACAATGTTATTTCTACTTATATCACCTTATGCAAAAATATATATACCTGTAGGATTTACGTATGCGTTATTTGTTTCGCTTTCTGACAAGGATGATTGTTAGAAAGATGTATAGTTACTGTTTTCTGCTGCAGAATGTGTTGAACAAATATCCTGTGTGAGTAAACGATGTCTGTAATTACACCAGTTTGTGTACAATCAATTATAGGTTATGTTACCGAATAGATAAACACCAAGTAGAAGTGTCTTCTCAATCTCTTCCTTTTAAAAAACACACATGTCACTATTATTATTGTTGTTATAATTTTGGTATGTCAAATCATGATACTTCAACATTTTTTTTTTAAAGTGTAGATAATTGTGTTCGATTTATTTTTTTTATTCAAGTTTGGTTGTTAAGTACCAAAAATTGTATTGTCATCATAAAATTCTCCCATCAATTCACACTGTCACAATTTAAGATAATTTTAACCCATGTTTAATTCAATGGCAGGTGTAGATTATTGTACTATCAAATATTATGAAACACTTTAAATGAACAGTAGTAGATTCAAGAACCTGTCATCTTTCCTTCTCTATGGCTGGCCTTATTCTCATTTCATCAGTTTAATTTTCTACCATTTGGCCTTGTGTGTTTTATGTCTTGTCAAAGCTGGTGTTTGATGTTTATAAACTGTCATGGTTTGATTTTGTTTTCTGTGCTTCCCCTACTGATTATCTCACATCTGAGAGTTTGGTGTTCCATAATCTATTGGATGTTTTGTGGTCACAATGTCTGGTAATCCTTGTCATATCGGAAGATGTTTACAGATCACAATGTCTGGTAATCTATTGTCATATTGGACAATGTTTACAGACTGCATTGTCTGGTAGTCTAGTGTCATATCAGACAATGTTTAAAGATCACAATGTCGTGTAATCTATTGTCCTATTCGACGACATTTAACGATCACAATGTCTGGTAATCTAATGTCGTATAAGACAATGTTTAACGATCACAATGTCTATCATTCTGCAGTTTTTGTTTTCTCGAAGTGTCCTTTGTAGGTTGACATGTATAATTTACCTTTATGAGTATCATACTTATATAAAGTACATATATATTACATTGATTGAGAATTAACCAAAGCTGTGAAGATTGTTAACAATGTGATACAAATAAATTTTGAAATCCTGATGCATATTTGTTTTCTGTTGTCAATGTAAGATATTGGGTCAAAAGTAAAACATTTTCTAGTAATAAGTATGTGTCTGTTAAAAAAAACCTAAACAGTGTAGTCTAAGCCTTTATGAGGAACATCACAATAAGGTAAAAAACAACGCCAAAATCAGCTAGTTTATCAGGTAAAATGGTGACAAACTCCGACATCTTATCAGGTAAATAGTGACAAACTCTGACAACTAATCAGGTAAATAATGACAAACTCTGACAACTAATCAGGGAAATAGTGACAAACACTGACATTTTATCAGGGAAATAGTGACAAACTCCGACATCTTATCAGGTAAATAGTGACAAACACTGACATCTTATCAGGTAAATAGTGACAAACTCTGACATCTTATCAGGTAAATAATGACAAACACTGACATCTTATCAGGTAAATAATGACAAACTCTGACATCTTATCAGGTAAATAATGACAAACACTGACATCTTATCAGGTAAATAATGACAAACTCTGACATCTTATCAGGGAAATAGTGACAAACTCTGACATCTTATCAGGTAAATAGTGACAAACTCTGACATCTTATCAGGTAAATAGTGACAAACTCTGACATCTTATCAGGGAAATAGTGACAAACACTGACATCTTATCAGGGAAATAGTGACAAACTCTGACATCTTATCAGGGAAATAGTGACAAACTCTGACATCTTATCAGGGAAATAGTGACAAACTCCGACATCTTATCAGGTAAATAGTGACAAACTCTGACATTTTATCAGGGAAATAGGGACAAACTCTGACATCTTATCAGGGAAATAGTGACAAACTCTGACATCTTATCAGGTAAATAGTGACAAACTCTGACATCTTATCAGGGAAATAGTGACAAACTCCGACATCTTATCAGGGAAATAGTGACAAACTCTGACATCTTATCAGGGAAATAACGACAAACTCTGACAACTAATCAGGGAAATAGGGACAAACTCTGACATCTTATCAGGGAAATAGGGACAAACTCTGACATCTTATCAGGGAAATAGGGACAAAGTCAAACCATTTATCAGGTGACAATCGATCAATTCAACAAGTGAATAGAGACAATACCAAATGAACAAGGGAATAGTGACGAAATCTTACCATTTGTAAGGTATAGTGACAAATAACATCACAAAAATATCAACATAATCATAATCCAACTCACATTTCATGAAACTAGGGTGAAATATGAACTAAAGAAAGATTTATAAGGAGACTCCTGAAAAGATAGAAGGAGAATAAGACCAGGTGTTTCAGAAGAGTAAGCATCTTCTGCTTCATTGATGACATTTGTCATGTAAAACCTTGGTAATGCCACATAGAATTTTGTATCAACTGTGACATGTAAACACCAAAAGTTAGTGATGCATGTATAATGCTATCCAGAAATGGAAAATTCACAGTAGGAAAATTGAAATAATCTCGTTTATTATATAACTTGGTGGAAAGCTGTCCATGTTGATTTTGTTATAGGAAAAAATCAAGATAAGCAGTTAGCATCCAGTTTTGATAGCTCTTCAATTAATTCAGCCTTGTATGAAAACAAAAACAAATCAGCCAACAAAGGGACAAAGTTTGTTCCCATAGGTATGCCAATAATCTGTTGGAAATATCCAGCAATCCACCAATAAATAGTAACATACTCAGGCCATCTATTATGTGAATACTGACAAAATCTGAATAGCAGCAATAGAAATTAAGGTAAAGACAGACAATGTATCATAGCAATAGAATTAGAGACATCAACATATAGCAGTGATAGAACTCGGGACACCAGTGTATAACAGCGATAGAACTAGAGACAGCAGTGTATAACAGTGACAGAACTAGAGACATCAATGTATAACAGTGATAGAACTAGAGACATCAATGTATAACAGTGATAGAACTAGAGACATCGATGTATAACAGTGATAGAACTAGAGACATTAATGTATAACAGTGATAGAACTAGAGACATCAATGTATAACAGTGACAGAACTAGGGACATCAATGTATAACAGTGACAGAACTAGGGACATCAATGTATAACAGTGATAGAACTAGGGACACCAATGTATAACAGTGATATAACTAGGGACACCGATGTATAACAGTGATAGAACTAGAGACATCAATGTATAACAGTGATAGAACTAGAGACATCAATGTATAACAGTGATAGAACTAGGGACACCGATGTATAACATTGATAGAACTAGAGACACCAATGTATAACAGTGATAGAACTAGAGACATCAATGTATAACAGTGATAGAACTAGAGACATCAATGTATAACAGTGACAGAACTAGAGACATCAATGTATAACAGTGATAGAACTAGAGACATCAATGTATAACAGTGACAGAACTAGAGACATCAATGTATAACAGTGATAGAACTAGAGACATCAGTGTATTACAGGGATAGAACTAGAGACATCAATGTATAACAGTGATAGAACTAGAGACATTAATGTATAACAGTGATAGAACTAGAGACATCAATGTATAACAGTGACAGAACTAGAGACATCAATGTATAACAGTGATATAACTAGGGATACCGATGTATAACAGTGATAGAGTTAGAGACATCAATGATAATAGCAATTGAACTTGAACAAAACAGACAACTCAAGACAATATATATCATAGTAATACAACTACAGACAACAATCTATTGCAGCATTAACTAAACATAAAAACACACAATGTATTACATTAATATAACTAAAGACAACATGGGACCAATGGTCCTGCATTGCCCATCTGGTATTCAATGTTCAGAAAAAATAGAATCAGTGCTTATCACCAATAAAGTAATTTCTACACCGTTGGTCCTTTCTTTTCGCAAACTTTGTTGGGCTTCAGCTTATGAATTCATCAGTAAAATACAATGCCTCTGTGCCTTTTGGTAAGTCAGGAGAAGTTGTTTCAAGGTTTTAACAAGAATGAGGGTCAAGGTCATTTATTTTTGCAAACTTTGTCGGTCTTCAATTCAGCAACCCATCATCCATATACCATGGTTATTGAGAAAAATCGTTTAAGTGGAAAAGTTGACGCCGCACAGACAGACGGCGAGACGGCGTACGCCACACCACGGCATAAATTGACTTGGTTTTGGGGCCAGGTGAGCTAAAAACAGACAATGTATTACCACAGTATAACTGGAGAGAAAAACAGTGAAGGAAGAATCTTCAATATTAATGAGGAAGTCGGAGATACAGGTCTATAGAGACACTCATGAGCTGATACACGCCACACTCTCACGCTGCTACAACACATGTAACAAGCATTTCGTGTTGGGGAAGGTAAACTGAAATCTTAATAAAAAGGGTGGTTCTGAGATGAGGAGGGGGGATGAAAAAGGGCGTGATTTCAAGTGGAAGGTAGTGCATGATCTCCGATTGTCGAGTGGAAAGGCTGCGACAGAGTACGACATTTTAGCATTATTAATTCACTAGAAAGTTCAATGCAATGGATAAAAAACCCACAACGGCAACCTATTGAACTCCATAACGTACATCATAGGTAGATTCTGTACAGTTTTAACTTATGGTAGGTGTATCAAATGAACTATTGATCAACATTGATGTTGCTTTCACATCACTAAGTTTTCGATCACAGTTACGAACCTTTGAATGGTGGACTAGTTCTGGTTGTGACGTATATAAAAAAACGAATTTCCACTAAAATGCTTAACATCAACTTCAGTTTCGGTAATGTTAAACGAATTGATTTTCCACAAATCATTTCGCGTTGAGAAGACCACTTTTTTTATTGTCATTGATCATGCATGATTAGTTTTACACGAAACCTAATCTACATCTTTTAACGAAATGTTCGTGACTTATGACCGCAGGCAAAAGTGAATTTTCCTTGAGAAAAAATACATCAATTACATTTGAATAAATGATGTTGTCTTAATCCTAAAGATGCATTGAACATCGAGAAGACATTTTACCATGCCTTGAACCCTATAAAGTCCGACACTATCGTGTAACACCTAGCCTGCATTCATTATCAACTCGGATAACTAAATAGAAGACACTTGCCACCAGAATTAGTTTATTATTAATGTGTTTAAAAAAAATCAAAATAAATAAATATTAAAATTATGATGTCAGTAATTGGGACAGAACGTGTGACCCTGTGATACCTTCTTTAAAACCATCCATATTTTGACCTCGTAACATTTTCCGATCCAGTTTGATTTTTTAATTTTTCGGTATCGGCGAGCATGCTTGAACCAACTTTGAGGAAAAGTTTTAAGTTCCATATAATTATACCGGATTATTATCAGCTGACTATATTCATGCTTTGGTGAATCGGTTCAAGGTAGCAACTTTGACGATCAACGAAAAAACAAAACAAAAAAAACACGCACACATCTGACACAAATCAAAGATATTTTTTCCTGATAATTTGTATTTGGGCACAACTTATTAGCATTGTCTGTCTGATTTTGCCGAGATTGAGAATAATTAGTTTTCATTTTATTGTTGGTTACATTTACGTCGAATCGGACTGTTTAACATCATGCCTTTTTGTATCTTTTTTTTCTCCGTATTATCATGGCGCTCTATCGACTTTTTTATACAGGCTCGGAGTCGATAACAACATACATTGACACCGAGCTGATGCGTAAGAGTCGATAGAATGTGAGAATAATTCGGTCTAACCTCTTTGTAAGTGTATATACACGTTTATTTACAATCAATGATGTATTGATTAGTAAACTTTGACTCCTATAATACTATTGTATCACACTTTGGTACATAACGGTCTTCAAGTCTACATTATTTCTACCTTGTTTCGACATTTCACAAATACTTTAACCCCAATCACATTTTATTTGTTTTATTTCAACGAAAATCTTAGTCTACTCGGGTTCAGTTAATGTCGGTAAAATACTTTTTTTCATAGGGTCGTTATTTATTTATTTTGTGTATGTGTTTTTAAAGTTGTCATGTGAATGTTGAGATAACAGTTGACTGTTCGATGCATTGTATGTATAGAACACCACCCGTTAGCTTGATTAGGTTCCCGTATAACGTGTGTATTTACAATCGATTGATGAGCAAGTTTTCTAAATGTACACAGGGACGTATATGACGTATACGTCCCTGATGTACACAATTAAAACTCATTGAACTCAAACAGTGCTCATTCAAAACTTATATAATAGGTTTGTTGGCGACTACATCATTGTTGATGAAACACGTATTAAGTCTGACGCGATTAACATATCAAATAAGTATAGAGACGTATAAATGTTGACGTATAATTAGAAAGCCAGATAAAGGTACAGCCACTGACATGTTGGATCTCCCACATTGTACCGGTTGCCACTAGTGGCGCCACCGCTACCGATGTTAATACTTGTAGAGAAGCCATTGTCAGAGACAGTGTGGCAAACACCACGTGCACGAACACAGAAACAAGTAGGGAGGGAACGAACTTATAGTTGGTCAGTGATGCTTTGATGTTCTTCTGTCGCCTCCAAGGTTTCAGACTACAACTTAGGATATCGTAATGCTAACGAACTGAAAAGCATAATGAGCATTTGGATGATATGTCTCATTCTAAATTGGTATTGGAAAATGTTATTCATATTCAGCTATGTTATTTTTTTCCGGACTTAAAATGTCGTGATTTGATCGACACCTGTAGTTTCCAGCAAAATCAAACTTCCGGCTTCATGATGAAGCCTTTCAAAGAATTTGTCCTTGCCCAGTTTGGCATTCACTATGGCCCATAAAATGGAATAGTTTTCCAGGAGTGTTGCTAGATTCCTTACAACACGCACTACTTATCAGTGGCGAACTGAGGTCACGATATAATATGTTCAATGTCCCTTTCTTGATTTTTGACCGCGGCGATGATAAAACGAAATATGACCATTTTCGTCTTTCGTATCATGTACACCAGCTAAAAAGGCCATTATATAAAATCATAACGCGTGATTGCGTGTACACGATACATAATAGTAAAGTAAATATTTTTGGCTATGCTCAAATAAAATCTAAGCGAACAGTTGTTGATGACAGTGAATAAACAAAACGTTTGATTTATGATACTTTTTACAGCATTATTGATTCAGATGTCACTATAGTGGAATTCATAACTGTATAACAGCAGGCCTAGCATCCATGGCACCCGCGTTGACAACGTTTCGCGGTATTTTTTTGTTTTAGAGTTATCCCCCTTTACACAGCTCTCTCCCATATAAAGCAAGAATTGTACACAATCAACAACGCGAAGTGCCACGCACGTTTTTTATCATCTGTCAAAACATTGTATTCTGTAGACGTTCTGTTAAAGACAGTGTTACAAAACCTGGATAAAAAAGAATGTGATTAGGAACGCAGGGACGAAAAGTGGAATATCTGAAGTAGATTGGATTGATTTCATTCGGGGAAAGTTCCACTAGCAGACAACTCACAACTGTTCGGTAAGTCGACGGAAGCCGGGTTGGGTGGAGTTTTAATCATTTCTGAGTCACTAAAATCGATGTTATTGTTTATATAAGGACAGGAAAGTTTATACTTATGAAAACTCGGGCATAGACTGTATCGTTTTTAATTGGCCAGTTGAATACAGAGAATGAGCCAGAGATTTACTGTGACGAAAGCTGATGAAGAGGCACCAATTGGGGAGGCTGGGGGATCATATGGCGCCGTGCCTGTTCAAGAACTAAACCACATAGGTGGAAACGACGGTAGTAAACATGGTGAGTATTTTTTCACTTTCATGTTTGATATTTACGTCTTTAGTTTAATCAGTTCACGACTTTCCTATCAAGGGTGTTGTACAGATGCGCTGCTTTATCAGTAGTCTGAAGAGCTCTGACTACTTTAACAGAACTCTTCAGACTAGGCCTATTTGCACTGGTGAATTCTCCTTCAGCTCCCCCTTCCATTACCTAAAACACAACACCATTCACCTGTCACACAGACTGTTAGGAAGCTGAAGTATAATTGTTATTACCTATTTGATATTTCCCAGTGAAGTTTTAAATGTGCACAGTCTGATTCTTTTCAATGAGTCTATAAATAAGAGCTCATTACTTTATTACAAATCTAAGTGACATAGGCATTATAAATAAGTTTCCATTTGGTTACTATTTTGAGGAAAATGCCAGTTTTAATCTAATGCCTCCTAAGTTATACTGAAATGTGATATAGACCAGCATTAACAGATTTAAATGAAATTGATAGTAAATGGATATGAAAACTATTGTTTATAAGTAAAATATTTGAATGCACACGTTGGTCATTTACTGCAATGGTTCAGCGATATAGATATGCTGTCAAAGTATACATACTGGATTAGATGATAATTTTAGGTTTAAGTTTTAATATAAGTTATAAGCCAACCCTTATCTTTTGTGTTACAGTCTCCTGTAATCTGTAATGAAAACAAAGGCCTTAACTTTGAGCTAAAGATAATGTGTTGGCCCCTGGGCTTAATGAAAGACATGTAGGGTAATTTCTCTCTCTCTCTACACATACACATACACACACAGTTTAACACTCATCTGCGCATATTGCTCAGCTTAGACAAATTGTCTATGTATTCTTTTGGTTCAGTTAGCTGTTTTTATTTATAGATCACATCCATATTGATACAAGGTTATATAAGTAAACATGTAAACTATATGCGTACATATATACACACATATTTATTGTAATGTACATATATCTAACAATCATTAAGATGTATATTAGTGTTACAATCTTGAGGGGGCAAAAATCCCAGAAAGGAAAATCAACAATGTCATTTACTAAGTTTTTTTTTTTTAATTTTCTTTTGATTTTATGCGTAAAGAATGGTAATTCTATCTTCTTAGTCTGTCAGGCTGATCAAAATACAGATCTTAATCTACCACTCCCATACTTTCTGCTTGATGAACAGAATTGTTAAATCTGAATAACGATTAATGAAATGACAAGTTACTATTTTGTCAAAAGATTTCCTGTGATAGACAGTATAAATTTCCTTGTAATTATTAGCTAATTATTCAAGTGGAATACACTATTACATCATAATTCACAAGTCACTTCCATGTATCTTATTAATGTCAAAGTTAGGTTGCAATTACTTTACTTTGTGTTTTAGTCTATAGTATGGTATTTGCATCTAAACTTGATGGTTAACTGGTGATTGACAACTCTCTCTGATAATAAGCCTTCTGCAGGGCTGATAATTTGTTATACACATCAAGGAACTTGGGATACATTAACAATGATGTTCTTGATTACTTACTATCTTGAGTTGTTTCTACATAAGATTAATGATGATTATACCCCTCAACAATGAGATTTGTAATTTTTTCCAGTGTAATTAAAAAAGATTACTTTTGATTAGACAATGAAAAAACAGTTTGAGTAAATTAAGGAGAGGATTTTTTTTTATTATCAACAGATTCTTGTATTTTTTTTTTTTTTTTTTTGGAAACTGAGCTAATTTGACATTTTCTTAATACACAGTTAGAATAGCAAAAATATCCTTTTAATAGGGAAAAAAGTTGGTACAGTCACACCTACGCAATTTATTTGTACAGTAAACAGTAAGACTTAAACTCTTAATTCTGGCTATAAAAATAATGATTTATGATTTAAACTTGCCTTAATGCTCATTGTTGTGTTTGCAGAGATATAAAAGGTGTCCATTTATATTAAAAACAAAGAATTGCTATCAGTATGATTATAGAGTTTTTAAACTTGCAAATGTTAAAGTTCTCTATTCTTTTATTATTGTAGCATATACATTTTGGCTCTGTGAAACCAAATCAATTAAATGGATTATTTATATAAAGAGGATACTAACATAAGATCAAACGTTCCAGGACTCCAGGATCAATCAGCTGATATACTAAGTTTGGCCATTGAAATGAAACATTGATAAACACCACATTGACCTTCAGATTCTTTGGAACTATGATATAAGAAAAACAAAGTATTACTTGTATTACACAGCTTTTATTGTTGTAGATTATTGACAGTTATATAGGGTAAACCCAATATATAATGTAAGATGGTGCTGCTAGAGCTTCTAATAGTGATCTATAGGTCATTAAAGGAAACATTATTTATTTACTTGTTGATCAGGTTTCCTTGTTGGTAAGCACCTTTCTTGTTTAAGATCACCATGGAGTCGTAAAGCCAATATACCTATATAAGGATAGGGTAGACAGAAGATCCCAGAGAAAGTGATGATAATTTTCTATTCTCCTGCTAGATCATCATGTATTCATTACTCTCATTGTAAATGAACACCATACTGGCAAATTTATAGACCTACTGGTCAGTATTGGTAGTCCCGAGACAGTATTTAATGTCTGTTTTACTGGGGCCAGATCATAGGTCTAAATAAATGGGGATATCAAGAAGAATGTACCATTTTTAACATGTTCCATTCGTAGAAACGATAATCTGATCAACATTATGATAAATTTTTACTTGCATAGGAGAACTTTTGTTTCTTACATTGGAGAAAAAAGAAAGTTGTTTTACAGAAACTAGTTAAAAAAAGTCTTTCATAGTTTGAAAATTTATTTGGATTGTTGCCCTGTTTTGTGATGAATATTGAATTCATTAAACTTCTCTGGTTATTTGATGTGACGTTGCTTATTGAACTTATTGTGATACATTTTATGTTCAGGAAAATTATCTGTGGAGATTATACTTGGATATTTTATTCCGGCTTCACATACAGTATAGTTCAATAAGTACTGTACCAAAATATATATAAAACAACCAGTATTAATATCATTCATGTCATTTAAATGTCATGCCATTTTAAACCTCAGAGACCACTTATATAGAAATGATGGTAGAGACTTCATCTTTGAGTTCTTACACATGAACATGACATGTAGTGTCACTGTTTGATATTAATTTGATTGAAAATTCTATTATTAAGGCCCCACACGAAAAATGCGGTTGCCAATAGTAATCATGGTATCTGTCTATCATCTGTCCATCAGTCCATCAGCATTTTTGTTACTGTAATTTCCTTGGACCGATCAAGCTCAAACTTCATACAATACTTTCTTATGGAAAGTGCTTGCATGGGATTGCTTTTCAACTTGAAAGTCAAAGGTCAAGGTCACAGGTACTATAAATAGAAAATCAGTTTCCACGTAAAAACTAGACTTTGCTTTGGCAATCTAACCCAAACTTTATACACTACTTCCAAACTGAAAGTGTTTGCTTAGGATTGTTTTACAGTTTTGAAGGTCAAAGGTCAATGTCACTGTTACAATGAAATATAAAAAAATCAGATTGCTGATTGAGCAGTCTTTCTTGACTTATATGTCAGAGTCTACTGACGTTCTTGCCATTATCCTGTCAGTTTAGGGTATACGTGGTCTGTGTAGGAGGGAGGGGGGATTTTCCAGCCACATAGCCTGGATCTTGCTGACCTGTCTGTGTTCTAGCTATCATTTAAAAAGTATTTGGCTTCATCAGCTTCCCCAAATACATTTTTGTATGCATTTTATATATTTATGAATTTTGTCAAGCCCTAGCAAAAAAGTTGATCATCAGTCTTCACCAGACATTTCATCATGTGTACCCTTTGAGAATAAGACCGTTTCAAAACAAATCACTGATAACTATATCAAAACCTGTATAGTGAAGTGGAGACCTTGTTTCTGGACAGTCTCCAAACTTTTCTCTGATAACGTACTGCAAAGTAGAAATTTACCTCCGTTGATTTAAAGCTAGTTGTATACATAACGTATTTGTAAAATACATTTACATACACTCACTGATACTCACATTGTAGGATAACCATGTCAAGGATTTATGATACCAGTCTAAAATTAGATATTGTATGTTGTTCTAATTATCATTGGCTAGTATAGCTCCTTAACACAATATGATGGTTCTGTAATTAGGTTAACCAATTCCTGATAACCTAATGATTACATGCTATGAAACATGGTTCTGCCTGTGGCTAGGCAATAATAGACTGTGAGATCATTGATCTTCAGTCAGTGTGTAGGACTCCTCACTGTAAGCATGTATTGTCTCCCTTTGCCTAGTTCAGCTTTATTTTTTGTCCTATTTAAAGCGAATGTGCTTTTTATATATTCAAAGTTCTTCTTGTAAATTATTTTGAGCTATTATATGATATATACAGAAGGAAGATATGGTCAACACTTCTTAACGAACACAAAAATGACTAATGTGTTATGAAATTTCAATGTTCAGGTTTGTTATTAAGCCATAGAACTATACACATGAATGGCTTCCACTAAGGACATTAGTACTTCTGTAAGCTGATACCATTTATCTCAGCTAGCTTTTAAGAGATGCTAATTGGTACAAACTACTAAACTGTCTTTTCCTTTACTGCTATATAAAGTAATGTTGTTCCTACAGATAATACTATAACCATATTTCTACACTGCCAAAATATGACTAGGTGTTTGACAGACTACATTTGATCTTTGTCAGCGAGTGACCTTCGACATTACGGTCAACCTAGAATTAGACAAAGATATAAATGAACTTTATAAGCTTTAATATTTTCAGTTTCAAAAAGTCAAATGAATCCACAAAAATTTTTTCAAATTGATATCTGTTTGAGGCTTAAAATTTGAAATATGCACATTCTCTCTGTAAGACCTTCTTAAAAGTTGGTATGCATGCCTACCCAATGTGCTTAAAACATGTTGAATTTTACCATATCAGCTTGACCTAAGCATGCATCTTGTATTGCCGTCCCTATGCTAGGCTGTACCATCTATTGTGTTAGTAATTCCTGTGGTTTGTATTGGGTAACATATCTTATCCAGTAGATCTACAATGCTTCGAGCCATGTCTAACTGTTTAGCTGTTACATCAGACAGTAGTTATTGATGGGTTACAACACTTGTACAGATATGTGTATGACAGATCACTGGGCAGGTTAACCTACCATGCAATGTTTGCTTATACAGACTGACCAGTGTACTGGACTGTAACTTTAGATTGCAAAGGACAGTGATTGACCACTGTAGATATAGATATAAGATTCTTTGACCCCCTGCAGCTATTTGCAGTGATAAAGAGATGATCTGGTTCATGTATTCCTGATATTTGTGGGGAAGTTTGAGTTTAGGGATAATGAAAGGCATCCATAAACAGAATCTATGGTTTTAAATTAATGAGCTTTTGTTTTACTCAGCCTATATACAAAACAATTCAGGAAGATGGTCATTATGTATATTATCAAAAGATTTGTAATGATTTCTTTTGCAATGATCCAAAAAAAATATGGGATGGATTACAACCACATGCAGATTTAATCCCAGATAATTAAGGGTGGGATTGCAATCAAATATTGGCATAATCACAGGATAATATGTGTGGGATTATTACCAGATATGGGCTTAATCCCAAGAAAATATGGTTGGGATTATAACCAGATATGGGTTTAATCCCAAGAAAATATGGGTGGGATTATAACCAGATATGGGCTTAATCCCAAGAAAATATGGGTGGGATTATAACCAGATATGGGCTTAATCCCAAGAAAATATGGTTGGGATTATAACCAGATATGGGCTTAATCCAAAGAAAATATGGTTGGGATTATTACCAGATATGGGCTTAATCCCAAGAAAATATGGTTGGGATTATAACCAGATATGGGCTTAATCCCAAGAAAATATGGTTGGGATTATAACCAGATATGGGCTTAATCCAAAGAAAATATGGATGGGATTATAACCAGATATGGGCTTAATCCAAAGAAAATATGGGTGGGATTATAACCAGATATGGGCTTAATCCCCGGACATATGGTACATCAGTAGTTTTTGCATCAATTTCATTTTATTTCTTCTTTTAGCCACAAGAGTACACATCACAATGTTTTCTTCAGATGCTGCCAAATGCACTTTTGGGCAGTAAAAGTGCTTCAAGGGGCAGTAACTCTGACATACACAACCCTATAAATTACACAATTCAATCACACTCTGATTTATAACACAGTGGAGACTTTTTTTTTCCTAGATATTGACCAGGATAACATAACTCAGATTTTGTGTCTGTTCAATGGATGGCTAGAAACGCTGTCAACTATGGCATGTTTATCTTTACAGAATTCTTCTGTACCCTAAACTGTAAATTTCCTTTTTTCATACACGTTCTTCTAGTACATTGTTCTTTTGACTCATGATTGATGTGTGAGCATGCAAGTAAAACTAATGCTTTGTAATGTAATCTATGTCTGCTCCTTTATCTAAGAACTGGAAACATATCTAAATCAATTTATTTTTCTACATGTCTTTTATTTTGAAATTCTGCTGAATAGTTTAGAATCTAATTGTGTAATTATTTTGTTAACTATTGGACAAAAATTCTGTTTACTTTAATTGATCTGCCCTGGAAAACATCTAAAAGCAGGATGTTATAAGAAGTGTATATATATCTCATTAAGAAAGGGGGAAATATTTGTCTGTACTTAAAACTTTATGATATGTCAACTGAATTACAAATTTGTATTAGTAAGATTTCCTTGAATTTTTTTTTTTTTTTAGCAGTTTGACTTGGACCAAATGTCTTACAACATCGAACTTCTTTCTTTTTTTTATTAAGATCAATAATAAGATGGCAGTAAAGACTGGTTAGGCCATATATGATCAGTGTAATGTAACAAGGTAGAATGTCATGTTTCAGGTAAACATCTCTAAGTAACGCTATTACCTATAGACACTATATATATTATCATTGTTGATTTGTGGTGAATATCTTCAAACAAACACTGGGAACGTCAGTTTTTTCATAATGCCTTATGTGTAACAGTTATAATATACATCTAATCAATCCATTTCCAAAGTCCACCTCACTGAAAAATTCCCTGCTTTAATACCAATTCATATAAGAATTAATAACAAGCTTAATTAACTCACCAATGTGTGTCCTCTACCTCTGTTTTAATCCCTAGGTACTCAGTAGAATACTGATAATTTTTGTGATATATGTATTTTAACATTTATTTCTAGTTTATACATAAAATAAAAATTCCGATAATTTTTGTATAAGTTGGAATCCCCTTTTTAGATATTGTTTATCATGTGTTGTGGTGATCATGCATGTACCTGCTTACATTGTAGATTTTGTTTGAGGTAGGTTTTATTTCACATTTTGTTTTCTGTTTGTGTTTTTAATGTTCATAACACACTTGCCTTATTTAAGAAGAGACATCCAATTTACGGCTCTAATATCAGACATTTTTCAACACAACTGTATTATTTAAAAAGAAGACATCTGACTTTGGACTTAAATTCAGACATGGCATATTACTTTTTCAACCTCTGTCAAAACAAAAGTGCAGCTAAAACTATATTCTTTTAAGGTTTTTGAAAAAGGTCTTAAGTTAAGATGCACTTTTCCCGGTGGATATTTCAAAACTCGGCAAGTGTGTTGTAATGTAAATGTACTCTAAAATGTCACTGTTGTACTTGTGTATTTACAACATGTAGCGGTTGGCTTTGATGTTGTAATATATGATATGTATACCATGTATTATAAGTATGTTTCACATGTAAAAAAAAACTTTCCATCTGATGTTTTTATACAAACATGACATGTTAAATTACAAGTGCATGTAATACTAATAGGTAGGGTAGAAATTTGGCATCAGACTTTTATACAACACCCTGTATCATATTCTAAAAGTTACACAGCTCAGCAGTTTGATGCAGACCACATCTTCACTTACTCAGATCATGAACTTAAATCACTTGGTACCTTCATTACTTTTTATTAGAACTGTGAATAGAAATGATCTAAATGGTATTCAACCACAGCATTCGATAGTGTTATCTTGATTATAAGGTCTTTTTGATGGATGGCTGTTTAAACAACCTTTGTAAAAGACTATTTTACAGGAAAATAATGGGTCTTCATACATAGGAATAGATTTAGAATCCTAATGTCCTGTTGTGTTACTTATTCATCTATCTGCAGACAATCTGCTGTAGACTGTGGTGTAAACCTTCCCCCATCTACATGTAGACACTGCTGTAGACTGGTGTAAACCTTCCCCCATCTACATATAGACAGTCTGCTGTAGACTGGTGTTAACCTTCCCTCATCTACATGAAGACACTGCTGTAGACTGTGGTGTAAACCTTCCCCCATCTACATGTAGACAGTCTGCTGTAGACTGTGGTGTAAACCTTCCCCATCTACATGTAAACAGTCTGCTGTAGACTGTGGTGTAAACCTTCCCCCCATCTACATGTAGACAGTCTGCTGTAGACTGTGGTGTAAACCTTCCCCCATCTACATGTAGACAGTCTGCTGTAGACTGTGGTGTAAACCTTTCCCCATCTACATGTAGACAGTCTGCTGTAGACTGTGGTGTACACCTTCCCCCATCTACATGTAGACAGTCTGCTGTAGACTGGTGTAAACCTTCCCCCATCTACATGTAGACAGTCTGCTGTAGACTGTGGTGTAAACCTTCTTCCCATCTACATGTAGACAGTCTGCTGTAGACTGTGGTGTAAACCTTCCCCCGTCTACTTGTAGACAGTCTGCTGTAGACTGTGGTGTAAACCTTCCCCCATCTACATGTAGACAGTCTACTGTAGACTGTGGTGTAAACCTACTTGTAGACAGTCTGCTGGTAGACAGTCTGCTGTAGACTGTGGTGTAAACCTTCCCCCATCTACATGTAGACAGTCTAACAGTGTGCTGTAGACTGTGGTGTAAACCTTCCCCCATCTACATGTAGACAGTCTGCTTTAGACTGGTGTAAACCTTCTTCCCATCTACATGTAGACAGTCTGCTGTAGACTGTGGTGTAAACCTTCCCCTGTCTATATGTAGACAGTCTACTGTAGACTGTGGTGTAAACTTCCCCTGTCTACTTGTAGACAGTCAATCCTCCCAGTCTGCTTGATATCAATTCTTCCCTATCTGTTTTGTTCATGTCTTGTCCAGACATCCGTTGATGGCTTGGTTCTGCTCCGACTCTATTAATATTTCAAGTCTCTGCCATTGCTAAATTAAAAGTTAAAGGATTTTGCCATGAACACTATCGATTCTGAACTTGTAAGATTGAAATCTACTTTCCTTGTAGAGAACAAGACAATAATTTTCAAACTGATAAAACAAAAGAGAGATTTGTTGAAGAAAAATAACATCACACAATGACAGTAAAGAACAGAAAGATGCTTTCTTGTTTAAATAAAATTACAGAATTGTGTAGATCAGAAGGAATTACACGTTGTCCAGTAAGTTAGATACAAATATTTGTAGACGTTTGGGAGAGATTGGAAGGAATTACACGTTGTCCAGTAAGTTAGATACAAATATTTGTAGACGTTTGGGAGAGATTGGAAGGAATTACACATTGTCCAGTAAGTTAGATACAAATATTTGTAGACGTTTGGGAGAGATTGGAAGGAATTACATGTGGTAGTGAGTTGGTTACAATTTGTAGACGTTTTAGATAACTAAGGTTGTAAAACTGAAGTAATCATTGGTTTGTTCTTAGTTACATTTAAAGTCTCTCAAATATTGATGGTTCTGTCTGAATGAAGCTCGGGAAGAGGAGTGATGGGTATATATAGATAGGTTACTTGCTTGCCATTTTATGGTGATAGATTCTGTGTCAGAATCTTTATTTAGCACAGTGTCAGTTGACAACAGCAAGGTACCTAAGAGACTTGGAGTGCGGTCTACATTGTAGCTCTCTTTAAAGGTCATTTGAGTTCACTTGTATAATGGCTGACAAACTGTTCAGAAGATCTTCATTTACTAGCCCACCATCATCAGGCAGCTATCTGTTCCAAACGCTGGATGGATTTTTCCCAAATTTCATATGTAGGTCAGAGCCTTTTTCAGGAGGCTGAATATGGGCACCATTTTCAATTAGCTTTTAGTAATATCACCAAATTCTCAAAAAATATATATTTTACTCTTTGAATTTCTTTCCCAAATGATAACTTTTCTTCCTAAAATGAGGCCCTCGCCAAAAGGAGTTGAAAAAAGCTATTGTAGGTTGCCCCTTAGTCCCCAGGTGAGCATTATTTCTATATTTCCTGAGAAGTATCGGGTGGATTGTTCTCATATTTGAACTATAGATTCTCTTTGGTCTGTAGTTGTGC
This sequence comes from Ylistrum balloti, assembly GCF_031769215.1. Taxonomy (NCBI): domain Eukaryota; kingdom Metazoa; phylum Mollusca; class Bivalvia; order Pectinida; family Pectinidae; genus Ylistrum; species Ylistrum balloti. Next base: position 444,147 of record NW_026781959.1, read on the forward strand.
ACATTGATTTTGGGACTGATCAGAACAACAAATTTAGCTGACATATAGCCATCTTTGATTTTGAGAATTGTTGCTTGTTTTTGCTATTTCTTGAGAAGTTCAGGATTAGATCATTCTCAAATTTCACATTTAGGTTCCCTGGGTCTCTTGATGTACCTTGACAGTGCATTGAGTCAGAAAAACGAAGTCTGACTGACAGACAGCTATCGTGAATTCTAACAGTATTTTAGTGCTATTTCTTGAGCAGGTTTAAATGTCTCAATTATAATATATTTATAGGTTCCCATTGGTCCCTAGTTGTGCATTTTCCAAACTGGAACTAATCTGAAAACAAAAAGACTGACATGCCACCATGTTGGAATTTGATTGTGTTATTTCGTTATAGCTATTTTTGAAGCTATTTTTGAATTCTCAAATGTTTAAGTGGCATTTTAAGAAACCTTTACTTTCAAATACACAAAATTTGTTTGACAAAAAATTTTACTGTTTAAGATCAATTGACAATATTTGAATGTAAAAAGATAATGACTTGTTCATTAATTCTAGTAATGAAGCGAGCAATTAATAGAACAGGTCTTTGATGAGGCAAGGTTTCCTTGAGATAAGAAACAATAGATGAGAATTTAATCTATAAATCACTATACTAGCAATGGCCTTGGTTACCTATATGTAAATCTTCAATCAAATGGAGAAAGTGCTACAGGGTCCTGAGTGTCGTGCTATTGGGCTGCATCGTTTAACTGTTACTGTTTTTGATTGCATGCTGTCATATTGGATTTACTATATAACTACACCTATGAAGAGATGTAAAATGCCTTGAGAAGATAGTGTATATATAATGAAATTACAATTTGATTTTCTCTATACCAACAGAACTGATAACAACACAGGAAGACATTAGTTGTCCCGGTTTGTTGTTGGACATTTCCATGTAGAATCAATACTGAACACTAGACACTGTCCTAACAAAACCCATAAAATCTATCAGATGATTCTCAGCTGCGCCTCCGGCCCAAATGTGTAGGCTTCCCTGTAAGTTACATCTTTTCAAAGAGTACTCTTTTTTCATGTAATAGCAGAAATAGAGACCAGACCAAAATTTCCTCGGTAAATAAAAGATCTTTTTCAATATTGATCTGAAGGAGCTTTGATAATAAATCTCCTGCAGGACAGTAATGTTCTAATTGGACTGGATTTAATTTATATCAGTTATGAAACAAGTTTTATACCAAACTTGCATTGATCGATGTGGTGGGTCTAGATGAAAGAAGATTGATTATTTGAAAATTTGCATGAAAACGACCCCATACTGGTATCTGATTATGATGCTGAGGGAAGCAGATTCTGTCAGATTGAAGACAAAGGCCAACATGTAACAGTGTATACTAAAATTCTGTATAAGGTTGTAATTATGTAGTCATCCAAAACAAGTCGGAATGGACAACAAGAAGATGAACTAAGTACTATGTATTTGACAGTCTTTATATAAAACATGCAGCCAATGAAACCATTAGTGAGGACATGATAAAGTGCTCTCACCATTTTATATCTGTACAATGTCTATATTATCACCCCTGAAAATGACAACAAATAAAAACAATAACCATGGAAACAGTAAAACAGTAATCATAAAAATTCACAAAAACTTTAACAAATTATGGAAACAACAACAAACCATCCATACCAAACTGTGGAAACAATAACCATGGCAACAGTAACAAGCCATTTGAACAAATTTACAAGCTTCCCAAGTAAAATATATCAAATTAAGCTTCATCTCTGTCAGTTATGTAGCTTTATCTGAACAATGTTTTTGTAGGCAAATGTTTTCTTTTTGCAACAGCACAATTCTTTTACATCTTTTTTATTTTTTTTGTCAGATCATTTTTGACTTCAATATGTCTTTATCTAGTACAGAAATGTATTTTGGCAATTCACCATTGTTGTATCCATTACATTACAACATCAAATCCAGCCGCAGTTGCTCAATCCGTTAATTTTCTTGTTTTATTCACTTTTATGTGTTGATTTTTGTTATAACTAATGCTTTGTGTGCATTTTCTTTCTTTCCATTTCATATTGACCAACCAACTCTTTCAACTCTTTTTGGGTGTGGTTTCGGTGACACCGACAAATAGTTGGACAGTATGCTGTCATTTATGGTAATGAACAGTAATGAATATTCATATTCATGTACAATTTGAATGTAGATGCCAGCTAATTTGCATATCGCCTGTTGTTCTTATAATATATCTTGTACAATTGAATTGAAAAATTTTTAATTTCATGCAGTTTTTTTAAGACCTTGAAAAAATGAATGATGTATACTTAAGTCAAAGTGTAACAGTAAAAAAGTTGACAAACTTTTTCCGTACATGTCTGTATATCAACCATATGTTTAATCTCATCACATTTAACTGCTTGGTAAACTTTCTGAGCATATATGTACAGAAGAGAATATAAGTGTAGGAAGATACCCGCAATTACAGATAGTACATAAGTACAAGATATATAGAACATTACTAACAAAACGTTTTGTTTACTAATATCGTACTTATCATGACCAGGTATTAAAGACCTTCAAGTCAGTTTCTTTATCATATTAAACAGATCCAACATTAAAAATGTCATTTGATATATTTGATAACTTCCTCAAAACTGTTTATCTCAACTGTTTATCTCCCTTTGTAGGCAATCTCGTGCTACTAATGGCAGGGTGGATTTGTTGTGTTCTATATTATTTATAATGTCACACTATAAGCCAGTCACTGTAATTGCTCATAATATCACTCCCACATAACAAAATTTGCTGGCATCCCATGTGTGAAATTTCTTCATTAATATTACATGAAGTAAATAGGAAGTACATATTTACAGTAATCATCTAAATAGAAAATCAGAGACAAATAAGCGAAGAATGAAGATATGCAACATGGATAACTTTTTGTCCTTGCATTGTAAGTTATTATTCGTAAGCTGTCAGTTAATGGCATGCAGTACATTTTCTGCTAGTCTTATACATGATCAAATGGCATCTTCACACCAACACATCCTTCCTATACATCAATAATGTATACCTCTAGTGCTCTGGCACATTTAGGGAAAAATCGTGTTGTTAAAACCATTTGTATGGAAATAGCTAGATTATATTTTCACATGACAGCATGTGCATGTTCAGTATTTCTCTCATCTTTGTTGTTGGAATGTTCATAAAGGTTACACAAAAAAATGAGATGCGGTAACATATAGGTATTACTATGTTGCGGCACCATCGTCTGCACAAAGTGTTTTATGTGATAACTTGAGTTCACTTTGGTCGATCAAGCTCAATCTTCCTACAGTGCTTCCTTATCGAAAATATTTGCTTGGGATTGATTTTCAAGTCTAAAGGTCAATGTCCAAAGGTCAAAGGTCAAGGCCACTGTTTCTATAAAAAGAAATTGTTTTTAGCTCAACTGGCCCGAAGGTAGAGACATGCAGTGGGAAATGAATTGATAGTACTAGGCAGTGGGAAATGATTTGATAGTACTAGGCAGTGGGTAATGAATTGATAAAATTAGGCATTGGATAGTAAATTGATGGTACTAGCTGATGGATAAGTAATAGGCAGTGTATAATTAATTGAAAGTGTTAGCAATAAAAATAAATTGACACAATATATCACTGTTTTTGCAAGTGTAGATATAATTTATGATGTTTCATTCTCAAGCTCTGAAAAACAAATAACTATAAGTTTCTATAAAATTGTATTTGAATTTTGGAGGTCCTGAGGAGCTGCATGGGGAACATTTCAGTAACATGTTATGCATGTGCATGCCATATTCTGTTATTTAATATATTTACGCATTAAATAATTTAATATATATTATTTGAGCATTTGAAGTATGTATTTATATTTAAGACAGAATATTGTATAATTTATATCTTTTTACATTCTTTGAAAAGAAGCCCCGTTTTATCTGCTGAATGGTTGAAGTTTGGGGTTATATTACATAGAGAGTCCATTTAGATAAAAAAAAATATTGTTTGCTCTACAGATAAGCTGTAGAATTATGTGATATTTCAGTTTCAGAAAGGACACTGTTACTGATAAGATTCAGATAACACATTGTGGGGATTGGCATTCCAGATAAAAAGGTTAAATTTGGTAACATTTAACTATGATGTAAAATTAAAGGTGAAGTATAGATCTTTGCCTACAGGCACCTGTTATAGAAACATCCAGCACAAAATTGTATTTTTGATATATCTAAGTTCCATTTAGTAATTTTATTTCAGGTTTCTATGAATACAGAAATTAAAGACAAAACGTTTCTTTGTTTGTTTTTTTCATTTCTTTTGAAAAATCTAGTTACAGTGAAACCCACTTATAATGAGATTTTGTTTTCCTGTTAAAAGTAGTATTATAACCTGTATATTATAATTGCTGAGTTGTGGTTGTCATATATGTCAACCTACCACGAAATGAAAACAGAGATAAAATACAATGTAATATTGATGGATGATTCCATTTTGTAACAATTAAAATCAACATGAATTATTACTAATTCGGATTGATACATATCTAATCATTGTTAGCTCAGTCATATTGGATGCAAAATAATTTCTACTTTCACTTTCAGTTCAGTTTCTAAGACCTGAGTTGAACTGAAGGCAAAATAGATTACTGAAATGCAGTATATTAATCATCATTTTATTGATAATCAAGATTTCTTGGTATTGCTATCACCTTTGTCCATCATTGTACTTCTTCTCAATATCAAGGTCACAGGAGTTAATGTGTTAAAATCTTCAAACAAAATCTTCTCAATAACCACAAGGCCAAGAGGTGTTCAATATTAGACTTGCAGCATTCTGCAGTGAATGACCTTGACCTACTTTCAAGATCACAGGTTAAATATTTGAGTATTTGTTTTCATTTTGAGTTGGAATTGCTGTCAAGAAGGTTCAGTGCTTTGGAAACATCAATGCAGGGCCCTTAGGGTTGGATTTGTTCAAATTTCTGTCCTTTAAATCAACACTCACTTCAAACAATACTCTGATGGCTTTAATCTGTATGTTGGATATTGGATAAGGCAGTTTTGTCAATTTTGTGCTTTTCATGTGTTAGAAACAAAAAAATAAATATCCCAATATGATTGTGTGTTGTTTTAATGTCTAAGTAAATTCAGTAGGTGTGAGGATGTCTGGGTGGTCTTTCCTAGATAAGATGTAGTAGTCAGGTAGTAATATGGATACATCATTATCAGAGGTAAAGTGGTTCCACGTTCAAAAGATACACCTCAATCAGCTAATGGTGAATAAAAACAAAGTCTTCATTTAATCATTCCTCCTGGTATATAATACCTTCTTACAAAATAAAACCCATATGGTTTCTGAACTTTTCATCTCCTAAGTTTTAGAATTGGCAGAATACGTTAAAAGAAATTCTATTCCTGTAACTTGGTATGAAAGAAATAGGTATTACCTGCATTAAAATCACCCAAACAACATGCAAGGTTAAACAAATTGTGTTACTCATTTCTATTAATGTAAATCAAGGTAATCCTAGGCTGCACCAAATACTAGAAATTTGGGGTGTGGAGTTGGCTAGACTAGACAGCTTGAGAACATTACTCAGGGTATTGCTATATAGTTCCAACTTTGGCCTCCAAGCTAGCGAAGCTAAGGGTTCACAGAGAAGACTAATGCTGGAAGATGTTACCTAAATCTACTAGTTTTGGTATATATACAATATTGTTTATATACTGTTTCTGTGAAGGTTGTGTGTCCATACAAATGTAGAGTGATGTGTAATTTTGGAGTGGACTACATTTCTATATGTCCTTCGCAAGGCTTGACCAAGGTAAATGTTTAGCTTGGCCTATTTTTAGGTCACCTGAGACAAAGTCTTGGGTGACCTTATGCGTTTGCCTTTTGTCTGGCATTGTGTGTAAACATCGCAAACAATTGGTATTTTCTACTTCTTTTCAATAATCAAAAGGCACATAGTGCTGATATTTGGCCTGTAGCATGCTGGGGTAAGAACTACCAAGTTTCATAAAATGAAGGACCTTGACCTCTTTTAAGGTCACAGGGTTCAAATTTTCTCAATAATCAAAAGTGCCAGAGTACTGATATTCAGTATGTAGCATGCTAGGATGAAGGGCTACAAAATTTGTATGAATTAATGCCCTTGACCCACTTTCAAGTTCACAGGGGCCAAGTGTGCTTAATTCTTTAAACAACTTCTTCTCAATAATCTAAAGGGCCTAGTTGTTGATATAGGGCTTGTTTATGCTGGCATGAAAGGCTATCAAGGGCACATGTATCAAATATGTCAAAATCTTTAAACAACTTATCAATAACCGAAAGACCCAGAGTCATGATATAGGACCAGTAGAATGCTTGGATGAAGGGCTATCATGTTTGTTCCAATGAATGACTTGACCTTCACTCAAGGTCAACAGGGTCTAATAGGCTAAACTTCTACAACAGAGAGTGTTACCAGTTCTGTTTTGAAATTAAGCCTTCGAACTTAGAAACAATGAAACCTTGTAAGTATGCATATACCAGTTCTATTCGGTCTGCCCAAATGCTGGAAATGATGAATAGGTTCTAATACTGTTCACTGGCCTGAAGACCTTAGGAGACCATTAAGGCCCATGGGCCTCTTGTATATTGTGTCCAGCTGTACTGTTATCTCTATGTCACACACTTTTTAATTAAAAAGATACACTCTAGCAGACAGTTCTTGTAATATACCTTTATCAAAGGGCTAAGACATGGTTTTTCACATTCTGTATCTTGTCCAAATAGCTGTTCCAAAAATTGATCCGTCTTTCGATTTTCTGCAGCTGACCAGTTTTGATATCAAAAATTATAGTCTTAATAGCTTTCTATCTGTTGGAAATTTGTATGGAAGCTGAGCTAATAAAAGGGTTTTTATTAGTTATCAGATAATTTTGCCTTGCCGGAGCTTTGTACACAGGAAGCCTGTATACATTGAAGTTGACAGGAGTGATGTGGTGATTTGATTGATTGTGTGTAACAGGGTTTTTGTGACCTTGTCTGCTATCATCAGCCGTGATGGAAGGGTATTAATGTACCGTAGACCGATGATAGGTTTTACTTACCATTGATTATAGATATAAACATCACTTTGTTTGCTCACAGGCTGTGTTAATGAGAGGAGATACAACGGTAACAAGGGGGCGGGGCCAACTCTGACAGGGTCAAATATCTTCTTCTCATCTCTTCAGAATGATTTATGAAAGCCAGGTTAAGTAAACATTGGTTGGAGATTACATAAATGTTTTACTGATTATAGACCGATAAAGTACAGGATTAATGTAATGTTATCATTAATGAGTAAACGTAAAGGTTGTTCTTACTTAAAATCTTCATACAGCAGAATAATTATCTCTTCCTACACCAACTTGCATTGTAATAAGGCTTAATTATGTAATTTTCCTTTTAAATTTACATTAAGTTTATATTCCAGGGTTTCATATAATGATATAATCGATGGGATTATTGTTAAATCTTTCAATTTAAATTAATTTGTAAGGTTTCAATTTATATTTTACATGTGGTAAAACAGGTGAATTATTGGTAGTTATGAGATAGGCCTATATTTAGAAAATGAAAGTACTTCTGGTATATCAGTGAGGTGAGATTCTGCATGGCCAGTGATAGATGGTAAACTTGACACTGGGCAAGATTAAGAAAATACAAATGCAGTTTTAATAAGAAAAATCTAATCAGATAGAACATTGTTGTTATTTGAATTCAACTCTACAATGCCAAAGATAGAAGAGTTAGAAGAATGGAGCTTATGTTAATAGTATTATAGGGGGAAGGGTAAGTAAGTCTTCACTTGTAGGAAGACAAAACCACACAGATTTGGGGTTTAACAGTGTGGGTGTTGTATTGTCAAAAAACAAGACGACAAAAAAAAAGTAACCGAAAAGGCCAGTAGTTCAAGGTATTCCAGTGTACATAGAGTTTTTATTGGTGGCCCTATCTTCTTTAACATGTCATCAGTATCTTCCTCTAAATGGTGGCCCTATCTTCTTTAACATGTCAGTATCTCCCTCTAAATGGTGGCCCTATCTTCCTTTACATGTCATCAATATCTCCTTCTTAATGGTGGTCCTATATTCCTTGATATATCTTCAATATCTCCCTCTAAATGGTGGCCCTATCTTCTTTAACATGTCATTAATATCTCCCTTTAAATAATGGCCCTATCTTCTTTAACATGTCATCAATATCTCCCTCTAAATGGTGGCCCTATCTTCCTTAACATGTCATTAATATCTCCCTCTAAATGGTGGCCCTATCTTCCTTAACATGTCATTAATATCTCACTCTAAATGGTGGCCCTGTCTTCCTGAACATGTCATCAATATCTCCGTCTAAATGGTGGCCCTATCTTCCTTAACATGTCATCAATATCTCCCTCTAAATGGTGGCCCTATCTTCTTTAACATGTCAGTATCTCCCTCTAAATGGTGGCCCTGTCTTCCTGAACATGTCATCAATATCTCCGTCTAAATGGTGGCCCTATCTTCCTTAACATGTCATCAATATCTCCGTCTAAATGGTGGCCCTATCTTCCTTAACATGTCATCAATATCTCCCTCTAAATGGTGGCCCTGTCTTCTTTAACATGTCAGTATCTCCCTCTAAATGGTGGCCCTATCTTCCTTAACATGTCATCAGTATCTCCCTCTAAATGGTGGCCCTATCTTCCTTAACATGTCATCAATATCTCCCTCTAAATGGCGGACCTATCTACTTTAACATGTCATCAATATCTCCCTCTAAATGGTGGCCCTATCTTCCTTAACATGTCATTAATATCTCACTCTAAATGTTGGCCCTATCTTCTTTAACATGTTATCAATATCTCCCTCTAAATGGTGAAAATAGATTCCTTAGCATGTGTCATTAGTATCTCCCTCTAATGAGTGGTCCTCTCTCCCTCACATTATTACAATTATCTTCTACTAAATATCCCTTTCTTTAACATTAGTCACCATTTTCTGTTTCAATATGATGATCCATTCGTCCAAAATATACATCACTATTATCTCCCTCTAAATGGTGTCCTATCTTTCAAGCTTTCTGCCTTTATATAATGTATCGTCACCATAATCTCTCTCTCCATGAACAGTGGTTCTATCTTCTTTAACCTGTGTCACAATTATCTCACTCAGAAAGGGAGTCCAGTCTTCCTTAACATATTATATCAATTAAAGCTGTTCCTCTGTAACTTTGGTGCCATCCTCACAGACAGAAATGTGTTTAAGGGACGTGAAGATTATTACATAACAAGCAGTGTGTAGCCTGTTGTAATGTTATATTGATTTACAACTAAGAATATCCATACCACAGAATTCCATCCAAGTATGAAGCTACAAGTTTATGTATATATTGGGTCTGCTAGGGGACCTTGATGAAATAAAATCATAATGGCATATGATGAGTCTCGATATACTCTCAGTCGAAGCCTGACAAAATTCACAGAATGTTCATCATAATTAATGTAATCATTCATCTCAATACGCATGGAAGAGGATTCTTGATAAAGTCTGACAATTCTTGTATTATATCTTACATTTTGGCTTGTAATTTTCATTTCATTGTAAAATGCATTTTCCAATTTTATTCATATTTCATTATCAGAGATAATAACGCCATTCCTCTGAGAAATTAAATTTGTTTTTTCCAAGGAAGGAGTGAAATTCTGTAAGTTTAAGAAATGTAGGAAATGACATGTTGCATATTACTGTGAGTATGAAAAAATAAGACAGAAAAAATGTTGACATGAAATAGACATCTTACAGTATAATGTATAGTAGAAAGCCTTTTAAGTAAGTTTTTGTCTTTGTGACCAGGAATTATCTATATATTTTTTCTATTGCTAAACAGGTGTGACGTTTGTAAGTGCACCTGCCATCTTTCCATTCTATCTTCTGATTAAACCAATATTGAATTTTTTAATAGCTCCTTTGGGGTTTCATACTTTTGGCCCCATAATTATCACTGAGAAGTGAAAACCTGACATTGAGGTACCAAGGTATTAAAAGGTGCTTTTCTCTTTTGTGCAATGTTTATGTACTTAGAAATGATAAACACTAGAGCTCAGTCCCATAAAGGTGGAGTTAGACAAGGCAATAGTCCCACATTGGTAGAATAACTGTTTCCTTGTCCCCAGAATGTCCATATAATGTAAGTCAGTGAGGATTGGCTTCAAAGCAGGATATGGGTAGGACACTGAGGTGTGAAAAAGTCAACAATATCTGTCCCCAAATATTGATATAGCTCAACCCGATGATAACATACTGTATACTGTAGTTATCAAGCCCATTTACTAATTCCAGTCAGGAAATTGCCGAGTACTCAAAACCATTGTAGGATAACATTGATCCCTCAATAACCATTTACATAGATAATGATAGGGTATTAACTCAAGTTTCCATTTGTCACAAAACAGTGTTCTTTGACTTTCTGAATACCCTTTGCATACTTCAACAACACATATTGTTGTGATAAAAATTGGTTTCTGGTGATTTTACATTCTATAAAGAAAATATTTATTTGTCTACATCTTTGTCTGTCCATTTGTCTATCTGTATATCAGCTGTTGGTAAAGGGAACACAAGGTTTCTGTCTACATCTTTGTCTGTCCATTTGTCTATCTGTATATCTGCCATTGGTAAAGGGAACTCAAGGTTTCTGTCTATATCTTTATCTGTCCATTTGTCTATCTGTATATCAGCTGTTGGTAAAGGGAACACAAGGTTTCTGTCTACATCTTTGTCTGTCCATTTGTCTATCTGTATATCTGCCATTGGTAAAGGGAACACAAGGTTTCTGTCTACATCTTTGTCTGTCCATTTGTCTATCTGTATATCTGCCATTGGTAAAGGGAACTCAAGGTTTCTGTCTATATCTGTCCATTTGTTATCTGTCCATTTGTCTATCTGTATATCAGCTGTTGGTAAAGGGAACACAAGGTTTCTGTCTACATCTTTGTCTGTCCATTTGTCTATCTGTATATCTGCCATTGGTAAAGGGAACTCAAGGTTCCTGTCTACATCTTTGTCTGTCCATTTGTCTATCTGTATATCTGCCATTGGTAAAGGGAACTCAAGGTTTCTGTCTACATCTTTGTCTGTCCATTTGTCTATCTGTATATCTGCCATTGGTAAAGGGAACTCAAGGTTTCTGTCTACATCTTTGTCTGTCCATTTGTCTATCTGTATATCAGCTGTTGGTAGAGGGAACTCAAGGTTATCATCTATCATTAGCTCTTTAACATTTAGATGAATAATTTCTATTTTTACATTGTTACATACTTTTGGTATGATAAGATAATTGCATTTCTGCATTAGAGATGTGTCCGCACGCCTGCTGTATGTATAGTTATAGCCCCTTGTTTACTTTTTCCTCTCAATGTTTGACTAGAGGTTTAAGGAACAGATTGATTGTAGTACCCTGTTTTGTTTATTTATACAAAGGTCTGTTGTAATTTTGTTCATTATTCTTACTTAGCAGCTTTATTTCTATAGATTTCCATCAAACATTTTGCAAAGGACAAAAGGCAGCAAAGATTATTGAAATGAATGACCTTGACCCACTTTCAAGGTGACAAGGGTCAAATGTGTTCATGTCTCTAAACAACTTCTTCTGGATAACCTGAAGGTCCAGGCTGTTGATTTTGGTTCTGTAACATATATGAATGAAGGGCTACAGAGTTTTCAACTGATTGATTTTGACCCACTTTCAAGGTCATGAATCAGATGTGTGGAGAACTTATAATTTCTTCTTTCAATGAGCTATAAATCCCAGGTCATAGTATTTATGTAGTGGCAGTATTTGTGTAAGAGCAGTCCTGAGGAATTGAATTTTAGGTTTTGCAGAAATTGACATTACAAACTTAATTGGATGAAGGATTACCAATTTTATTTAAATGATTGACCTTGACCCACTTTCTAGGTTACATGGATCAAATATTGAGAACTTAAATTTTTTATTTCAACAAACAATAGCTCCTGAATCATAGTGTTTGTGTAGTAGCATACCTTGGGAATAGGATTTCAAGTTTGCAGATATTGAACCAATAATTTTTTCTGTGTATGTCATGGATGAGGTGAGAAATTCAGTCCCATTAGGCCTCTAGTGTGCCTTTACTGTTGAAATATTTTGAATGTGAACTGCTACTGCTGTTATAATCAAATATAGGACTTTTAATCAGGTGACAGTTAAGGTCTGTGGGCGTTGTGTTTAAGAAATACAAACACCCAACAGCCAAATTTTATGTTTTTGTCAGATTAAAGATTGTACATATGAAATGATAATCTGATACCAGTATTTCTGTCTTTTGGTCCCATGTTGTGAGCAAGTTAAACATGTGTAGATAGTGTCTATGTGATGGAACTTCAGGTCTTTATGTAGAGAGCTTGTCATAATTCTACAAAAATGTTTCTGAAATCTGATCATGAAAAGGAAAAACAAGAAAAGATGTTTTGGCTTTCTTTGAAGTTGTGATGTAATTTTTTATGTCCCCTTCATAAAATGGGGAGGCAAATACTATGGTCCATGTCGGCTTCATCGCATCCCATCCCATCCTAATTCAATGTAAGCATCTGGCAGATTTCGGTCCAACTTTATGCAAGTGTCAATTATAAATATACTTCGGATAATACTGTGTTTCAGGGGCCCAAGGTCAAGGTCACCCTTGCTATATATAGAAAATCATCAACTGATTCAATTCAAACACTTAGTCAATTCATTCTTTCAGGAATTTTGGTCTAACTTTACGCAACAATCAAGTATGAGTGTACTTTGGACATTGTTGTGTTTCAGAGGTAAAAGGTCAAGGTCATTGGTGCTTTATAGAAGATATTAACTAGTTCAGTTTAAACTCTTGGTGACTTCATTCTTTCCCATTGGGATTCTGACTAGTGACTGAAGGGAAATTCCTACTGGCCAGCACTAAGTAAGGTTACTGGTTTTCTTAAATTCTACACTCGCACTGTAACAATTGTGAGTGCACAGAGTATTTTTATAGCTTCTTGAATACATTTGAATTCTAACATAAAGATGGTCTGCTAAAGGTTTGTGTGATCTTAAGTATTGATGTGTAGTAAAATGTATATAAAAACAGTCTCTATTTGGAGAAAAGACCTGAATTTTCAGAATTAGATTTACATACTTATCTGTTTGTAGGGGTCTTAATTATGCAAGATCCTGCAAGATCCTGTTTATGTGGCCAGAATTCACTGCATCTAGGAATAAATACTCGTCATATTAACAGCCATAGTTAAGTATGTGAACCAAGAATGTAGGTAGTAAATACCTCTAACATACTGGTACAAGTGCCAAGTAGTCTGTAAATATTTGGGAGTTATATTCTGGAGGAAACTATAACATGGTCTGTTCCATATGGTTCACTGATACATTTTTACCAATATCAATAATATTCTGATGAACTTGAATTAAATGACGAAAGAAAAAAAAAAAAAAAAAAATCCTAACTTGCTTTATATAGTAAGCGTTACAGGATGTGCTTTAAATATTTGTATTAGGAATGAGTTACTTCTAAGGAAAATGAGTTAAAAATATAAAATTGTAAAACAGGTGATCACTCTTGTTGGCCGGGATAGAAGTGCACAGGAGGTGTTAATGTGAGAGGAAACTGGAGTACCCAGGGAAAACCAATGTGGTTGGGCAGGTGACTCTAAGCCTAATCACGCCCGTTCCGGGAATCAAACCCTGGACGGCTAGGTGAAAGGCAAGTGTGTTACCACTGCGCCACCCGACAACCCTACAATATGTGTTACTCAGATTCACCCAGGGAAAACTACAGTTACTCATCAGGAGTCATTTGGTAAGACAAATAGAATCATTCAAAGCAGGAATCTAGGAGAGCTGAAGTGATTTTGTAAGAGATTGAGTTAATTTTTGCTACCCAGGCACAGTTTGAGTTGCTAATAGTAACTCATAAGGATAGTGGTGTTGGTCAGAAATACTGGAATTGTTGTTGGAAGAACTTGTGTCAAACTGAAATTGCCTTGAGTTACTCAAGTTAGTTACTAGTATTTACTCTAGAGGAGACTGAGTCACTAGGAGTACTGCAGGAAGAACTAAAGTTGATTTTGAGGAGCTCGAGTCTCACAGCCTAACTCCTGAGTAGCCAGAGTTATGAGGAATTACTCAAAAATAGCTTCATGATGATATTCAGGAGGTGTTTGAGTCATTCACGTGTTGCTCTGGAAGAGTTGGAGTCACATGGAGTTACACAAGAAGAGATTTAGTCTCAAGGAGTTACTCAGGAGGTTTATTAAGTTACCAAGAGTAAATCTTTCTCAGGAAGAGGTGGATTAAATGGGAGTTGCTCAGGCGGTGTTGGAGTTACTAGAAGTAACTCAGGAGGGGAGTTATTGGAGTAACTAGAATTTACTCAGGAAGAGTTGAGTTACTAGTAATTATTCAGTAGGAGTTATAGTCTCAAGGATTGTTCAGGATGATTTGATTTTACCTAGAGTTATTCAGGTGCTTGTGTAACTGGGATTTACTCATGAGGAGATAGAGTTACTAAAAAGTAATTTCAGGATGTGTTGGAGTAAATAGAATTTTATCAGGAATCCAGAGAAATTTAGTTATTATGAATTACTCAAAAAGGAGTTGGGAGTTACTAGGAGTTACTAAGAAAGGATTAGAGTTAAGCAGGAGAAGGGGTTACAAGGTTTCTCAGGAGGAGTAAAGGTTACTAAGAGGTACTAAGAAAGGATTAAAGTTAAGGGGAGGGGGGTTACAAGGTTTCTCAGGAGGAGTAAAGGTTACTAAGAGGTACTAAGAAAGGATTAGAGTTAAGGGGAGGGGGGTTACAAGGTTTCTCAGGAGGAGTAAAGGTTACTAAGAGGTACTAAGAAAGGATTAGAGTTAAGGGGAGGGGGGTTACAAGGTTTCTCAGGAGGAGTTAGAGTTACTAAGAGGTACTAAGAAAGGATTAGAGTTAAGGGGAGGGGGGTTACAAGGTTTCTCAGGAGGAGTTAGAGTTACTAAGAGGTACTAAGAAAGGATTAGAGTTAAGGGGAGGGGGGGGTTCAGGAGGAGTAAAGGTTACTAAGAAGGATTTTCAGGAGGAGTTAGAGTTACTAAGAGGTACTAAGAAAGGATTAGAGTTAAGGGGAGGGGGGTTACAAGGTTTCTCAGGAGGAGTAAGGGCCACTAAGAGAGTTATTAGGAACTTCTTAGGTGAAGTATTTTGAGTTTTTAGGGTTATGCTATTAGAGTGGGAGTTACTGGGAGTTAATCAGGTGGAGTTAATGAGAGTTACTCAAATGCAGTTAGAGTTACTGGGAGTTACTCAGGAGTTGGTGTTTCTTTAAATTACTCAGGAACTGTAGTTTCAATAAGTTACCCAGGAGTAGTTGGCTTTACTAGGAGTTATTCAGGAAAAGCTGTAGATACTATACTGTGATTAGGAGGGACCCCAGAGTTCTCAAGGGTAGCTGGTATTACTCATGGTTCATGTAATTGTATTGATGGAAAATTCAAACATTAAATTTAAAGGTGAAAGAAGAAAAGCGGGTTGGATTAATATTCTGTGTCAACAGATACCTGTATAGAGACTCCATGGGCGTTGTGTGTACTTCCCTGTCAGTGTACTGTTTAACAGGAAACTCTCTCATTCCATTACATCAGCTTGTAACTCCTGTTGTCAATTTTGAAGAAATTACTAGAAAACTTGTGAATTTTATAGATTATTTTTTCAAAGGTGGCTGATGACTTGATGGAATATTTAGTGTATAGTAGGGAGATAACATCACTTATCTGTGTATCTGTGATATAAATAGTCCAAAGATTGGGCGACTGGTACGATAGGGGAGGTGTAGTAGTGGTGAAGCTACAACACACTCCAGTGAGAAACAGGCAGCAGCGTAGTATAGTGGGACGCCAACACTTCAAACCAGCAGATCACCAAACCAAGAAAACACGTGTCTGTGCCACTTTCTCTCTGATCTCTTCAATTTTACTTAGCAGTTTACATTTGTGGATCCGTTTTATATATTTAAGACCTGTGGTGTAACATGGCTTGATTGTCTAATGTTATGTGCTGTGTATAGTATAACAGGAATTGTGTGTGTAACCTTATCATAATATAGATAGGTACCAATGTTGGAAATTATCTGTTAAAATACAACAGTTGTCCAGTTATAACAGTTTTTGTGTTAATGTTATTAATTCAGGAAAATTAAAGTGGTGAATATTCCAGTGCTTGAATCATTCCTGGATATTTATGAAGATTTATTTGTGAATATTTTTGAATGATATTGTGTCTGTGACTTGTTCTTTTAACTTGTACAACACTTCAGTGTGCTTTTGTCTCGATACCTCTGTATCTTGGAATTTATTTGTGAAATTTATCGTGGAATTTGTTGTGAAATTGAATCAGCTGTTGTGAAATCAGCTGTCATTGTGAAAGTTCAAGTGTAAAATTCAAAATAAGTGTGCGATTGTGAACTTGGAACACCTGGTGAATCATCTAAAGTTCAAGAATATCATAATCCACTCTGAATTTAGAAAAGGAAAAAGATTGTGATTATAATAACCTGTATATGTGGTCATGGTGAATCTAAAGAGTGGGGCACCTGTCCAGTACAAGGAAGTCCCAACACACGCTGCTGATGAGGGTGGAAGCAGTGGGGACGAGATTCCTGCCTCAAACGAATTGACCGATGCGGTGACTGACCCGCTCACACAAAATGGAGATGTAGAGGCACCTTCATCTCCTACAGAGGAAAGCGCACAGACTGCTAGTCCAAAAGCTGGAAATGTACCTGATAGTAAAGCGGCAGGCAGCAGTCGATTTCTTGTCTCACCTGCGATTGTGATTTGTGATGAGACGGGTAACAACATCAGCAGCTCTGAACCCGTCGTGGAAGAAAATAACAGTGATGGTGAGGCTTTCCTTTATTATAGAATAAGTTGTATAAAGAGTGTCTGATGATACCCAGTATAATGTTAAGTGATACAGTATACAGACTGGCTGTGATACCCAGCATAGTGTCTTGTGATACAGGATATATACTGGCTGATGATACCCGGTATAGTGTCTAGTGAAACAGTATAAAGTCTAGTGATACAGTATAGTATCTAGTGATACAGTGTACATACTGGCTGTGATACCCAGTATAGTGTCTAGTGATAAAGTATAGTGTCTAGTGATACAGTATAGTGTCTAGTAATACAGTATACTGACTGACTGTGATACCCAGTATAGTGTCTAGTGATACAGCATAGTGTCTAGTGATACAGTATAGTGTCTGGTGATACTGTATAAAGACTGGCTGTGATACCCAGTATAGTGTCTAGTGATACAGTATAGTGTCTAGTGATACAGTATACTGACTGGCTGTGATACCTAGTGATAAAGTGTAGTGTCTAGTGATACAGTATAGTGTCTAGTGATACAGTATAGTGTCTGGTGATACAGTATACAGACTGGCTAGTGATACCCAGTATAGTGTCAAATGATACAGTAAACAGACTGGCTATGATATCCAGTATCATGTCTAGTGATAATTATAGATAGTGTCTAGAAATACAGGTTTAAAGGGATCTGTGCAGTTTGACTGACTTAAGATGAAATCTACACAATACATCCTATATACTTCCATTCAGGATTCAATATTGTAAAACAAAAATGATTGCATTGAGAGTATATATAGGTCAAAGAGAAAATTTTGACTTAAATTGGTCATAGTAAAAGGGTAACAAAGTGGTATATGTGAAGGTTTTAATTTAATCTTGGTTGTACGAGGAGCAGTACGAGGAGCAGGACAAAGCAGTAAATATATAAGGTTTGGTATTAATTGCTCCTACCAGTACTAACAGAAACGCCTGTAGGGAGACTTTTCATCATGCAAAGCCATATGTGGCATGACATGCAGGTGGTACCCACTGACCACTGCAGGAATTGGGGTGACCAGCAACTCCTCAGTAAGGAACGACACTGGATTAACATACTCAAAACTTGCTACCCTGTCGGCAAGAACAAGAGATGATCTTGATTCTTCAACCTGGCAATCAGTACATCTTACGCCACCAACTCATATAGGAATAGGATTGCCCCCACCCCTACCCTATGTTTTTCCCTCATTACTTCCTTTCCAGATTTATTGCATTCCTCATTCTTTTCCTAAGGCTCTGCATTTGTTCCTATTTAAGATTGGTGCCAATTATTAACTCTAGTCTGGAAGTAGAAAATCTAGTTTTCTGGGACCAGTTTTTGTAGGCGAGTTGATGAATCTGGGGCCTAATTAACCACATTCAATATATTTATTTTTAAATTTGGTGCATTTAACTGGTGATTTTTAATACATTTAATTGTAACTATTCATTCATTCATTCATTCATTCATTCATTCATTTTTTCACAATGAATTTTTTTATCTTTAATCAAACAATTCCTTTGTGTACTGGTAAACTACTTTCCTTGGAATGTGAAAGAAATTATTTTCTCTGTGATCACATATAGGCTCAGTGGCCACAGTACACAACATACCAACATTTATATAAAATATTTTTTATATTTGAATCGCCATCTTTCATACCACAACCATCAATAGATGTGATGTAATTTATTTATTATTATTGTCTTGATAAAGGGGCAGATTGCTTAGAAGATTTGACAGTTCACTCATCTGTACTGTTGTCATTACTTCATTGATCATGTATCTGTTCCAGTAATACACATCCAACACTTGTTTGTTAGGATCCAGTGCCAATGTGTTGGACCGTACCATCGAAATTACTCACTAGATTCTATATATATATATGTATATAAATGTGATATTCCTATACCAGAAAGGTTATGAGACACAATAAGTTACATATACTAATATCACAAGTGTTGTATACAGGGTGGTTGTATGTAGACATTATGAATGTATGATGAGAAGGGATGATAGATATAGAGGTTACAAGTTTACCGGGAATATACGCTAGAAAATTTAGATGTTCATTAAAGATCAGCAAATTAACTTATGTTACTACCTGAAAGGGTGACAATTAGATACCATACAGGGCAACAATTAGATACCTTACAGGGTGACAATTAGATACCACACAGGGCAACAATTAGATACCATACAGGGCAACAATTAGATACCTTACAGGGTGACAATTAGATACCACACAGGGCAACAATTAGATACTATACAGGGCAACAATTAGATACCTTACAGGGTGACAATTAGATACCTTACAGGGCAACAATTAGATACCTTACAGGGCAACAATTAGATACCTTACAGGGTGACAATTAGATACCTTACAGGGCAACAATTAGATACCTTACAGGGCAACAATTAGATACCTTACAGGGTGACAATTAGATACCTTACAGGGTGACAATTAGATACCTTACAGGGCAACAATTAGATACCTTACAGGGTGACAATTAGATACCTTACAGGGCAACAATTAGATACCTTACAGGGCAACAATTAGATACCTTACAGGGTGACAATTAGATACCTTACAGGGTGACAGATACCTTACAGGGTGACAGATACCTTACAGGGTGACAGATACCTCTTACAGGGTGACAAATACCTTCCAGAGTAAAGGTTTTTAGAATATATGGATACTTGTGTGTCATTTTATAGAGATTTTTGTTTGGATTGTAAGTTGAAATATGTAGATTTTTTATAATCAAGGTTGTTAATAAGAAAGTAGTCATTGTAGGAAATGATTCTGAATACTGAATAAGATCAGTGATTAAGACAGATTCTTAATACTGAATAAGGTCAGTGATTAAGACAGATTCTTAATACTGAATAAGGTCCGTGATTAAGACAGATTCTTAATACTGAATAAGGTCAGTGATTAAGACAGATTCTTAATACTGAATAAGGTCCCCGATTAAGACAGATTCTTAATACTGAATAAGATCAGTGATTAAGACAGATTCTAAATACTGAATAAGGTCAGTGATTAAGACAGATTCTTAATACTGAATAAGGTCTGTGATTAAGACAGATTTGAATACTGAATAAGGTCCGTGATTAAGACAGATTCTTAATACTGAATAAGATCAGTGATTAAGACAGATTCTAAATACTGAATAAGGTCCCCGATTAAGACAGATTCTTAATACTGAATAAGGTCAGTGATTAAGACAGATTCTTAATACTGAATAAGGTCCGTGATTAAGACAGATTTGAATACTGAATAAGGTCAGTGAATAAGACAGATTATGAACAATGAATAAGGTCCGTGATTAAGACAGATTCTGAATACTGAATAAGGTCAGTGATTAAGACAGATTCTGAATACTGAATAAGGTCCGTGATTAAGACAGATTCTGAATACTGAATAAGGTCTGTGATTAAGACAGATTTGAATACTGAATAAGGTCCGTGATTAAGAAAGATTCTTAATACTGAATAAGATCAGTGATTAAGACAGATTCTAAATACTGAATAAGGTCTGTGATTAAGACAGATTTGAATACTGAATAAGGTCCGTGATTAAGACAGATTCTTAATACTGAATAAGGTCAGTGATTAAGACAGATTCTTAATACTGAATAAGGTCCCCGATTAAGACAGATTCTTAATACTGAATAAGATCAGTGATTAAGACAGATTCTAAATACTGAATAAGGTCAGTGATTAAGACAGATTCTTAATACTGAATAAGGTCTGTGATTAAGACAGATTTGAATACTGAATAAGGTCCGTGATTAAGACAGATTCTTAATACTGAATAAGATCAGTGATTAAGACAGATTCTTAATACTGAATAAGGTCCCCGATTAAGACAGATTCTTAATACTGAATAAGGTCAGTGATTAAGACAGATTCTTAATACTGAATAAGGTCCGTGATTAAGACAGATTTGAATACTGAATAAGGTCTATGATTAAGACAGATTCTGAATACTGAATAAGATCAGTGATTAAGACAGGTTATCAGAAATGACCAGTAAGAGTGTAGTATTAGTCACATAGGTATAAGAACAGGGAGGGAGGTAGGGACACAGACACACAGAGAGCAGTTAGCTCAGTAGTGTAATTAATGTAAGAACACATGTTTAATGATAACAGTAAAACGGGATAGTACAGCTTACCTTACATGTTTCAACTTGTGGGAATTCCCTTTCTGTCTGTAGAGAAATCAAGCAGCTTTTACTTCGAGTCATGTTGTAGAAGATGAACTTCTAGGTGAGGAGCTAAGACTATAGTAATTACTACAGTAAGGTCAGACCATGAAAAAATCTAGATATACTGAATCACAAAATAAGAATGTTTCGATTTATTCTGATTGTTTCCAACGTTTAATAAAAAATTGAATTTATACAAAACATTTATTGCAATAATACAATTTCTGAGAAGGTCCCACATCATTACCAGAACTATTTATACACAAAATTGGTTACTTCTGTGTCTGTCTGTGAATATAATGTAGACTCGCATTTCTCCACTCAACAACATTGACAACATTCTCAAGGTCAAATGTCACCAAGATTAGATTACTGAAAGTATGTCCTTGTCATGAAATTGGTGAGGCCATATTTATAGTGTAACCCTTGTCAGTTCATATGTCCTGAAACAGGTTTCCATAGTTTGTTTTCATTGTCACATGTGACAGTCGTAGAAACATAGGCATTACCTTTCTGTTGGCAGCTTAGTAATGGCTGTGGCATCAATATTTGTGTTAAATTCCTCACCAGACCTACCTAATGTTTTTATATATAAGCAAGAACATCTTAATTGGTAAAAATTTCATCAATTAAGATTTTAACAATTAGTGGATTAGTGGACTTTGTCAGTTAATTATGGCATGTTTTAGGTTTAGCTTCACATTGAGCTTAAATAATTTCTCTCTCTTTAAATACCAGCTATAATAACAAAACCAGGAAAATACTTGTAATTGTTGTGTTTGGAGACAATGACTGTCAATCTGGCATGTGACTTCAAACTATGGTGTTGGGAATCCGGTCAAAATATCCAAACTTGGGTGGAGTTATTGCCCTTTGCACTAAGAATATTCTGTAAGATGGCAGGTTCACAGACTCTTTCCATTATTTTAGGAGATGATGACTTCAGATTATGTGTGTGTGTGACGTCAATGTCTTTTCTGATTGTCAGAATTCCAGTGGAAAAAACCTAGTTTAGATTGGGTTATAGCTATTTTACACTTGGAATATCATGTAAAGAGGCAGTTTTCCTGAAAGTTTTCACTCGCAAGTCAATCATTTACCACAGTGATGCTCAACTGCAGCAAGTCAGTTATTTGCCTACATTGATGAGACTGTCAGTTGGTTAGCTGTAATATGTTCCTCAAACATTAAACCCTATACCAATACAAAATCAATTTTTTGTCTACTTGTGTTATTTATCGAAACAAGCAATTTTTCTCCGTAATCAGTTCAGAAAAATGTGACTGTTTAGCTTGACAATTGATAATTTTGCTATCAGATACCATTCTGTGGTGAATTGTTGCTCTGTTGGTAATTTACATCTGTTTAAAATCCTTGTCATCCCTCCTACAACACATGTCAATATGTGAGGAGGGTGTGGCAGCATTCTTTTCATAATGTCATTCCTAGTTACTAAGGGATAATCTGTTCTCCTTGCAACAATCACTTTGACAATTTTATCTCCTTGGTGAAAGAGTTCTTTACTTCAACATATATGTATACCAATATACTATACCTTTAATTATATTTTTTAATAGTAATTTTGGACTGTGCTGTTTATTTGGTGACATCATTCAGCATTACAAGACACACTGATATATAAGCATCTGTAGCACTTTAGTGATGTTGAATTGTTTTAGTACATAAACAATCTTTGTGAGGAAGCTATTTCGCAATGTCTGGTATTATCAGTATAGGGTTATAGAGTTGGACGAGATAAACCAGGCTGAGACCAGTAATACCTAATATATAACAGTCTGCTACTTTACAGACTACTGATCAACACATGCACCCAATATTTACTTTATTTAACTGTATTTATCTGATTTGCCCTGCAGTAAGCTTATGGCAGGTAATAAGCCCACCCATATCCATATGTATCTGTATTATGCTGTAATAATAAGCCTACAATTCCCGATTTTTAGGGACCATCACGAAGTTGATGGTCTACTTGAAGGATTAATATGGTGCTATGATTAACAGTCGATGTCTTGTCCTCTATAAATTAGGGAGGATCTATTGAAGGAGCTGAACAGTCCTATTTACAGACCCTGTTAGAATGGACACCTTTATATTCAACATATAACAGACATATTTTTGCTGAGATAGTATTAGCTTAAGTGCAGTATTTTCTGTTCTATATGAAGAATTAAGGCTCTTTATTACTATTTTTGACAATCACAAAAAAAAACAGATACCAATTGAGAGCCTTCAGCTTTGTGAATGAAAATTAGAATACAATAACTGTCATATATTTTACTATAAGAATCCACAAAGCTGATGTATGACCACATACAATAGCTGTCTCACCATCGATATCCTTGTGGTAGCTCTGGAATATTTTCAAGCCAGCTCCAAATTTTCCATGCTATGCCTGAAGAACAAAGTGTAGTAAGGAGACTAGCTTCCGATGGATACCATTAATAGTGCTGTTCCTAAAACATCCATAACGTATAAAATAAAACGGTTTAAAAATCACATCTGTCTTCCTCGGGCTGAAGCTGCCTGGGAAGAATTCACAAGGCAACTTTTGTTGTGGTTTTTTTATTGATATAGTTTTGCGAATTTAAAGACTCTAGTTGAGTTATAAACACAAAGTCAGACAGAGCAGCTCACATTAAGTTTACCAACCACCATGCACTTATCCATGAAGCCTAACCCGTCTAGTCACTCAACTGTGAGTAAAACTTGTCCAGTCGAGTAACTAACATGTTTATTACAACAAGTCAGACTCATCCTGTGGAGTCACTTAAACAGTGAGTAAAACTTGTCGAGTTGAGTAACTAAGATGTTAATTACAACAAGTCAGACTCATCCTGTGGAGTCACTTAACAGTGAGTAAAACTTGTCCAGTCGAGTAACTAACATGTTCATTACAACAAGTCAGACTCATCCTATGGAGTCACTTAAACAGTGAGTAAAACTTGTCCAGTCGAGTAACTAACATGTTTATTACAACAAGTCAGACTCATCCTGTGGAGTCACTTAAACAGTGAGTAAAACTTGTCGAGTTGAGTAACTAAGATGTTAATTACAACAAGTCAGACTCATCCTGTGGAGTCACTTAACAGTGAGTAAAACTTGTCCAGTCGAGTAACTAACATGTTCATTACAACAAGTCAGACTCATCCTATGGAGTCACTTAAACAGTGAGTAAAACTTGTCCAGTCGAGTAACTAACATGTTTATTACAACAAGTCAGACTCATCCTGTGGAGTCACTTAAACAGTGAGTAAAACTTGTCGAGTTGAGTAACTAAGATGTTAATTACAACAAGTCAGACTCATCCTGTGGAGTCACTTAACAGTGAGTAAAACTTGTCCAGTCGAGTAACTAACATGTTCATTACAACAAGTCAGACTCATCCTATGGAGTCACTTAAACAGTGAGGAAAACTTGTCCAGTCGAGTAACTAACATGTTTATTACAACAAGTCAGACTCATCCTGTGGAGTCACTTAAACAGTGAGTAAAACTTGTCGAGTTGAGTAACTAAGATGTTAATTTCAACAAGTCAGACTCATCCTGTGGAGTCACTTAACAGTGAGTAAAACTTGTCCAGTCGAGTAACTAACATGTTCATTACAACAAGTCAGACTCATCCTATGGAGTCACTTAAACAGTGAGTAAAACTTGTCCAGTCGAGTAACTAACATGTTAATTACAACAAGTCAGACTCATCCTGTGGAGTCACTTAACAGTGAGTAAAACTTGTCCAGTCGAGTAACTAACATGTTAATTACAACAAGTCAGACTCATCCTATGGAGTCACTTAAACAGTGAGTAAAACTTGTCCAGTCAAGTAACTAACATGTTAATTACAACAAGTCAGACTCATCCTGTGGAGTCACTTAAACAGTGAGTAAAACTTGTCCAGCCGAGTAACTAACATGTTAATTACAACAAGTCAAACTTGCCCAGTTGAGTCACCTACCTGCCAGTCAAACTTATCAGTTGATTCATATATCGCTACAATGTGAGTCAAAGTCGTCGAGTAAAGTCACTAACACCTAAGTCAAAGTCATGTCAAGTAAGTCAATTTAATCAAGTTGAGTCTCTAACCAGTAAAGTAAGTGTCTAATAAAATAAAATTATACAGATTCTGTTTTTTGTTCGTGATGTCAATTTAGTTAAATGGAATATCTAAATTACATATAAAATAAATTTAGGGAAACATAGTGGTCCATAGACTACATTCTGTCATTATGAACCAAAACAGAGCTCTTCAGAATCTCATGTAATTGATTTATACCCAGCTCTGTTTATAGATAACAGCATATTATTACCCATATTATCAGGCAATATGTGTTTAAGAGGAAGAAAAAAGGTTGCTGAAATCATAGTATTGTGTTTATTGTTGCTTTTAGAGGTTCTCCAGCAGTTCGCACAAATTACAGTCAGACAAGATTTAGAGATCAATCAATCAACATAGGTTTCCTTATATAACTATAGACTTTGGTAGATTTTTCCTGCTCTTGGTTTCTGGTTATACTGGACATCCTGTATTTTCACACCTGCCAGGAATTACTTCTCACCTCTGGTGGTCTGTGTTCTAGCTCGGAGAAAAATATGTTGACCATATGCGTGTCTTGTTGATGATTAGTGTACCTTTGTAAAGAGAATATCAGTCACTTTGTCTTCTCCTAATTTTGGAAATTAATTTGTAAAGGGAGTCGATCTTGGTGTATTCAAATCATCTGCTAAATGGCTAGATGACCCACAAACCTGTTGTTTATTTCAGACCCAGCATTGAATGATACATCAATGTTAGGGAGGTTGGTACAGTGGAAAGAACACTCACCTTCCACAAAACCCAGTGAGGTTTTATTTCCTTATTGGTGATTAAACAAAAGTCACATATTGCTCAATCATTTCAGTTTCCTCATCATCTCTTTTTCTAACATCTGTTGGACTCTGCAATCTTCAACCTGGTCCAGTAGGAGTGATTAGAATTTGTTGACCGTATATAACCAAGAATATGCTCCAGGAAAAATAATTTTGCATGGAAACAGATATACTACAAGAAAAAGTTTAGCTTTGTATAGCAATTAATGTGACAGTGTGAACCGTAACATGATCACTTCTGATAATTTCATGTGATATCTAATCATCTTTCTAACTTATAACTGCAAAGGGAGGTAATTTAGTTGAACTGATAAATGAAAAGGGAGGTAATTTAGTTGAACTGATAAGTGAAAAGGGAGGTAATGTAGTTGAATCAAAGAATTTTAGAATATTTGTTCATTTTTGACAAAGAATTTTTATCATCATTCGTTCAAGATTGATTTATTTTGGTCTGGTGCTGACAGGCTCATCTGAGGCAAGAAGCTTCTGTTACAGAATGTCAGTCCTTGACTGAGAGAGATACGTCTGACTACATACAAGTAATAGATTCTATCAATCAATCTGAGTAGCTCTGAATCTCCAAAATTCAGCATTATTGACTGAGAGGCAGAATTAAGGGGAATATTTCAGAAAT
This sequence comes from Ylistrum balloti, assembly GCF_031769215.1. Classification (NCBI taxonomy): domain Eukaryota; kingdom Metazoa; phylum Mollusca; class Bivalvia; order Pectinida; family Pectinidae; genus Ylistrum; species Ylistrum balloti. The sequence continues at coordinate 470,831 of NW_026781959.1, forward strand.
AACTTGCATTTGATTTGACTTGTTGCTTAAAACTATGAAGGGTAGGACACCTGGATTTGTATCTAGAGTGCAGGACAACTTGATTTACAGTGGATCTTTGTTGGAACAACTGGACTTTGAGTGGCTAGAGGGTGGGACAACTGGATTTGTTGTGGCTAGGATGCAGGACAACTTAATTTACAATGGCTCTGTATTGGAACAACTAGATTTGCAGTGATGGTATGTTGGAACAACTGGACTTAGAGTGGCTGGAGGGTGGCACAACTGAATTTGTAGTAGCCATATAGGGTGGGACAACTGGATTTCTTGTGGCTAGAGTGCAGGACAACTGGATTTACAGTGGATCTATATTGCAACAACTGGATTTACAATTGGGTAAGGGTTGGACAACTGGATTTGTAGTAGCGGCAGGGTGGGACAACTGGATTTGTAGTAGCGGCAGGGTGGGACAACTGGATTTGTAGTGGCTGTAGAGGGTGGGACAACTGGATTTGTAGTGGCTGTAGAGGGTGGGACAACTGGATTTGTAGTAGCATCAGGGTGGGACAACTGGATTTGTAGCACTTGTGGGCAGGACAACTGGATTTGTAGCACTTGTGGGCAGGACAACTAGATTTGCAGTGACTGCAAATTAAAGGTTATGTAATCTTGGATCCAGTGGATGTTGACGATGGACTCATTAGCTTCTGTTTTAAGACAGAACATGTCGTGGTGTGTTGATGCTAGGACAGACTTTCCCATGGTATGACGAGAAGTAATTCAATCTATACTGAGGTGATCTGATAGTTTTTGGTCCATTTCTGAAGTAAATGCCAAAATTAGACTTTTATTGTTGCCTGTAAATGGCAAACAATTTCCTGAGAGCTTCCAGCCACACATTTTGACTACATTCTGTGATCATCACAGCTAACTGTTCCACTGTGTCATTCTGAGTAGATGGAAGTATACAGGCAGTACAACGTCACAGAAAATGTGTGAACGCACTAGCCTTTGTCAAACACAATCGACCTATTAAAAGTGAAGGCAGGTTACAGTCTTTTACTTAAACTAGATTTATTGGTGTGATTTTCTCTTTGTGTGGTGATATAGATTAGTCTATAAGAAAACCTTTTAAAGTTCTGCTTTCCTTATCGCAAATAAAAAAAAAGGTTTCATAAATTACAATTTAACATTTTCTGAACTCGCTTTTACAAAAAAGTGGTGTCGTTTGATAAGATTTAAGTTGTCTTGAGAATAGCTGACAAAAGGTTTTGTGTACCTGAATCAGTCCGCAACACTATAAGGCATGGAATTTAAGGGTGGTCACTGTTAATGAAAATGTCCATTTTCTGATTTAATTGAAAAAAGTACAAACTTAACTTTGTTTATATCCCTAATTGAATATTCTATTCCAATTAACTCCTAAAAGATCTCTTTACATAACTTATGAAGAAAATCCATATATGATGAATTTGTCAGACTGACAAGATAATATCTAAATTTGGCAACTATATTTTACCCCCAAATTCAATAATGCTTTGTGATATTTATGGTGAAATAGAATTAAACTCACCATGTCACTACTGTCCCATATTTTGGTGCACCTTTCCCTTTATTGTAGCCTCATTTTCATTAGACGTCGTTGTTCTAAATAAAGCTTTGGATCACACTGTTTTTAGGAAAGTATTCTCCTGGTCAAGCTGACCACTGGAGCATATGTGGGAAATTTGAAAGTTGGTCTATAATTTATAGGATGACAGTGACCAGTGTTCAGCCTGTCTCCCTGTAAGGCACTTTGTGGTTATTTGTTTCCCTTACCCTGGACAAGTAAATGCACGCTGTTTCCTCATTTGAGATTTACTTGTGTTGAGACAAGATACATGTGTTCTTTGGATGTTCTGAAAACGATTGAAGTGATGTCACTGACATGACCTGAAAGTGGATCTACTTTTATGAGGTCAAACCCATACACTAGTTCTGTTACTGAAATCTTGTGTTATCCTCAGAACTGTGTCAAGCATGGTGTTTGACAACTTAATAATCTTTCTCCGAGGGTGGAAAAGTCCACCAATCTCGCCCTAAAGAGTGTGAAAGATTCTATTGGTCATACACTGTGTGTTCTCCACCACTTCACAAACCTTTATTTATATATATATATATATATATTTATAGTGTTAGAATTTCACTAGTAATAACGTGTAGACAGTCATGATTTAGTCACAACAGTTTAGGAGGGTTGCTTGTTTTGATGCATACACTACAGATTAGATCCTGAATTTTGGTTTTAACACAAGACGATTCCAATATCAATGAAATCAGCAAAAAGTAAGATGTGCACGATTTAGCTTTAAATGGTCCCTCTTGTTTTTAGCCAATCAAAATGCCTGTTTCAATCACTGATGCTATGGAAGCTCTGCCCCAATTCCTGTCAAGTAGTGGATAGATTTTGGTCAAGATGTAGGTTGATATATATATAAAAGGGCTTCAAATGTTTGCGTTCACGGATTATTTGTCAAAATTATTGTTTATGATGATTCATAGTATACATATCCGAAATTTGTCAGATGTCTCTGAATGTCAAAGGTTTTTGTTTAGCTGTGCTGCTACTGAAGTTGATACCTAGATTGGGAATATGACTTACTGTAAATGATGTAATGTATATCTCAACATTGTGACAAACCCACATGGAAGTGAATTGAAATATGTCACTAACATTAATGCCATTGGGCTCTCCATCTCACATTTCAGTGATGTAGTTGAGCAGGTTTTTATAATAAATTTCTCCAATGTCGAGGTGAATCATCTGCCACAGCAACGAAGATGGCCACTATATGTGGGCTAGTGTCAGAATGATTGTCATGGCAACAAGTTGGTGATTCATGAGTATATCAGAAAATAGACCATGAAAGTTACCCATGCTACATATACTCCTGTGTTATGGTGTACTTCTGTGTAAGTAGGTCGCAGTGACCTATTTTTTCAGCTTCACAAACTTAGATTTAGCTTTATTTTTATCAATGTGAAAGCAAGGCATTATTTGTATTAACTGTCTTTTGAGATAATAAACAGAATACATATTCTGCTGATTTTCTTAAGATTCACAACTTGTAACCATGTTTTTCAGGGAAATAGTGTATTCAAAGATGAGATTTCAAATTATTCTCTTTATCAATGCTGATACGTTTTTTAGACTTTGTTATATACTGTAAGTGATAAAAATTGGTTCTCTCATTGCCCTATAGTAGATTTATTTAATGCACTTCTATGATCTAATATAGGTAAGTGTAGTGATCTTATACAGGTGTTGTCCTACCAGTATCCCACTAATCCGCTATAGTTTACATCCCTTAAATCTCCAGTACCTGGAGGTCTTTACCTTAACACACACATTATACAATATGATGATAAGAGAGGTCAATGTTTTGTTTTGGCGTGCTCAGGTAATGTGTAAATAATGAAAAGAGAATTGAGCCTTTCACTTAGGTTATCAGACACCATCAAAGTTCATTGAGTCTGTCCTCACATTTTTTCCAGTATGTGTGACGTTAACCAGAAGTAGCCAAGGTTGTCGGTTTTCTACCAAGGTCAACAGAGGATAGCCAGGGTCAGTGTCTCCATATTTGTTGTCCTGGTCAGTTCATATGAGGTCAGCTAAGACAACCAAGGTCATCAGCATTTCTCTAAATGTTGACTGAGGTCAATAGTTGTGTCACCACCTTGTAGCTTTAAGGATTGGGTGAAGACAGAGATATGGACTGTGTGAGGGGTTCAAGTATAACTGACCTTGGGTAACCTAATGTCATAGGGCTTACAAGACTATGTCCTGTGTCACTGAAAAATGTCTGACATGGCATCAATGTTATAAATTAGCATTTTAAAGTTTTTGTTGTTTTATGTTGCACATCCAGTTGTCATCCAATTTTAACTTGTTCTTATCCTGGCTGATATTTTTTCTGTAGGATTTTGTTAAATCTTACGTGATAACCTCTTTGAAATTAGCCTGTTTTTGTGCCTCTGCCAGTAAAATGGTGAGGTAACACTATCACTTCCTCTTCATCCTTTACAATGTAGATATACACTTTTTTATGTCTGGTTCTTAATCTGTAATTTTCATGGAGGCTGATATTTTTTTAACTTCCTGTTTCTTCTCAAATCCAACATTATTGGTTTTATGTTTTATGTTGTACCTCTTTTAGTTTTAGTGTAATGTTCTGGATAAAATTTAAGTATGAAAAATAGCAAAGGGCTATCACTCCTAAACTATGCTAAAGAAAGTGTGGTTCTGGTTCACTGCACTTCTCTGTGTTGAGTTCTATCTACCTATTATATTTCATATTGGTACCTCTTATAGTTTTAGTGTGATGCTCCGGACAAAATAATGAGGGATGGACAAATGTTCGGACAGATTGACGGATGGACAAAGCAGCAACTCTATGCTCTTCCTTCCCATTGTCTGTTATATTAGGGTCATTAATTATCTTTGTTTATTATATTAAGCTCAAGAATTTTAAACCATCATTGTCTATAATAGGGTTATTAATTGGTAACCACTTTTGGCTACAGTATGGCGGGTAATTATTTTTTAACAACCTTTGTCTATTAATTTGGAGTCATTGATTTTTAACCACCATTATTTCCTGTCTTGAATCGTTGATTTTTTTGTTTAACTTAATTGATGTAAACCTTGGGCGATCTCAAGGTCAAGGATTTGGAGGTCACATCACCCCTTTTGTTAATTAAGATTTGTCAAAATGATCTGCATAGAGCATTAAGCATCAATGTTTTATAGACATTTTGAATCTTTTATGCATAACTGATAACTTTTCAGCAAAAAATTAATCAAACAAGGCGTATCATTATCTCCTTTTATGTAATTGTTGAGACACAAACATTCTTCAGTTTATGTGGAAGAAAATATTCTGCATCAAACAGAAAATGAAATAAATGTATGACTTAAGACGGAATCCAGGTCATTACGTGCAAAAAAGCCAATGGGTATGTGGATGAGTGAAACAGCATTACCGTAGTGGACCAAAGTCATTATAGACCTTTGGAGAGGTGGACTAAAACATCCTAACAGTCTTTGTGTACCACAGCTAAAACAGAACACTGTTATAATGCACTAAACAGATCTTTTATGATTTACAGGCAGCTACAGGGCTTCAAGTGAATCATTAGATAGTCCATGTATAGCAATCTATTGATGTTGAGGATAGGAAGGATGCATTAAAATTTAATGCTATTATCATACCATAAATAATCGCAAAAGTAATATGATGTATTATTTTAACATATTGAATAGTTTTGAAAATACAATAAAGAACTTAACTGAAGTTTAATGTTAAGAGTATCAATATTATATTATCTAGACTAACTTAAACTTTGAAGTATATCCTGATAAGTGTTTCAAGGCTTGAGCAATAGAGTATTTTTCCCGATCAGATAAAGAAATCCTGGCATGGTGGAGCTGTGATGTTTTATTCACTTGTTAATTTGCTCTCCTTCCAATTGTCTTCTTGTATGGAATATTTTGAAATAGAAACAAGTTTCCTGATGTATCAGTTATATAATTGCCTGGTATGGTCTATGTTGTTAATTAGAGGGGGTGATATTTCATGTTGATTAAACTAGTTTAAACAGTGATTAGTACAATCAATTACCCATCAATATCTTAATGACACTATCGATTAACCCCTTTGACCTTGCCTTATTGTTTAAGGATCATCTAAATGCTCGTTGTTCTGTTTCCACTGAAGGATAATTCTTAGTTTTAAAGACATTCTTCAGAATGTTTGACATTTTACCTTCACAAAGAGTGTATGTAAATTGAAGAAATTACGTACATTGCAATTATTTTTTAAAGGAAATCACCTGTCCTGCTGGAATTAAATATATATAATAAAAACATACCTGTAATGTTCTCATTGTTACGATATTCACATTTTTGATATTTTTCTGCAACATTACTCAGAATTGATGCTGAAGTAATTCATACATCAATCCTATGTCAGTAGCAAAAAAAATGTGTTTTAAAGCCCTGTAAAAAAAATTGACAGATAAAGTGATTTTTTTTCTTTTGTAAATAAACTGTTTCACAGGGAGCAAATGACAACCAACAAGTTTGAAGATGGATGGCCTTGTATTTATTGTATAGTGCCCTAAGTGAACATTCCCCTGACAATCGTTAGTTTTCAGGAAAGCATTATCAATAATTGTAAACACACTAGATGGTACTTAGGGAACAATTTTATAAACACCTCTTTGTCCTGATGAGGAGACAATTTTACAAACACGTCTTTGTCTCAATGATTCATTGGGTTATCCTCAGAGTCCTCTGGACGACTTGAGATTACAGGTAAATGATACCACTATTGAGATTTGAACTCTCGAAGACCCATGTTGATAAGATAACTACCAGCTGTAGCTTTACATGTGAAGTCTTGTGGTGTGTGATCTATTGTTGGCAATAAACATCTTGTAGATTTTATAATATCTTAGTTTTCAGTTCAAGGTTTTGAGTTTTCATTTGTCAACAATCAATTAAAAAAAACCGCAACAGTCTAAGACTTTGTTTAAGTATCTGTAGTAGTATAACTGTGGTAAAGAAACCCAGTTTTTCTCTCCAACCTGTTTAATATCATTAAATGAAAATTGTATTAGGTTAGATACATATAACAGTATATCTATGGTATTTGATAGGTATGTTATCTCTCCTCTCATAATCTCAGTAACAAATGCTTGATAAAGATACAGACATCCTGGGAAAGTACATGTATGTGTATATATCAAATTTCATAACAAAGGGCAGACAACTCAACTGTGAAGGTCAAACACACATGCCAAGCTGTGAAGGAGAGATAATGATTTTATGCATCATATAGGGACTTTCCTTAATATACATGTAAGGATGACCTTGAATGTGAGCATTCCTTACCAGATTTTGTCTATTTTTTCTCGGTTCATCTGACTAAATGTTAAATTTATGCTATTACTAAACCTTCCTTATTTTCACTACAGTGATAATTAAATCCATATGAATTTTTCCTCATGTTCTCGGAGCAAAATGTTTAAGTATTGTTATCTTGAATCTAGTTTAAAATCTAACTTACTTATAGATTCCTATTGCTGAAAATGTGCTTTATTGACACGAGAAAGAATTTTTATGAAATCCTTATCAGGAAGTTTCTTTTGTTTTGCCTGTCAATATCGTACATGTGGATGCAAGATTGTATAAGGCATTTGCAGGGTGTTTTACTCTCTCAGTAGATGTACACTTGTTAAATAATAGACAACTAATGGGAGACTGTAAACACCACCATGGTGTTGATAGGCAGACCATCTGTTCCAGCAATGAACTTGTGTGATCTGTGTGCTGATGATGATAAGGAATTTGGGGGCATTGGGTCCATAAGTCCTCAGAATCTCATGTGAGCAGGACTTTTATAATTAGTGAAGATGGATCCTGTGGAAATGTTAAACTGCTTGGGATGGAAGAAAAAATACTGTGGAATAGGGGCTGCTAAACTTGTGGGTGGGGCTATCAATCTCCTATGGTAGATGTACAAATAAACTGCTCAGGGAGGGGCTACCAAAATCCTATTGGAAGGGTACTATTAAACTGCTGATGATGGTTGCATGAAATTGTTGTGGTAGGGTGTGGCCTTTTAAACTTCTAGGGGATGGGACATCAGACTCCTAGATGGGAAATTCTCTTGTGGATGGGGACGTCAAAATTCTATGGCAGGGCAAATATCAAAAGGGTGATGCATAAAACATCTGAAGAAGGAAGCAGTCTGGTGGGCGAGAGTATCAATTTTTTAGTGAATGCCTTTACCGGAGTCTGATCACTGTCGCTTCACCATTGCTTCTCAAATGCTGTTAGATTTGTATCTCTGTATCGAACAGCTATGGTGGGATTATATTGGTGGAGTCTGCAATTAAATGCTGTGCTTGGAATAATGTTGTTATGGATGTTTTCTGTACTGACTGCACAACAACAGGTTTGGAGATGAAGGATTTTGAGGTCTTTAAATCCAAGTTCTCTGATTGTTCTCAGTAATTACTGCACCAGACTATTTTTGTTGTAGTGCCACATGACTCCTTAATGCCAATGATGGTTCACCTTGGAATCCGATTACACCCTTTCCTAGCGTTTTCAAATTAAAACATTAGCATAATCAAGGTCAAGTTTTCTAATTAAATCAGAGGAGTGAAAGCTTTTACACTTCAATATGTCCCCCATCCATTGTGGTGTTATATCTCGAACTGTTTCCCATGTACTCTTGTGTTTTGGTGATGTTAACTCAAATTGATGACCTTTGGTCTCTTTTCATTAGTCATAACACCGGATTGGTAACAAGTCATATGCCCAGCTACTTTTTCTTCTTTTTTGTCTGCCATTCATCGCCTTTTTTCCCAGAGATTATATCAGAAATTGAAAGTTAAAATATACTATTAGTGTGTAGTACAATGTAGTTCCTAAGATCAAGGTCACTTTGTCTAAAGAATTAAGACTTTACAAGAATTATGCAGGATATGTGATATTGAGGTATTCATAGTTCTATTGCGAGGCCCTGCTGAACTCTTTAGTGTATGAGTTAGTTTTTGTAAAACCATAGTGAGACTGAGTCGTGATGTTTGACCGTAAAGCCAACGCAAAATTCAAATCTGTATTATCCAGGGTCCACTCTTGTCTAATTATAGCTGTCATACATCAGATTTTATACTGTGAATTTCGTCTCCAGAGGTTTCTTTATGTGACCATGAGTACAGGAAGGCTTAGCATTGTTTATCGTTTACTGCCATACTTATAGGCAGTGCCAAACATTAGGAAATTCTTTGTGGAAAAGACCTGTGTAGGAGAATGGGAAAGACTATCCCAGCTGACTATTGTAAGAGATCTGTGGGGTACTACTTGCATATCTTTACAAGTAGAAGAAATTTTTACAAACTTTTACATTCTACAAAAGGTTTTTCATTCGGAAACCATAGACTACAATACTACAGCATTGCTATTTAAAGTAATACGGAAATGCTACAGTAGTGATGGAAACACTACTTTAGTGCTATGACAGTGGTACTGAAATGCAATGCTTGAATTGGAACATAAAACATGCATGCACAGGTTTAGTTTGCCAAATTTTCAAAGAAATGTAAATTTCTTGGACTAGAAAACAGTAAAACTTACTGATATTGTAACTAGTCAGACTCGAGCTGTGAATAAGACTTTAGGATATGCTACATGATTTAATTGATAACTTGAAGTTTTGCACATGGGAATAAATTTGAAGTTAGGATTTTGTCACTTAAAGCACTTTTGTAAAAACATGGTTTATTTCACTTTCCAAGACATTGGAAGAAGGTTTATGTTCTGCTCCCATTTTGAACTCCTTCAGTCTTGTGTTAGCACAAATCTGGGTTGATAGAATTCCCTTGCATTCATTGTAATTACTACAACTCGTAAGATTTTTGCCGTAGCTAAACTGAGATGATTTTCCCTAGTTACCTTCTTTCTATCTGAACGATAAAATTCCTAATTAGAACCAAGTGCCTTTAAAGATTTCCTGTTAGTAGGTTTTATATTCAGTCACGGTGAAAGTTGTATAAATCAATGTTAGGATGATTTCAAATTTCTTCCTAATATGCATTTTCTGAACGACACAAGTAAACCGTTTTGTAAATTGACTCTTAAATCTAGAGCTTGCCTGTGTTTTGATGGGAGCTGGCAACAATGTTATCAGGGCCGTGTGAAGTATTGATATTGATTCTTACCAATTTGCCATTCTAAAGTGTCCTTATAAACCCTGTAGTTCAGGCAGGCAAATTGTGCATCCAAACACAGCTATTGTCGATCTAACTATGAAATTGGCAAGCACAAACAAAGTCTCAGGACGTCTCGACATTCCAGTTAATCTACAAAATTGAGATGATGATTTGGGGATGGAAATAAAACGAATGCGAGTGGGTCATTTGATTGTATAGGGAGTCAATGAGAATTGTCGGGAATGTCTGTTAAAGAAGAGAGATATCAACAGTGATCACTGATTATCTGGAAAGTCTTTTTGTCTGGCATTCCTTAATCGTCTTTATGTGATGGAGTGGAAGTGAATTATTCACTGTAAATAGAGACAAAACTTGATTGTATAGACTTAAAAAAGGTGTTTTTTTCTTTTAAGCTGCATGTTTATTCTGTTCTGTATTACCTATTATATGTAATTACTTAAATGAAATGAGTTGGAATCTAACAAATTGACAGCTAAAAATGAGAGGACTTTTTTCAAACTACTTGTTTATGATGTTGATCCTATCCTTTTAGTTAAGAAGTAAAACTTTACATTGAAGTATTTCAATCACATCGTAAAACTTACATATTTTCATTATATAAGCATGTAATACTTAGTAGTACAGGCAATGTAATCTCTCAATAAAATGTTTTTAATCTTAAAATAATCATATGAAATATTTACAATTTCTAGAAACATTATTCAGAAATGTAGAATTAAGTTACCAATAGTTTGATACCAATTTCTCTGCAGTTTAGGCTATGTAACCGGATATGTATTCAGGTCAGTGGTCAACAAGTTGTGTTCAGATCAAAAAACAAAATAGATCATCACAGGCCTTCTGGATCTTTTTGTGGAAGATAGATCATCACAGGCCTTCTGGATCTTTTGTAAAAGATATTGCCACAGGTCTCTTGGGTCTCTTTGTAGAAGATCGATCATCACAGGCCCTCTGGATCTTTTGTAGAAGATAGATCATCACAGGCCCTGTGGGATTTCTACATGTACAGTTTTATATATTCAGCAGATGAGCCTATATTTATCTTTTGCAGGCATGTGTTGGTCCCACACTGAGACCTGTTAGTAAACATTTGATTTATCTGTTGAGGAATAGAGGGCAGCTCAGGAATGAAGAGGTTCATAATTCTGTGTAGTTGTACCCATCTGCTCTGTGTCCCTATTCCATAACCTTCTTATAGTGTCGGTCCAGGCTTGTTGTCCTTCCATTGTAAATATATCTTCTTCCATCAACATCTTTCTGCTTTCATTACATTTAGGTAATGGGAAATTCAAATGATGGGCCTTTTTATGACCACAACTGTTAGAAATACATTACTATCTATGTTGTAGTATCAAGCTGTATCAGTGTACAAACAGCAGATCCTGGGAGGAGAATAGATGAATAATGTGCTCCTGGTTCCTGTGAAATATCTATATGTTTATTATAGTATCTGATCTCACAGAGGAACTCTAACTTAAAACATCATTTAACAGAGCACATAAAAATATCATTCCTTCACTGATGTTTTGAAGTAATGTTGGTGTACGTTTTTTAAGGGTTTTCACTAGAAATCATCTTTTATATAACCATACATAGTATACTTTTAGAAGTACATTGTCTTTATATTAATACCAAAAGATGAAAACTATCACAGAGACCATACTAGTGAGATGACCTTGAACTATCACAGAGATTGTACCAGTGAGATGACCTTGAACTATCACAGAGACCATACTAGTGAGATGACCTTGAACTATCACAGAAATTGTTCCAATGAGATGACCTTGACCTATCAAAGAGACTGGTCCAGTGAGATGACCTTGAACTGTCATAGAGATTGTACCAATGAGATGACCTTGAAATACCATAGAGATTGTACCAATGAGATGACCTTGAAATACCATAGAGATTGTAGCAATGAGATGACCTTGAAATATCACAGAGATGGATCAATGAGGTGACTTTGAAATATCTCAGGGTTATTTTACTTATCTGACGACCTAGTCAGCTGGACGACCTTCAGTTATCACAGATATTGTACTTTTTAATCAGACAGCCTTGAATTATCACAGAGGTGTTGTACATGTCAGATGATCTTGAATTATCACAAGAAGATATGGGGCTAGATGACAATGACAGAGATCTAGAGGACCATTTGTTTATGTTAGTGGTACTTATGTCCTTATCTAAGATACAATGATCAATATAGAATTTCTGTTTGGTATATAATGTGATAATTTTTTTTCAATTTTACTGCTTTTTATGGAGACTCATCTTGTTATTCCTTATCAAGTGAAAGACGATCAGAAGAGATGTAAGGATTTTTATCCATAATGCCCAAATATGCTCACGTTTTCCTACAACTTAAAACTATCAGACTTGAATATATATATATATATATATATATATATATGTATGTGTGTATATATATTTCTTGTTCAGTAGTGTAGTAGGTAGCCACATTTATTTGTAATGAAAATGTTTGAGGTATAAATCTCTATAGCAGACAAAAGGATATTATCCTAAATCTATGGCTTTTGTTAAGTAATATATAGGTGGAAAAACATGGACCTTTTTCTTTGTTGGCAGGTTTGCGCTATACAAGCTTTAAACCGAAAGGTATATTGCAAGGGTTTTTTTTTATGTGTAAAATTTTGTAAAAGGATAATCTCAGAATATGGTAAAAGTAACCTCAATTTTACTGTTTTCCCATTTATTCTCTTCATTTTGAAATCGCAAAATTACTTCCCCAGGTTTCTATGTATCAGTCGCATGTAGTAAAAACAGAACAGAAATGTTGTGGTCCATTATCTGGCAAAGCAAAGGTGCATTTGCTACAGCAATGTATTAGAATAAGTTTTATTGGGTGATATACATTGTGTGTAGCTGTATTAGTAAAAACACAGCAGTCATTATTCCAGACATAAATTCACCTTAATGTTACATTTGATTGGAATTCATCTGGGCAGAGATTTAATCAAAGACAGTTTGAAAGATATATAAATCTACACTTGATCCTCCCACAGGGTGGTTTCCATTAGGTTCTCTGTTTATTCCGATGTAAGTAGAGGAATTTGATAAATTTCAGTTAAAAGAGATTTCTACAATGCTGAAGGAGTAAGCCAAATTATTGAAACGATGAAACCAAACCTTGAGAGTTAATTAAAAATCAGTGTCCCAAGTTTACAGCTAGTGTAATATCACTTAGTAATCAAAAGACATGAGGGATAGAAAAATGATAAATGTGATGTGTGTGACCTGCATAAATCATTAATAATTGATCACCTATGATTACCAGGGGAATACTAGGGTAATGTGTTGTCGCTATAGATTATCTGTAGGATACACTAGGTTGGTACAAATGTATGTTATCATTAGTGATTATCTGGAGGTTACACTAGGCTGGTATGTAATCACTAGTGATAACTTCCAAGATAAGGTATATGTAAACTGATATGTTATCTGTTGATAGGGTTATAAGTTGTAAAATTTCCAGGAAAAATATCTTTTTTTTCACACATTTCGTGGCAGCATAATGTGTGACATTTGTCTGGCACCCTGCTGAATCTGTGTCCTTTCAGATCTGCCATCAGAAGTATATATAAGTTTGTTTTTCAGAGATTTAAAGGTCAAGATCAACACTTCTTTTGGAAGTAGAACATTCCTGTCTGAAACATTGTCTAGTTTTGTCTCAGGGCTTGCCTTGATTCTGCATTTGTAATAGAGTTACATGTATCTTCATCTAAAGCCAAGGATGAATCTTATTTGAGGATTTTAATATTTTATTTTATATATAAAGGTCTGTTTTCTGCTTTTAACACACCTTTTTATGAGAATATTTTGTCGTAAGGAAATTTTAAGTTTATTACCAATACAGGATCATAGACTCTCTACATCGGTCTCAAATATACAATAGTAATAATACATTATATAAGTCAATAATATCAATCAATTGTGACATCAGTTCTAATTCCTATACAATAACTGACTTGTGTTAATGTCCAAATACTTCAAAAAGAAACTACTAACACATTTTTCCCTAAAATTTCTGAAATATTTTGGTAGAATTGTGATTTTTCATGCTTTAATGTCTGAACAGTATTTTATTTAGTGATTTTATGTTAGAGTTCAAGTCAGTGCAACAAAAGTAACATGTTTGTTCAAAGATTAGGAATGTGAGAAGAATATAGAGATCAGTTTTCCCCCTAATTTGATGTTGACCAGCTGTCTTTTGTTTTGCTGTTGGGCTCCACGCTATGAATGTGTTTAAAACATTTAAAATGATCAACCAGATCAAGTTAGCATGATGACACAAAGATCTGTTTTAATGTGAAGACATCATACAAAGATCAGTTTTAATGTGAAGACATCATACAAAGATCAGTTTTAATATGAAGACATTATACAAAGATCTGTTTTAATGTGAAGACATCATACAAAGATCAGTTTTAATGTGAAGACATCATACAAAGATCAGTTTTAATGTGAAGACATTATACAAAGATCAGTTTTAATGTGAAGACATTTTACAAAGATCAGTTTTAATGTGAAGACATCATACAAAGATCTGTTTTAATGTGAAGACATCATACAAAGATCAGTTTTATCTTGATGTCACTTTACAAAGATCAGTTTTATCTTGATGTCACTTTACAAAGATAGTTTTATCTTGATGTCACTATACAAAGATCTATTTTAATGTGAAGACATCACTTCACAAAGATCTATTTTAATATGCAGACACTATGAAACGCATGTTTTAGTGTAATGACATTATACTAAGGTCTATTTTAAGCCTGGCATATAAAAATCTCTAATCCATTTTTATTCTTCAAAGTAGCATAATAGGAGAAAAATGTGCCTAAAATTGGGAAACAGTTAGGAAAACGTAGAAATAACATGCCTCAAATTGCCAAACAGTTAGGAAAACGTAGAAATAACATGCCTCAAATTGCCAAACAGTTAGGAAGTACAGAATGAAGAATGAGATAACTGAATGTCTGACAAAACTGACTCTCTGCTTACGGACACAATTCATTGTGCTTGCTTCACAAAGGACAATTGTGTTTGTAAAGATCTGCTGACAGACATAAAATCAATATCTTCACACACTTTTACCTTACCCGTATAGTAAGTATACTTAAGGCTGAAATATAGCAACGTTTTATCAAATTACTATGGACATGGTGTCTTAGATATCGTAAAAAAATACATACAAACGAAAAGTTCTGAAATTCATACCTCAGAGTTTTACTCAACCATTACCTCTTTACAAAGGAAGAACATGAAGAACGCATGTAATGTATCTTGTATTCTTCATCTGTCTCGGGTTGGAGGAATCGACAGGGAAGGATGTTGAAAATACTTCAAAGCTGGATCGTTTTTCTGTACTGATACAATGAGTTTTACATACTTTCATAATCCTCATGTTTATTGTCGGGGGAAATAATGTTGCCTGTTCCTAGGTAGCCATCAAAGTGGAGAATTCACTTAAAGTAGACCGAAACTTACAATTAGTCTCATTAGGCTGGGGTGTTAATGGGTTTTAAAAATGTACCCTATCAACAATTAGGGTATGGCTATGAATATAGCGACCTGCAGTTTAGTTATACAGAAGTTGTGTGGGGAGGATATGTATTTGTAAAACGCTTAAAACTGATCATTTGGTTTATAATTGCTAAACAATGTGTCTTCTTATTAGAGGAAATGGAGTACACAGGCAACTGGTCGAGCAGGTGACCCCTTAATCTTTCACTTTTTATGGGAGTCAGTCTCCAGTTTTGGAGGTGAAACAAGCAAACATAACATCTGCAACATAAGATTGTGCCACTCTTGTGGTCCTAGCTTACCTGTAGTAAGATTGTGCCACTGTTGTGGTCCTAGCTTACCTGTAGTAAGATTGTGCCACTGTTGTGGTCCTAGCTTACCTGTAGTAAGATTGTGCCACTGTTGTGGTCCTAGCTTACCTGTAGTAAGATTGCGCCACTTGTGGTCCTAGCTTACCTGCTGTAAGATTGTGCCACTCTTGTGGTCCTAGCTTACCTGCTGTAAGATTGTGCCACTTGTGGTCTTAGCTTACTTGTAGTAAGATTGTGCCACTTGTGGTCCTAGCTTACCTGTAGTAAGATTGTGCCACTCTTGTGGTCCTAGCTTACCTGTAGTAAGATTGTGCCACTTGTGGTCTTAGCTTACCTGCTGTAAGATTGTGCCACTCTTGTGGTCCTAGCTTACCTGTAGTAAGATTGTGCCACTTGTGGTCTTAGCTTACCTGCTGTAAGATTGTGCCACTCTTGTGGTCCTAGCTTACCTGTAGTAAGATTGTGCCACTTGTGGTCCTAGCTTACCTGTAGTAACATTGTGCCACTTGTGGTCCTAGCTTACCTGTAGTAAGATTGTGCCACTTGTGGTCCTAGCTTACCTGTAGTAAGATTGTGCCACTCTTGTGGTCCTAGCTTACCTGTAGTAAGATTGTGCCACTTGTGGTCCTAGCTTACCTGTAGTAAGATTGTGCCACTCTTGTGGTCCTAGCTTACCTGTAGTAAGATTGTGCCACTTGTGGTCTTGGCTTACCTGCTGTAAGATTGTGCCACTCTTGTGGTCCTAGCTTACCTGTAGTAAGATTGTGCCACTTGTGGTCTTAGCTTACCTGCTGTAAGATTGTGCCACTCTTGTGGTCCTAGCTTACCTGTAGTAAGATTGTGCCACTTGTGGTCCTAGCTTACCTGTAGTAACATTGTGCCACTTGTGGTCCTAGCTTACCTGCTGTAAGATTGTGCCACTCTTGTGGTCCTAGCTTACCTGTAGTAAGATTGTGCCACTTGTGGTCTTAGCTTACTTGTAGTAAGATTGTGCCACTCTTGTGGTCCTAGCTTACCTGTAGTAAGATTGTGCCACTTGTGGTCTTAGCTTACTTGTAGTAAGATTGTGCCACTCTTGTGGTCCTAGCTTACCTGTAGTAAGATTGTGCCACTCTAGTGGTCCTAGCTTACCTGTAGTAAGATTGTGCCACTTGTGGTCCTAGCTTACCTGTAGTAAGATTGTGCCACTCTTGTGGTCCTAGCTTACCTGTAGTAACATTGTGCCACTTGTGGTCCTAGCTTACCTGTAGTAAGATTGCGCCACTTATGATCTTAGCTTACCTGTAGAAAGATAGTGCCACTTGTGATCTTAGCTTACCTGCTGTAAGAGATTGTGTCATGATAATGGAGGGGATGTTTACTCTAGCTGGAACACCTGATCTTGAGAATTTCTCTGTCCTTTGTTCATGTGTTGCTCTCCATTTATTGATTTTGGTTTTACATAACAGTTTTGTTAAGCTTGTGGCATTGTCTTGGTGTTTTTCTGACTTAACACCATTGAGAGATGTGTCACTATCATGGTACACTTCATGTGACTGATGATCTGCAGACTATAATGGTCTGTAACACCAACTTGTACAACAAATTGGAGTTCTGTCAGAACCTTATAGCCTGACAAAAGTCTAATTCATCACTTCACATATAAAATATGTATACCAACAAAGTGAAACAACACCTCATACAGATATATGTTCATTGATTTCAGTGTCAGGAGGGAAAAAAATGAATTAAACCGATATCTTGTATGTTCTGCGTTTCAAAGAATTTGAATAAGGCTTGATACTTTTGAAGTAGCTATATAGGTGATGCTACAAGATTTCATTATTTAGTAAGTCAGTGTTATTGGAAGGTTGGATTTTCTTACTCTGGAGGAAACACAAAATGAGAACTATAAATTGAATCTTTATTAAAAGAAGAATTATGAATGAATCGCCACTAACTTATAGATTTACTTCTTTCAGGGGAAGATAGCGAGCGGAACAAGGACAATGAACCCCTTGCCAGCAATGATGAGTTATCTCCCTTCTCACACCAGATGGCGCTTTATGAGGTATGTCCAAACAACAATAAAAGGCATTGTTGAACCCTTGCTTCAAAGGAGTTTTGTTACAAAATTATTTTTCAATGGAATGGTATTTTGGCTACAAATGCTATATGGTAGCAATAATTCCAAAACTCGCCATCAGTTTTTTGTCTTCCAATGGTCAACTGCTTTCATGAACTCTTTCTGTACTGATGATGTCTTGGGTCATCATAGAGAAATGCTTTTCTATCCTTCATGACATTTTGACAGGTAACAGTAAGTTTGCATTCTTTCCATTGTGAGGAAATATGTATTGATATATAAAATAGAAAGTATCAAAAACAGAATCATGATTTTAAACTTCCTGTGTTACAAGCATATTCATTGTTGAAATAGCCAAAGGCATGGAGAATAGCTGGTTCTTGTCAGGTTGTTTACACCGACAACAAAATGGAGGACTGAGATTTTTTACTTTCAATTTATAGGTCATTGATAACTGGAAAAATTGAATAAAACTATCCAAATCAATTAGATACACACAAATGAGTCGCCACAACACAAGAATATATGTAACTTGTGTACACAACAAAAAAATGAAGTTAAAATGAGTGATAACTTACAAATGATTTATACTTCAAGCAGATCAACAAGTATTCATGGTATTTTTATGTCGATGATCAGTGAACATGTTTCCACTCATTTCATATAATAGATTGCCACAAATAAATGGTGATATATTGATGTTACAAGAACTACACCATCATAAATCGTGTACAAAAGATCAACATGGCAATTACTTCTGGTAGTGACCAAGGAAATGAGCATAAAAAGAATTAAACAACTTCTTTTAAGGAAACATAAAGCCAAGGATTAAGAAACTATAATGCAGAGAAATGAGGAAATGGACTATCAGTATTTATTTATATAAATTACACTCATTAAATACAGGATACTTGAACATGTTATGATCTTCTTTTGATAAATCAATTACCTTTCAACACTTTAATGTTCACAAGCATCGTAGTTGTTAGTGAGAATTTATATGTAGTTTATGAAAATTTAATCAAGTTTTTGTATACACCTGGCCTTAAGCACATAACTCGTGTTCACAGCCGCTGTGAGCAATCCAGATTGTCTGGGCAGCTTGTTTATCTTCCCTATTTTTATACTACACCAAATTCTTTAACAGTTCCACAGATATAAGAATTTCATAATTTACTATTATGATACTTTTCAAGAAAACCATAATTGGACATATAAGTGTATAGAACGTATATCTTAATATTGTATTATGGTTGTTAGGTTGATAAGCTATTTAAGTAACCTCTGTATAACCATGTTACGTTCAGAGAATCTACTGCCACGATTAATAACCCTGGAGTGAAATGGTCAACGTTCTGTTCCATCAATAGAATGTGGACTCCTCTGAAGGTTCTCTTGTGTACATCACCAAATTTAGCAAGATTTATGGATTTTAATCTAGGTTAGGAAAAGAAAAGCATAAATTTTCATCCTAGCGAAGGCCTCATCGCTTTATTCATCAGCTCTTTTATTAATATGGCAATTTCCGAACCTTATTAGATTCCACAACCTGTAAAGTATTGTTGTAAACAGCATAAGCCTGGAACAAGGCATAAGGAAAATAGTGATGAGACAGAATGTCTGAATTTAACAAAGGCTGCAGGATGTAGACTCACTGTCACAGGCAAAATTACGGGTTGTTCGGTATAAAGAGATCACATGTATCTGCGTCTCTAGATCAACGCTTAATACATTAAAACACATGCTGACCACCATGAAACTGTCTTCCTGATGAATCTGTCTGGAACCATAGTCAGGTTTAGACGCTCCAAAGCAAGGTCAGGGCTCTAACGGCCTGAATTTTTCTAAGCATGGCTTGGCTAACTATGAAAGCAAACAAGAGCAGAAAATAAGAATATCAACCCAATGTTGGTTTAAGGTTTACAGTGTTAGAATTTTTAAAACTTTGTATTTTTATGCACCGGTTCAACTGACATCACTAAAGAAAATATTTTTGAGGTTGTGAACAGTTTTTAAGCAGACATTAGTCAATGTTTTATTGAATTTCAATTACCTGTGAAATGAAATATATAGGACATTCAGACTGGAATCCTGTTATCAAATGGACTAAGTGTGTATATGTCTGTTAGATTAATCAATATCACTCAAAAGAAAAATTAAAAATAGAAAAAAAAAAAAAAATCTCCCTTCCTAATCTTGACAGTAAATCAAAATTGCTGAAAATTGGAATTTATATTTTTAATATTTTCCATCTCTGAAGCTGTCAGTCACTGGCACAGTTTCTGGTTATCAGGATGTGTGATGGTTTTTCTCGACACTGATTTGTAATTGTCTAGTGAAGTAGCTGTATGGTGATTTTATTTACAGGATGATTTGTCAGAAAGAGGAAAGATTTCACAGATCATCAATAGAATTTCTAATTACCAAGCTGGCATTGAACCAAACATTAGTGAGCAGTACAGTGACAAACCTAAACAGGTGAGCATTAATTACGTTATAGGTGTGAAACATTTTCACTCAGTGGTCACACATTTAGCTGCAATTGCCATGACAGAAATGTGTGTGTTTTTGAATGTTCTTGTTGTGATTAATGGAAACTCCTGTTAAACAGATCAGTGTGTATGAAATATTGTAAAAGAGAATATCTCCCGACGAGAAGGATTATAATTCTTTTAGGTACCGGTAGATAATTTGGGCTCACCTTGAGCTAGTCTAAAGGATCAAAAGAGCTTATGCTGTGGTGAGGTGTATATCCGTTGTCTTTCACCTTAAACTTTTCAAATTTAAACAAGTTCTAATTAAAAACCAGTTGAGGTGGGATCAGATATGTAGGTTGTCCAGAAAACAATCACAGTAGATGATTTATGATTAGCCCGAATTGTATTGTGAAAGTAATGGATACCAGGTGGGGTCGCAGGCCCTCTATGCCTCTTGTTATTGTTCAATGTAGGGGAATTAGTTTGAAAATGTATATGAAAGTTATGATTATTTTTATATTGTCATTTAACACTTGCAGGCATATTGAAGATTTTTGTCTAGAAACAAGGAACTATGTCAGTGCATTAACTTTAAAACAGCAATACATTGGAATGTTACATATACAAAAAATACAATTTTTTTCTGGCTTTCTCTGTTTGTACGTAGTATTGTAACACTTTGGTATAACTGTAGATTAAGTTTGGATTAGTCAGACACCATGGTTCAGTAAATGTCAATCTTGACTTTATTAAAATTAAAAATTTTCATGTGGGCTTCACATTTTCAGAGCGTGCAAGAGAAATACCAGAACTGTAACACATTCTCTAAACTAAATTTTCTGACTGTTAGTGAAGTTAAAATTGAAATTACACACATTTCTTAATTCACCCAAAGTGCAAAAAAAATGGTTTCAAATTGCTATTTCTGATTTTTAGATTTTTTGTTTCTAAAGGAGTATGTCAATTTCTGGGTTTAGTGAAATAGAAGTTCTGCTGTTAATGCTTTGAAAGTTTGAAATCTCTAGACAAGAAATCTCGATTAAAGTTTATTTCAATCTGGAATCGATTTGTCATGCACCATTTGGTTAGGAATTTTCTGGTGATGATTTATCACCTTAGATTTTCCCTAGACCTGTTAATCACAGCATTATTATGTTAGTGTAGTGTGAGTGATTGTGTAGCAGTATCATTTAACTTCATATTTATAGAAAGTTCTAGTAGATAATATTTACAGAAGATTGTCTGGACCATCCAAAGGAACAATCCTGATCTGGAATGTATAGATTAAATGGTATGCAAAAAATTGATATATCTGTTAAAATTCTTGGTTTCTAGCAAAAGAACACAAGGAGCATTGGGTGGATTCTCACAGCATTTTTATTTCCCATGATGTATAATAGAAACAAAACCCTGTAATGTAAAACACAAAAAGACAATAAATTCTCGCTCTCCGACACATACATGTATATACTATAGACCTGACCGTGTTTAAACCAGGGAAATAACTCTTATGACAGACTTACGTTAACCTACAAAATAGCGCAAATTACATATTTAGAAATGTTGAATAAATGTTATTATACGTTACAGCTCTGAACGACTAAACTTTACCAGACTAGAACAATACAAACTAGTAGTTTATTTCATTAATAACCAGCTACATTTAACCATTAATAAGCCCCCTTATGTATATATATGTAATAAACTATTAGTAAATAACAGCATATACAGATTATACCCTGTAACACATCTATTAAGATACCTAATGAAATGGGAACTCATGTTTGATCAATTTCTTTTGTAAATGAAGCATTGATGTGTGACGTATGGTGTGCAGACGAGCTGGTTAGAGAAATTTTCTGTATACAATATGTACCATCATTTTTCCGTACAGTATTCAGACTGAAATTCCCTGACAGGATTAATGTGTAGTAATTCTTATTAATGATTCCTAGGTAGCCATATAAAATCACTTCCACTGCGAGATTCTGGCATCAACTGAGACTTTACCCACCATTAATCAGTGTATTTTGTCTATTTTCTTTGGTGTATCGTTTCCACATATTCCCGGAGTTTAATATGGTAACTTCAGACTGAGAGGTCTGGTAAAAACAATTTTCTTTGTTTGGCAACTTTTTCCATGGAAATAAATTCTTGTGGATGTATTTTACTGAATTAAAATTATCAGAATTGGAAGATACAATGTTTATAGGAATACTTGAAGTGCCCACCTGTTAGCTAGGGCTGAACACTAATCCTAAAAAATGGCAAGAAAACTTTGAATCTTGCCAACATTTGCATGTTATTTCAAGTTAATGTAATCTTGCAATGATCTCTCCAGTTTGTTTTCCAATTTAGACCCTGCAGCAATAAGATAATACAGTCTTCTCTGACTGTATCCATGAAAATGGTTATAGAACCTTAGAGAAATCTTAACTGTCGGAAAACCACTATTTATATTCTACAGAAGTACAATGTACATTCAAAAGAAGCATTGAATACAGTTGTCTAGAACTTGGTTCTAGCGTTAATGTCCTACAGGAAATTACAAACTCCTGTACAGAACCTTGCTGGATTTACATTTTTTTAAGAATCCGTAAAATATTTTATTTATATTATCCCCAAGAGGCTTTATTAAGAGGATTTTGATGATATACATCAATGATTAACGATATTGATATAATTGTTGGTGATAAATTTCAATATGAACATTACCATGTATTACACATACTACATTCGCGTGGCGTTAGGCCCATGCTTAGTGATAAACTAACCCATATCCATTGTTGTAGAATTACAAAGGCTAAAGAGAGCTTCTCTTTGGCTACACTGGTTGAGCAGTAGACTACTAAGTCAGATATCCTGGGTTTGAATCCTAGCAGAAGCAATAAGAATTTAATTTCATTGTTTTACAATAACTGGGACCCCTGAGTCTGACCTAATGGATATTGGCTTGCTGGATTTATTATTGATGATATATCTGGTATATGTTTATAGTATGAAGGAAGTAAAACAGCATATTGATTATCTACAGAAGTGGATTTTCAAAAAAAAAATTATTGAACATGTTTTCACATTGATTAAATCTCAAATAAAAAAAGGTACATGGTGTAAAAAATAACTGGGACTGTGTGGGGTCATGTTATACATGTATGTAGCGTTTATTTGGAATGTTTGGGGTCAGACATATCATTTCTGACAGTAATATTATGTAAACAGTAATTCTATAGAATGTACCTGTCATTCTGTGCAAAGTGTGATAGAATGAATCAAGTGACAGGTGATTGTGTGTACCACACATTTTCATATTGATATCCTAATAGGTGAGTATTTGGCCACTCAACCCCTGAAGTATATTCAAGGATACCAAATATTTACTGGAATCAAATGGGATGATGATACAGAAAGAGAAAAATTAGAAATAATGATTTCAAAATACATAGTATATATACTGGTGCAGTTTATAACCTGGAAAATATGGTACATTAGTGTACCAATTTTATTTCTTGCTGAAGAGGAGGGGAACTTTCAGCCCACCATCATTAGATGGCAGGCTGTTTAGATGTTCTGTGCATCTATTGTCCATCCATCCATTCATATACAGTTCTTACAAGCACTATTTCTTGAGAGGTACTAAATGGATCATTGTTAGATTTCATGCATAGGTGTCCCCTTGATCCCTAGTTGTGCATTCTTTTAGAACAGATCAGAAAGTCAAAATATCCGCTGTAGCCATCTTTGTTTTTGATAGTTTGTTATCACGCTTTCCTGAGAAGTGCGAGGTGATCAATTATTCTCAAACTTTTGTATGTATGTACCACTTGGCCCCAGGATGTGCCTTGCCTAATTTTTTTTTTGACAGATCAGAAATTCAAAATGGCCGATAATTAACTCACCTGTCAATACAACAAAAAATTAAGAGCAATAAATAAGAAAATAAGGGAAAATAACTCGCTCACATAAAACCAGTGAAGATTGTACAGTGTTGGGTGCTGAGATATTGTTATCAGAAATCTGGTTTTATGTCCCTTACACATAGGTAATACATTACAACATGACATTGTGTATACTTAATTTGTTTGTAGAATACTCCTGACAAGGTATGAACAGTTGCTTGATGCTTTGTAGATTTTTCAATCGCTATGAAATTTTTATTGTCAAATATGTCATGCAGTATTTTTGTCTATTATTTGAATTCCTTTAGTCCACTTTTAGCATCAGTATCTTGAACATGGACGTATATATTGAACATGTACCTCATTCCTTTAAAAGTTTTATTGTTTAAATATGATTATTTATTTATTTATAAACATCTTAAAGAAAAGTTTATATTTGAATGATATAAAGTAGAAAAATCTGCGGTCAGACTTGGGATTAAGTACCAATCTTTCTATTGTGGTGAAACAAGAATTAGATATATATAGCTTAAACCTAATGATATTAGTACCTGCACAAGGGAAATAACTCTTTAAGGGAAAAAATATATAAATATATATATGAACATGATAATGTTACAAAAATGAAAGGAACTCTTTTTGAAAATTACAACTTGTGCTTGTTATGCCTACAATAGCTTCGAATTCTAAGTCCATGTATCTACTTAAAGTTTGGATATATTTTGTTACCATAAATATTTGTCCATCTCGGTTCTTGCAGGTAAAAACTGAAATTAAAATTGAAATTTTTACATTTTTCTATTATAGAAGGATTCATTTATATGATTTAGCACATTACAAATATTTTATGAATGTTTCCCCTGTTTTATTGTTTTATTTAAAGTTTAAACCTCCAGAAATGCTGCACTAGAGTACATCCGCAACATTTGTGTGACATTTTGCTAACATTTTTTAGCTCCATGATTTAGTGGTTTGCATGCAATTTCATGACCAAATAACAAATGTTTTTATACCTAATTCTTAATTACAGATTTTGTTGATCAAGCCAATATCAATGCAGAAAAAAAAAGTGAAATTGATGTGACAGATGAAAATTAAGTGCTTGCAACCTTCATCAGATTGGAGCACTTTAATTGTGGATTTGTGTGTTTGCTTTAACCAGATTGGCGTGTGATTTGTGTGAATGGGATGTTTAGACATGACTTTATATCATTTGTGTTACATTGAGACTGAATCATTCTAGCTGCCCCAGGTCTTCAGTAGGCTAGTATGTAGCCTGCCAGCATTTCAGAGCAATCCCCTTTAGTTTATTTTATCATCCTATATTACAAATGTACATACATTATACAATAATGATAGGATTCAGAAACAAGTACATAGTAATTATAACATAAATCTGTCTCCTTAAGTTAGTTAGCCCCTACATTGGCTAACATTAAGCCATGTTTGTGATGAATTTGATTTTCTGCCTCACCAGACTTTCCTTCTACAGACGTCACATTTGCCATGTGCATAAACTGACTGACTAAAGTGTGGAAAATCAGCTGTGCACCTTTACATATATATTAAAATTTTCAGCTATGCATCTATACATATAAATACAAACCTTCACCTGTACACCTGTCGTGTATTTTCAAACCATCAACTGTACATCTGTACATAATCAAACCTTTACCTGTCCACCTGTACATTTGTATTCAAACCTTTACCTGTCCACCTGTACATTTGTATTCAAACATTCACCTGTGCACCTGTACATATGTATTCAAACCTTAATCTGTGCACCTGTACATACATATTCAAACCTTTACCTGTGCACCTGTACATACATATTCAAACCTTTACCTGTGCACCTGTACATACATATTCAAACCTTTACCTGTGCACCTGTACATACATATTCAAACAGTCACCTGTGCACCTGTACATACATATTCAAACCTTTACCTGTGCACCTGTACATACATATTCAAACCTTTACCTGTGCACCTGTACATACATATTCAAACCTTTACCTGTGCACCTGTACATACATATTCAAACATTCACCTGTGCACCTGTACATACATATTCAAACATTCACCTGTGCACCTGTACATATGTATTCAAACCTTTACCTGTGCACCTGTACATACATATTCAAACATTCACCTGTGCACCTGTACATATGTATTCAAACCTTTACCTGTGCACCTGTACATTTGTATTCAAACCTTTACCTGTCCACCTGTACATATGTATTCAAACCTTTACCTGTCCACCTGTACATATGTATTCAAACCTTTACCTGTGCACCTGTACATATGTATTCAAACCTTAATCTGTGCACCTGTACATACATATTCAAACAGTCACCTGTGCACCTGTCACCTGTGCATCTGTTCATACATTTTCAAACCTTTACCTGTGCACCTGTACATATGTATTCAAACCTTTACCTGTGCACCTGTACATACATATTCAAACCTTCACCTGTGCACCTGTACATACATATTCAAACCTTTACCTGTGCACCTGTACATTCATATTCAAACAGTCACCTGTGCATCTGTTCATACATTTTCAAACCTTTACCTGTGCACCTGTACATTTGTATTCAAACATTCACCTGTGCACCTGTACATACATATTCAAACAGTCACCTGTGCACCTGTACATACATATTCAAAGAGTCACCTGTGCACCTGTACATACATATTCAAACCTTTACCTGTGCACCTGTACATATGTATTCAAACCTTTACCTGTGCACCTGTACATATATTTTCAAACCTTCACCTGTGCACCTGAACAAATGCAGGGATTAATGTACGATCAATACTAGAAACTTATATAATACCTGATAACACAGCTACAGCTGAGCAATCGCACTTAGTCATTGGGACCGAAGCCAGAAAATTGAAACCTGAGACAAAGTGATGCCTGAATAATCAGTACAATGACGGGAAATTTTGGTAGAATTTAGAATTGATGGACCAAAGAATATATTTCATATAGGTGCAGCTTTTGATTCAACAGTGTTCCTATCATCTGTGTTTAATTTACTAAGATAAAGAAGACAGAAAAAATTAGAATCAAACAAAACTCTCAACTCATCCGATGTATTCTATTCAGGTGTGTTTGACACAAACGAGTTTTATTATAATGTCAATTTCAATAATAGAATACTTAAGTACTGGAAAAGGTGTGTTATTCTCCTTGTGGTATGTTTTCCCTCTAAATATAAACAAATTCCCAATCAAGAAAATATATTGAAAATGTGAGGAAATTTAGGGAAAATTTACCCCAAAACAGAGCTAATTAGTATATTTTTACTGAAGTTGTTTTCTGAGCATACCATCATTAAAAAGAACTATGAATCTAACCTCAGTATTGTCGTATTTTATTCATGTAATCTTCTTGTACATCATATCTATCCATTTTTTGAATTCTGACAAAAAAGATTGTTAAAGATTCCTCTATTTCTCGAAATAGGCCAAACATTCTTCTTTTCCAACAAAAGGTAGTATTTTCCCAAGTTCTGGATTAATCTTTGAGTACATGATATGTCTTTTAACTCATTCTCAGAGGGACTCGGCTCTTTCTCCATGTTTCATATAGCTGGTGCTAGAATGCTTCAATAGAAAGCTGGTTTCAAACCTTGATGATATTTTGTTCTGAAATATAGAGATAGACTGTGTGTTGTAGAAGCCATCTATGTGGTGGGGACATATACAATAGACTTTCCCCTGAAAAAATAACGGTGGAATTAGAATTGAATGTGAAATATAGATCCTACTAGGAGTGTATGATAATGGAGATATATGGAGTGGACATTTGTTGGATCAGGCTTCGCTATCAACTTCCAAATTGATGTGAATGAGGAGGAAGTGCTTCACCAACCAATCATTGGATTGGATTTGTTATATTGTGAGGTGCCAGGAGTATAGTATATATGTTAAGGCATTATATATATTAAATGAAAATATTGTATAACAATGAGTAAAGTTATCCTATGTGGTTCTTGTTTTGATTGCATCATTAAATGGATTCTCAGTTGATATCAGTTCTACTGTCAATGTGACATAACTTCTCTACACCATTAGATGGTATAGTGGCAGAATCAAGGGCTTACAGTGACAGCTACTTGATTGGTCCTCGGCAACATAAACCAACCTATCACAATTCCCATTAACTGATGTAGTTGTCCATCAAATGTTCTCAATAGGTGTGATTCTCGTTCACCTTGTCAGGATATCTTCAAGGTCACGTGTCTTTAGGACTTAACAATACATTTCATCTTTAAGCTTACCACCATTACCAAACCAAGTGGATACTGGATTATAATTTGTCCTGTGTCTGTCCATCAAAACTTTCACTTCAATCTTAGAGTCTAGTAGACTGAAGATCTCAGACATTTTCTGAGCTGATGCACTCTTGTTACAAGATCCAATTAAAGCCAAAGTCAATGGCATTTTTAAAAATAGTACTGTTAAGTATTTTAACACAAGCTCCTGTGGTGCTTTGTATTTTCATGCTTCTATTTTTTTCTCTCATTTAGCTTTTGATCAATGATTTTAGGTAGCATGGTGCATACTAACTGAATGAGTTTTTCTTGAAAATATATTTAAATTACATGATCATTATCATGTGAATGATTTCCATTTCTCCTTTCTTTCTTTCTTTTTTTGCACAATTGCATGTTAAGTTGATCACTATAAATCAATGGAGATATTTTCTGATATTATTTTGACTTAAAATGATTTCTCTGCTATTTTTGTTTCTTTTTGTCCTCTTCTGGAAATTTTGATGTTGGTGATGAGTGATTGACAACAGTTGTTGGACATGTTCTCTGACTTGACCTAAGTGATCTGTTAGGAAGTTCGAGAGATGACATGTGATCACCAGTGATCTGTTAGGAAGTTCGAGAGATGACATGTGATCACCAGTGATCTGTTAGGAAGCTCTAGAGATGACATGTGATCACCAGTGATCTGTTAGGAAGTGCTAGAGATGACATGTGATCACCAGTGATCTGTTAGGAAGTGCTAGAGATGACATGTGATCACCAGTGATCTGTTAGGAAGCTCTAGAGATGACATGTGATCACCAGTGATCTGTTAGGAAGTGCTAGAGATGACATGTGATCACCAGTGATCTGTTAGGAAGTGCTAGAGATGACATGTGATCACCAGTGATCTGTTAGGAAGTTCTAGAGATGACATGTGATCACCAGTGATCTGTTAGGAAGTTCTAGAGATGACATGTGATCACCAGTGATCTGTTAGGAAGCTCTAGAGATGACATGTGATCACCAGTGATCAGTTATGAAAACTATTCCAGGACTGACATTGTCATGGTTTATTTGATGGAACTTTTTTTTTTTACCAAAACTCAGATTGCATGCCTGTAATTTCTTTGAATCATATGCTCACGGTTAAGTATTCTGTTCATCGTTTGAACTTTGTTTGACATTTTAACATTGATTTCAGGTCAAACTAGGAACCCTCCTTGGTGTGTACCTACCTACCATACAAAACATCTTTGGTGTGCTGCTCTTTATCCGTATGACATGGATTGTTGGTATGGCTGGAGCGCTGGAGGGGCTGGGAATTGTCATCATCTGTTGTTGCACAGTAAGTAACATATTCAGGATATAAAAAATATGTAGTATTAAACAGGATGCTGGTGGATGAATCGATTCTCCTGATTACACAAACAAGTGTCTGGATGAACCAGTTCTAATGAACATGCAAACGTGTGTCTGGATGAAACAGTTTTACAGAGCACACAAACATGTGTCAAGGTGAATTAGTTCTACTGAACACACAAGCACATGTTTGGATGAACCAGTTCTTCTGTACACTCAAACAAGTGTCTGAGTGAACCAGTTCTACTGAACACACAAACAAGTGTCTGAGTGAACCAGATTTAATGAACACACAATTAAGTGTCTAGATGAATCAGTTCTACAGTTAGGTACAGATGAAAGTGTAACATTACCTTGGATGTTGTATATCTTGTGATTTTAATGGATCTTTTTATTTCTTTGAAAATATCTATTGATCAGGAGACTCTTTGTAAAATGTTTCATCTTTTAAAAACATGAAATTGCAATATTTTTCTCATCGATTCTCAGTAGGGGATTAGTCTAACACCACTCCTGATGTCTAAAACAGGCCTTTAGGATTGTGATTCAAACTTCTGCAGACAGCAATTTGACACACAATTTATGGTGTACATTATCAGAAACTACCAAACTGTAACTATGTAATTTTTGCTGGCTGCTTCCTAATAACAAACATGTCATTTGCAGACAATGTTGACAGCGATATCGATGAGTGCCATTGCTACCAATGGTGTGGTTCCTGGAGGTGGGTCATACTTTATGATATCTCGAGCTCTTGGACCAGAGTTTGGTGGAGCTGTCGGGATTCTCTTCTATCTGGGGACAACAGTGGCTTCGTCAATGTATATCATAGGATCTATCGAGATATTGGTGGTAACTATTTAGTCCAGACGTGTTTGTAGGCATTGTCATGTTACATAAATGTCAAGTACAATTAAGGAGAATGTTGGGATAGATATATCATGTTTATAAATGTATGCTTTTACACAGAGAAGTGATAAGTCCTACTGCTGTTCTTAATTATCAAGTACATATACTTAGTAGATAACCCTATACTTCTTCCCTTTACACCCAAAAACAAAACACAAAAAAATTCATCCCATCGTTTAGTCATACTTTCACATTCTCAATCAAAACCTGTCATCCATATTTTAAATTATCACTTCAGTGCATGTACTACTTTCTGAAAATGTTAATTTCCTATCGTGACATTGAACCCCTAACTGACTACATACCTCAACAGACCCTGTTCCCATACCCAATTCTAACCCCATCTCCTCATATGTCTCAAATCCCAACCCCATATCTCATAAATCACAAATGCTGACCCTATATCCAACATATCACAAATTGTAGCTCCAACTCCTCATATCTTACAAATAAATCCTTACCTAATTTCAATACATATCACCAATTCAAACACCTTTTTCCACATACCATAAATTCAAACACCTTTTTCCAAATACTATAAATTCAAACACCTTTTTCCACAGATTACAATATTTGCTCAATATCTCCCCAAGTCTAAAATCTAGATTCAAACAATATAACTCCACTAGTCACAAAAGCTAACTTGGTTTTCCCACAATTCACAAATGCTAGCCACATATCCTCACAAATCTTACAAGTCCTAACCCTACATTCCCAAATCTCACAAATTGTAAATATCACCATATTTTTGTTGATATATCGCAAATTCTGATATCAGAGTTCCCCTCAAATCCCAACCCCAACACCTCAAATCCTGGTTAATGAGTATAACAAAATATCAAATGATAAGTTTTATTTCACCGATATTTATACTTGTGTTAGTTTCATTTCGATGAAAACAAATGGTGACAAAAGAATATTTAGACAGTTTTTCTTGTGCATATTACATTCATAGAGGTAGAATGCTTTTCACTGCTAACATGCATCAGCAGATTTTGTGTAACAAAGGCAATACTTTTTTTTTGCAGAAATACATGGCGCCCCAGATGTCCATATTTGGTGATATGGATGTACAAGCCAATGCCTTTAACAACTATCGTGTATACGGGACGTGTGTTCTCATTCTCCTGGCCATCATTGTTTTTATAGGCGTCACCTTCGTCAGTAAATTTGCTGCCCTGTCTCTCGCCTGTGTCATTCTCTCGATCTTCTGTATATATATCGGCATCTTCGTAGCCAATCCGGACAGTAGTTTATCGTAAGTAGTACTTTTCAAATCCAGTCAGTAAAATTCTTCTCACACGTTAACGTCAATGAGATGAGGATCAGTGATCCTGTATCAAATGTTGTGTACGTGAGAATGTCAGTATTGTGTTTGGAGATTTGTTATCATTGAAATAAACATTGAAATGAAAATTACTTCGACAACAATCACAAATGATAAACATAAAAGTCAGAATACCAAGGTATCAATACTTCTGTTATTGTCATTTTATCACAGAACTTTCTACTCGCTTTTTTTTTTAAAACTGTTTTCAGTTCAGATGAGGGGATACATTCTCCTATGTCACATATTGGTAACACCAAGGTATTACATTACACAAAACATTTGTGTCGAAATAATCCTCCCAAGACAATACAGCAGACCCAAGCTGAATTAAATACGTCGAGAAGCAGAGCCGAATTATCATACCTGTCAGAATATGCTATCGTCGCACTTTGAAAATGTTAGAATTAGAAAATTGAATGGTTTCTGGTGGAGTACTAAATATATTTCACTTGAATATCTGAGAATACTTCTTTTTTTTTAATCAGCTGATTCACACTCACAAATAATGTTGGAATTTTGGTGTTTCTTGTGAAACTGTATTGTCTGTGTAGATGTTGTGAGAACAGAGACCTATATAACAGAGAGATAAGTAACCAGTTCCTTTGTATAGAGTAACCAGATCTCATTTGTAAAGAATTGTGTGTTCACAGATGTAACAGAGAATATTTAGCCTGTTCTGAATAAACGAGACCTGCAATCATTGGATGCAGGTTCCGCTGCAATCTGATCTTCCTGTAACAGTTAAAACAGAATTATGACCATTATTTCAAAGAATGCGAGACTTTTTTGTTGATTTATTACAGTATTTGACAATGAAAGTGTGATGTATTCTGTGGCCTATGTGACACACAATTGTAGGATGTATCGACACTTCTAACGCTGTGTTTTAACATATTACTCAATAAAGCATGTAAACTTCACAATATTTATTAGTAACATGCATGATTTAGCAGGAACTGCGAAAGTTACACATCTCTGTTATATATAGGTATCTGGTGAGAGTATACATATCGGAATACACATATCGTATTAGATGTTTTGTCTGTAAGGACAACATATTAGGTGTTGTATGGAATGGTGTATTAAATGTTGTCTGTAATGTAGGAAATGTTTTGTCTGTAAGGACAACATATAAGGTGTTAGTTATGTTAGAAGATAATGTATTAAATGTTGTCTGTATGAAATGTACTAAATGTTATATATTTAGTACTAAATGTTATATGTTTAAGTACTAAATGTTATATGTTTAAGTACTAAATGTTATATATTTAGTACTAAATGTTATATGTTTAAGTACTAAATGTTATATGTTTAAGTACTAAATGTTATATGTTTAAGTACTAAATGTTATATATTTAAGTACTAAATGTTATATGTTTAAGTACTAAATGTTATATGTTTAAGTACTAAATGTTATATATTTAAGTACTAAATGTTATATGTTTTAGTACTAAATGTTATATACTTTAGTAGGTATTGTTGAAGCATGTATGACGAGGTTTGTTTTATTTCAGCATGTTACTGATGCAACACTGTAGATTTAACATTGACGAGGTAAACATTGGTACAGTGTGATGCCCTCTGACCTTTCTCTGTGTATACCTCTGACCTCTGACCTAACTAACACCATGCAGTGCTCAGAATTCTCATTATTATCCTCCATTAACCACAGATTTTTTTCCTTAAAGGGTATTTTTTCATATTTCACATTAATTATAGAGCAAGTTTCAGTACTTCACTGCAGCTTGAATTACTTATTAAGTGGCTGCCTTGTTTGTTTGTCTTTCCATCCCTCCTTTCATGTCTGGAGCATAACTTCGCCCACAGTTAAACTAGAATAATGAAACTTGGTATACACTTTTGATCATGCTACGGCGATGTGCAGTGTATCAAATGAAGGGCCAACAACCCTTAATAAGAGAGTTATTGCCCTTTTTTAAAAATTTTGTGTCTAGACCACAGCACCAAATTGTTTGCATTTACACAAGGATACTAAAACTTGGTGGATACATTAATCATACTAAGATAATGTGCTGTATACCAAATTCAGGGCCCTTGACCCTTCAGTTAATGAGTTAGTGTCCTTTGTTAACAATATCTTGTCTAGACAAACTTTGTTTGCATTTAAGTAAGGATGAAGAAACATTCTGAATACATTGATTATACAAAGACAATGTGCATTGTACCAATGTTAGGGCCTGCAACGCCTTAATGACAGAGTTATTGCCCTTTGTTAAAATTTTGTGTCCAGGGCATTACTTTGCCTGCATTTAAACTAGGATATTGAAACCAGATATATATATCAGCCATACAAAAGCAAGGTTCAGTGTAGCAAAGTCAGGGCCCATCATCCCTCAGATACAGAGTTATTGCCCTTTGTTAAAATTTTGTGTCCTGGGCATAGCTTTGTTTGCATTAAAACTAGGATCATGCAACTTTGTGCATGCATTGGTCACAATGTATGCAATGAATGAAAGTGTGCAGTATACCAAATCAGGGTCTGCAACAACTTGATTACGGAATTAGTGTTCTTTGTTAAAAAATTTTGTCCAGTAAAGTCGTTTTTGGGGAGTATTCATCAGTTTCACTGAAACTCTTTAAATGGTATTTCTGTGGCTTAATTATGATGTAATATTTTCCAATTCTTAAAAGTTCTTAATTTTTTTTAGTCTTTTCTCTTCAATCTAACAGTCGGGGACAACCGTTCATAGCAACATGTTATGCCTGGAACATAAATATTCACCGTTGATTGTTGATAGTTTTTTATCACGGATTCTGTGTGAGTTTTAAGCATGCAAATGAATAATTTGTTGTCAGTTTCTCTATTCTGCCTCTCTGTCAAACAGTGTTGGTTCCATAAAACACTTGTTCCTTTGGGAATCCATTTATGTGATGGTCTCTACTTCAGAATGGTGAAAATTCATTACTGGAAATGAATGGCCTTTCATGAGCATGCAATTTTGAGGATTGTTTGAGAACGGTGTTGATCTCAACTATTGAATGATATTATCATGGTAGTAACAGTCACAAGGGAATGCTCAAGGATGATAAATGATTTTATTTAAAACTTTTAATTTGAAAGACCTCTTGACCTTTGTATTGTTTTCATTCCTTCTTTGTAATGATCACTGCTGGTTTATTGTCTCATGTGCTTTAAACATTACCATCAAGTCATTCCTGTAAGTATAGGACAATCCTCTAAACCAAGGGCAGATAATTGAAGATATTTCAAAAAGTTTTTGGTTCAGCTTAACCCACATATAACATAAAATTTGTCAGTAATTAGTGAAATGGTGTTTGAAACTTTGCTTAAAATAATTTTTAAAAGAGTTTTTTAAGACAATATTTCTAATAATTCTTGAAACAATCCTTAAGTTAATGTTATCCCAAATCCTGTTTTAGATGGTGACAAAAGGTTTGTTTTTCAGTGTTACCCTGATTCAGGTTTGTGACAATCCCAAAGTTGTGTATTTCAAATTTATCCCAAATCAGGTTTGTGACAATCCCCGAATTATGTTTTTCAAATTTATCCCATATCAGGTTTGTGACAATCCCACGAATTATGTTTTTAAAATGTATCCCTAATCAGGTTTGCGACAAGGCGTGCTTTGAGATTTTCCTATCAAGACTCGTGTTTTAATTCTATGATTTAATATCACGGATTTTGGAGGAATGACATGCTAATTTATCTACTAATTACCTTTTCTTTCTGATTCCCATCAGTGTTAAGTATAAAATAATTTTAGTTTTGCTACAAACAACATCATATATACCTCCTTGGACTAAATATAGAGAGTAACAGGTAGGTGATGGATTTATACAGATGGTGACTGGAACTCATAGTAATGGAGTCCTTGTCTGGGACTCATGGTGTGGGACTCGTGGTGTGGGACTCATGGTGTGGGACTCATGGTCTGATATTATTTGACCTTAACAAGTACTGCCAGCAGTTTGTCATGTTAAAATGACCTTACCAAATACTCCCCATGGTTTGTCATGTTATCATGACCTTACCAAATACTACCCACAGTTTGTCATGTTATCATGACCTTACCAAATACTACCCAGAGTTTGTCATGTTATCATGACCTTACCAAATACTGCCCATGGTTTGTCATGTTATCATGACCTTACCAAATACTACCCATAGTTTGTCATGTTATCATGACCTGTCCAAATACTACCCATGGTTTGTCATTTTATCATGACCTTACCAAATACTACCCACAGTTTGTCATGTTAAAATGACCTTACCAAATACTACCCACAGTTTGTCATGTTATCATGACCTGTCCAAATACTACCCACAGTTTGTCATGTTATCATGACCTGTCCAAATACTGCCCATGGTTTGTCATGTTATCATGACCTGTCCAAATACTACCCACAGTTTGTCATGTTATCATGACCTGTCCAAATACTGCCCATGGTTTGTCATGTCCAAATACTCACCATGGTTTGTCATGTTATCATGATCTTACCAAATACTACCCATAGTTTGTCATGTTATCATGACCTGTGCAAATACTACCCATGGTTTGTCATGTTATCATGACCTGTCCAAATACTACCCACAGTTTGTCATGTTATCATGACCTGTCCAAATACTGCCCATGGTTTGTCATGTTATCATGACCTGTCCAAATACTACCCATGGTTTGTCAGGTTATCATGACCTTACCAAATACTACCCACAGTTTGTCATGTTAAAATGACCTTACCAAATACTACCCAGAGTTTGTCATGTTATCATGACCTTACCAAATACTACCCAGAGTTTGTCATGTTATCATGACCTGTCCAAATACTACCCACAGTTTGTCATGTTATCATGACCTTACCAAATACTACCCACAGTTTGTCATGTTATCATGACCTGTCCAAATACTACCCATGGTTTGTCATTTTATCATGACCTTACCAAATACTACCCACAGTTTGTCATGTTGTCATGACCTTACCAAATACTACCCAGAGTTTGTCATGTTATCATGACCTTACCAAATACTCCCCATGGTTTGTCATGTTATCATGACCTTACCAAATACTACCCACAGTTTGTCATGTTGTCATGACCTTACCAAATACTACCCATAGTTTGTCATGTTATCATGACCTTACCAAATACTACCCATAGTTTGTCATGTTATCATGACCTTACCAAATACTACCCATAGTTTGTCATGTTATCATGACCTTACCAAATACTACCCAGAGTTTGTCATGTTATCATGACCTTACCAAATACTACCCATAGTTTGTCATGTTATCATGACATTAGTAGTACAATTCACAAGTTGTCCTGTTAGAATGATCTTCTTGAAGAATTTCTACAGTAAAAAGTAAAAATGGAACTATTGATCTGGAAGTTGATGAAAATTCTATGCCATTATATGCATTGCTTTCTGTGATTCCATTTATTCTTTGTTAGGCAAGTGATACAAAATCAAGCAAAGCTGATTACAGAGTTGAGAATTACAGTGATTGTCAATCTACCAATCTTTGGCTTGTTCAATCAACATTATTTTCAAATGTGATGCTTTATACAAGATTATCTTTATATAGAAACTATAGAAATCAAGAGCAGTGGTGGGTTTTTTTGCTATTATCACATACAAATTATTAACTTATAGCAATTTCAGTTTCCCTGAAAGCTTATGAAACACCAACAACTCAAATAAAATAAATTTGAAGTGATTTTGGAGGCAATTCAATCTTAAACCAGAATCCGGGATTTTCATTTTTAATAAATTATTGATTAATTCCTTCAGAGTTATCTCCCTTCAATAAGTAGAAACAATTCAACAGTGAGTGATTCTGACTTTGACAATATAATCCAGAGGAAGAGGAATTAATCAAAAAACAGTGATTTAATCATAAAATTTCTAGTGATTTTGAAAATCAATTGGTAAGAATGTCAAAATGTTATTTTTAACTGACTTTATATTTTGTACAGACCTTTGATAATATGATTTAATCTATTAAACATGTTTTTGGATATTCAGTGAAATTTTGTTTTTGTTGTGTGTTTTTTATAACTGATATTTGAGTTCCATAGTAGTAAGTCAGTGTGTGTGTATGGGGAGAAATATAATTATGTGGTATTCTTGTATTGCAGTATATGTGTGTTAGGTAACCGGCTGATGTCGTCTAAAGTTGTGGAAGTTAATGGGACATTCATGTGTTCTAAGAGCCCAAACATTAGCGGAGGTATCTTCTCCAGCTACTGCAGTGTATTCAATGGTACGACTGACTGCCGAGGAGACTTCTTCGAAGAGCATTCAGCGAAGACCATCCCTGGTATCCCTGGTCTGGGCAGTGGTGTCTTTGTTGGTAAGTTTTCTTTTTAAAAAAAACACTTGTAGTTACTATCCCAGTTTTACCTACCGAAATGAAGTAGTTTTTGATATTTTCAGCTCTATCATGAAAACTCAAGAAACACTGTTCACTTAATCAATTTGAGTTGGGATTTTTGCTGTTAATGTGATTTTCTTGCCAGATGTTAAAGATTTTTGATAGAAAACCAATTATTTCATCATAACAAACCTGACATATAGAAAACAAAATATTTCATCATAACATACGATCTTTTGCAGAAAACCTGACATATAGAAAACAAAATATTTCATCATAACAAACCTGACATATAGAAAACCAATTATTTCATCATAACATACGATCTTTTGCAGAAAACCTGACATATAGAAAACAAAATATTTCATCATAACAAACCTGACATATAGAAAACCAATTATTTCATCATAACATACGATCTTTTGCAGAAAACCTGACATATAGAAAACCAATTATTTCATCATAACATACGATCTTTTGCAGAAAACCTGACATATAAGAAAACAAAATATTTCATCATAACAAACCTGACATATAGAAAACCAATTATTTCATCATAACATACGATCTTTTGCAGAAAACCTGACATATAGAAAACCAATTATTTCATCATAACATACGATCTTTTGCAGAAAACCTGACATATAGAAAACAAAATATTTCATCATAACAAACCTGACATATAGAAAACCAATTATTTCATCATAACATACGATCTTTTGCAGAAAACCTGACATATAGAAAACCAATTATTTCATCATAACATACGATCTTTTGCAGAAAACCTGACATATAGAAAACAAAATATTTCATCATAACAAACCTGACATATAGAAAACCAATTATTTCATCATAACATACGATCTTTTGCAGAAAACCTGACATATAGAAAACCAATTATTTCATCATAACATACGATCTTTTGCAGAAAACCTGACATATAGAAAACAAAATATTTCATCATAACAAACCTGACATATAGAAAACCAATTATTTCATCATAACATACGATCTTTTGCAGAAAACCTGACATATAGAAAACCAATTATTTCATCATAACATACGATCTTTTGCAGAAAACCTGACATATAGAAAACAAAATATTTCATCATAACAAACCTGACATATAGAAAACCAATTATTTCATCATAACATACGATCTTTTGCAGAAAACCTGACATATAGAAAACCAATTATTTCATCATAACATACGATCTTTTGCAGAAAACCTGACATATAGAAAACAAAATATTTCATCATAACAAACCTGACATATAGAAAACCAATTATTTCATCATAACATACGATCTTTTGCAGAAAACCTGACATATAGAAAACCAATTATTTCATCATAACATATGATCTTTTGCAGAAACCTGACATATAGAAAACCAATTATTTCATCATAACATACAATATTTTGCAGAAAACCTGAACAATAGGTACACACGCAAAGATAAAATCATCGGTACAGATGAGAGCGGTACTTCTGAGGCGGAAATCATCGCTGACATAACATCATCATTCATGGTCCTCCTGGCTATCTACTTCCCTTCCTGTACAGGTAGGTGCTGGGTAAACTTTGATATCTGTAATGAAAGTATTGAATAAACATAAGTTACCTGTGTGTGTAGATATTGGATAAACATGGTTTACCTGTACAATCAAATACTTGTTAAACATAAGTTTATCTGTACAGGTAAATTTGTGATAAACATGGAATTTACCTGAACAGGTAAACACTAGATAATTGTATGATATTACATCACATAATATCTCTCTGCATGTTATAAATATATACATATATAAGATTAAAATACAAAATCAAAACAAATGTTCATATCAGACTGGCAACACCTGCCCAGGGCTTACTGGAAAAAAATCTCATTTCAAAAAAAGAATATTAATGGTAAAAACATAAATAAACAATAAATAAACACGAAAGAAAACATCCACAAAATACAGATTTATTTTCATTATATTGATGGAAGGTTTATCAGATAACTTGAAACATGGTATTGGTATATTTTCATGATTCACCTTACAGGTATCATGGCGGGGTCCAACAGGTCTGGAGACCTGGCTGATGCTTCCAGATCCATACCAACTGGTACCATTGCTGCCATAGCAACAACCTCGTTTGTCTGTATCCTTGACCTTGACATAGGGAGATAGATCTCAACAAGGAGAAGTACAGTGCACAAGAACCATCTCTTTTTTTTGCATGATTCAGGAGTTATTGCCCTTTGTTATTGTTCTTACTTAAATTTTGTCCTAAGCATACCACAAATATTATAAGAGGTATGAAAATAAAACGCTAGCTATAGAAGTGCAGTGTACAAGAACCATAACTTTTTTGCATATTTAGGAGTAATTGCACTTTGTTTTTTGTCATATTTAAATTTTGGCCCATTCAGGGAACATAACCCATCTCTGATAGCCCTTGGTTTTTATAGGAAACCATGAGAACCAGGATTGGATGGATACCTGGGTGTTAGACTGGTTGAAAGAAATATTAGAATCAAGATAGATAAAACATGAGAACCTGGATAACAAGAATATAGTGGTTGTATGTTAAAACATCATCTGTTATCATGGCACAAAAACTTTCAAAATATAAAACTCTACTGCTTGGAGTCCTTAGCATCTGCAGACATCACTAGTGTGATCTTCTTTGCTGGTACAGTAGAAGGGGACCTTCTCAGAGACAAGTAAGTATTATGTCTAGACTGGGGTAGAACCAGTGACCGCTAAGTCACTAACATCATTAGGCTGAAGGGAATTCTCCATGTGAAATCTGTCTAGGCTGGGGATAGAACCAGTGACCGCTAAGTCACTAACAACAATAGGCTGAAGGGAATTCTCCATGTGAAATCTGTCTAGGCTGGGGGTAGAACCAGTGACCGCTAAGTCACTAACAACAATAGGCTGAAGGGAATTCTCCCTGTATAACCTGTCTAGGCTGGGGGTAGAACCAGTGACCTCTAAGTCACTAACAACAATAGGCTGAAGGGAATTCTCCCTGTATAACCTGTCTAGACTGGGGTAGAACCAGTGACCCCTGTCAAACATGTCCAACCAGGATAGAATGCAATAGGCATCGTGTATATTGTTTAATGAGGTAGCTACTTCAAGGAACACTAACCAAAAAATGACCCTGGCTGTTTATTAGGTGGTAAACACAGCTATCAAACAGACTAAACTAGATATTCCAACAACTAATGAGATAACAAATAGTTTCATCTTTTAAGGAAAATGGTTAGTTTTGCTGCTAGAGATTGGTAGATATTTACAGCTATTCCGTAGAAAAGCAAGACATGTCTTAGGATCATTGAACAACTTTGAAAATATGTTATCATTGCTACACAAAAACATGGAAACATGGAATAGTGATACATGGTATTGGTTTAATGGTTTAAAAAGAAACGAAAATTTAACTTATGGAAATACATTTATTTTGAATGTTTAGACACTAATGATAATGTCCATCTTTCAGATTTGGTGAAAGTATCAACGGAGGATTGGTAGTGGCCAAGTTAGCCTGGCCTAATGAATGGGTCATCCTGATTGGCTCTTTCCTGTCTACACTGGGGGCAGGCCTCCAGAGTCTCACAGGTATGTAGATGTCCATGTTGAAGGTAGGTTTTCTGTGTCTTACAGGTATAGAGACAACTCACACTAAGGGCAAACTTTCTGACTTTGGGAAGTAAGAAGGTGGTGCACACAGGGGGTCAGGGCCTTGAGAGGCTCATTGGATATATACACTCTCCACACTTAGGCTGAATCTAAAGCAGATCTTGTTGTGGTCTTATCAATATACCTGTGACTGTCCACAATGTACATCCAGATAGCTATATATTTTGGCAGTATCATTCTGTTGAACATTATTGTACAAAACATACATCACATCCTACAAACATTCATCACTTAGGATCCAATGTAATTTGTTGTCATGTAATTTAACCCACTTCTTATGGAACAGGTGCACCACGACTTCTACAAGCCATCAGCAGTGACGGAGTGATCCCATTCCTAAAGGTGTTCAGTGTGACAACAAAACGAGGCGAGCCTTTCCGAGCCCTCATCATGACTGTGCTCATATCAGAAATAGGAATCCTTATCGCAAGTCTGGATGACGTCGCTCCCATCATCACAATGTAAATACAGTATCTTATGTAGCACAATAAGGATGTGGTTCTTTTCTGATCAAATATAAGTTAATGGTATAACATTCAGCTTTCATTATGTTTTTAAGTTTGAAATTTAAAATCATGATTGAAATAACGTCTTCTTAATATGAATGATGAAAATCTGTCCTAGCTTGTGTGTTCTAACCAACAAAAGAATGTACAAAGAGAAGGTTATAAATATCAAACTGAACATTTATATATATAAAACTTCTGCAAATTTGTATAGTTTTATGGAATTTATTACGAAGTAAGCTTTTGAAATTAGCAATATCTTGCATATTTTGAATTAATTGGATTAAGTTCAAGACAACTTGTTTTAAGTCATCATTTTGTTCAAGTCATGTATAAGTAAGCTACATACAGAGTGATATATAACTCCTTGTGGTTAGAACTGAACCTCATAAAGGACTAAATATCAGTGATTATTTTACACAGGTGATTGTTAAACTCATGATAGTAATATACCTCTGTTTTATTATAGGTTTTTCCTGATGTGTTATGGCTTTGTGAATATGGCATGTGCCCTTCAGACTTTACTGAGGACACCTAGCTGGCGGCCACGCTTCCGGTTTTATCACTGGTCAGTATTACCTCTGGTGACCACTCTTCAGATTTACCATTAATGGCTTCCATTCAATTTCACTATTTGCTGATAACTC
This sequence comes from Ylistrum balloti, assembly GCF_031769215.1. Taxonomy (NCBI): domain Eukaryota; kingdom Metazoa; phylum Mollusca; class Bivalvia; order Pectinida; family Pectinidae; genus Ylistrum; species Ylistrum balloti. The sequence continues at coordinate 513,960 of NW_026781959.1, forward strand.
TGTATTATACATGGAATACAGGAGGGAAATGTATTTCAAACACTGAACCTAAATATGTTAGACATTGCTCAGAATAAATTTCACCATCTTTATGTTTCAGGGTTCTGTCACTAGTGGGTATGGCCTTGTGTATCACTCTGATGTTTATATCAAGCTGGTACTACGCCCTGGCAGCCATTGCTCTTGCTGCCTTTATCTACAAATATATAGAATACAAAGGGTAAGTGCTACACTCAGCGTTGGCTTAAATATGATGTATTATGGATAAATTTTGTTGGTGTGAATCAGAAGTAAATTGATAGGTAAGGAAATAATGGAGAATTAAAAAATTGGGGATATTAATTTGGGCTCCATCCATCCATCTGCCTGTCCATGAATCCATCCGAGGGATTTTCCAGGTTATAACATCAAAACCGTTCCACTCATCTCAACAAAACTTTCTCTATATATTAGGATAGTACCCTAGTTGTGCCTTTTGCTATTGTCAACATTTTATTAAAAAAAAAAATTTCTGTTTCAATGGAAACATAGTATAAAAACACAAAATTAGTGTTAACTTTTCTTTCTCAACTACAACTTCAAAACCATTCCACTTAACATAGCTCTCTGTATATATTAGGTTGCCTTAATTGTGCCTTTTTTATTGAGGACATTTTATTATTTGTCTTTTTTCTGTTACCATCATGTTTTTTTTTTATTTCTTGTGACTTCTTGTATTACCCCAAAGTGCTGCATGAATTTGTTCATGGACAATGCCAAGCTCTATTCAAATATCAACAATCAAACACACAGGATCTACATCAAGATATAAATTACAATGTTGACATATTGGATATCAATGTAGATATATCTATATAATTGACAAAAAAATGACGTTACATTTTGCACTATTTCTTTCACTGTATTAAATCTTCAGGTTATAGTAGCGGTACATAATTGAGTGACATTACAAGTTTTATCGGTTTATATATATATCATACTTGAGTTTTACACCAACAGCTGGATACAGGGGATAATGACATGCTTTCTCCCCAACCATTTATTCAAAAATGGTTGTATATTTATATTAACCTGTGCTCTCTATGTATTTATTGTGTTTTTATATGGACAGGGCTGAGAAGGAATGGGGAGATGGTATTCGGGGTTTGGCTATGTCTGCCGCCAGATATTCCCTACTTAGACTACAACAGGGTCCACCCCACACTAAAAACTGGAGGTAGGTTTTCATAAGTCTTCATCAAATTACAGAAAAGAGAATAGTTTGCAATATAAAAAATTAAAAACTGATTGAATAAGAAAGTATAAACAGACTATTTTTTGTATCCAAAATGAGTAAATCTTTTTAAAATTTGAACTTGTTGAATAAGAGGTTAGAGATTTTTCGTGAAGGATTTAAGGAGGGAAAAATTGAAAGCTCAAGTAGTTTAACTTTGACTTGTCATATTCTTTAATTGTGTGTTACCGTTCCTGTATGATCAACAATGCTGATCGCACTGGTTCTTGTGATGTTTTTTTCCAGACCTCAAATCTTGGTCCTGATGAAACTTGATGATAATCTACAGCCGAAGTACCCAAACATGATCAACTTTGCCAGTCAGCTCAAAGCAGGTAAGTTGACTTTGTAGGTCAGCTGAAAACAACAGAGAAAAGAAGATTAAAAAAGGGAAAAGATCCAGCATTTAACAAGGGATGGGTGCCAAGATCCTTCTTGGACCATGTGTAGAAATTTTTTTTTTAAGTCAGATGAAGCATTTATATGTGAGGCTCTCCACTGATACTACTGTCCTGTAATAAGCCCACCCCTTGATTTTGAGTGGGACGCTACATATTGACTCTCTTGGCCTAGTTTAGAATAAATGCACAATTATAGTGTAATGAGGTGTAGTATTAGTACAGATAAAGGTTTACAGTATTGTAGTGTAATGCAGTGTAAGGTTTGTTATGAAATTTTACTTTTTACTACAGGTAAAGGTTTGACCCTGGTCAACAGTGTTGTGGAAGGTGACTATAAGGAAAGGTATGCTGATGCCCAGGCAGCTAAACAGGTAAGCAGTCTTGAAGTTCTCTCTTCTTATTTCATACAATACAGAACTTGGATATAAGAATACTGCTATAATTATTTGCACTTTCATGTTTTCAACCAAAACTTCAATGGAAGATTTGATGGTTTTACTATGAATAATACGGTCTTGTCAAAATAGTTTTATTGTTTAGTACTGAGAGAGTAAAGGTTGGTTTGATGGTGTGTTTCAGACTCTGAGTAAGCTAGTTGAAACATCAGGAGCAAAAGGCTTTGCTGATCTCGTGATATCAAACAATGTCACAGAGGGACTGTGTCACATGTGAGTCGTTGTATACTCTTATCTGATTTTGATTACTTTCTTGTTTTTCAGTTCTAAAATAAAAATTTAATAAATAAAATAAATTGACATTTCTGACCTGGATACATGATGTATGTTTGGCATCAGTATGTGCTATTTTGATAGTTTATGTGTAATTTTGGTAAAGTCTTTGGGCTTATTTACTGATGAATGGCCAATGGTTACATATCTGAATGATTAAATCAACTCTGTATCTTTTCTTCAGGATCCAGAACGCTGGTTTGGGTGGACTGAGACACAACACTGTCATGATTGGCTGGCCATATGGATGGAGACATGACCACAATGCCAAAAGTTACCGCGTGTTTCTCGGTGAGATATAGTGGTTAATGAAGAATATTTTTTTGTGTGGAGAAGAGTCCAGAAGTAAGAACTATCTTCCCTGTGTAAATGAAATCGTAGAGTGGTTTCATTCAGAGTCCTAATTAATGTGTGAAAATAATCCTATTAGAATATAACTGATTGAATCCAAGTTAGACTCAGTGTGAGGATGAAAAGGACTTTATAAAGTATGACATCATATGTAGCAAGGATGATATAATCAGACATTTTGTTTAATTGTTGCAAGCATCTCCCTGACATAAAAACATGGTTCTTATTTATAAAGCATTTAGTGTAAATATACCCTGTTTGGTAACTCTATGCAGGGCTTTTCTAGGGCTATTTGGGGCTTATGATGGGACCCCATTCCCAATTAAAATTATTTCATATTTAAACCAAATTCTTAAAATTTGCAATTCTTATAAAAAGATATCCTTTCCAATGCACTAAAATATTCTTTTTAAAAATTGTGGGTGAAAATGCCCATTTCCGAACCAGTTCAAAAAGCCCTGATATGTATATAACACGTCTGTGAAAATGCATTATAACTGAAAAGTTTGGCATCATTTTAGATATAAAACATATCTATAAGGTACTTGCGATTCAGAAACTGTAAAAAGAAAAAAAAATCTGTTTTTCTCTTCTTGTAGAAACCATGAAGTGAGATTGTGTAAGTTGTATACAGTATGAAAGAATTGAGAGACAAAAGATGAAACTATTTTTTATTCTTTCTTATTCATTATTGATACTTGCAGAATCTGTTAAGAATATCAATGCTGGGCAGATGGCGCTGTTAGCAGTAAAAGGCATCAACAACTTCCCACAGAGCAATGAGAAACTTAAGGGCACCATAGATGTATGGTGGATAGTACATATCCTATAAAACAGTTATATTGTGTCAGCAAAGAATAAATGAAAAATTCTTACCTGGTCAAGTAAGATAATTAATGGTTTATAATTTGATGTCAAGATTGTAGCATGTTCTTAAGTTACATTATGTTATGGACTAGGAGAAGATGTTAGATACTAACTTCCCCATCTTTAAGTTTCCTTAAGGAAACAATGTGATAGCCAGTCCTTTTTCCCAGTGAACAAATAAGGTAGTCAGTTCTGTATTTGAAATAGGACTATAAAAAACCACTTACCAATTCTTTCTTTAGCAGAAGAAATCTGCTGAAGTGATTCTGTCCAAGGATTGATAAATCTAGTGCAGGTAACGGTTTACAGTTAAGTAATTGGAATCACTTCAGGAGAAAAAAGACTTCGGGCCTGTAACTTTTATTATTAGTCCAGCTTATTTGGAGGATTAGATTTTTCAAAGTAAGATTCAAATTGCCAACAAATCTAGGTTTTAAAAAAACTGTTCAGGTAAGTAAAATATCTGAAAGGGGGATGTATTGGTAGAAAGGGACAGGAATTGGTCCATATCTGTGGATGTCACACAGGAACTAAAATAGGTGTGATATTCATGTCAAGTTTATTATGTCATATTTGTACTGTACCAAAACATAACAATTGTGACCAGCCAATCATTTACATAATAAGTGTGATGAACCAATCGATTTAAAGAACAAAGCTTATTACTAATCAAATAACAGACCAAGGGTAATCAACCAATCAGTATACAGACCAACCGTGATTTTTCAACAGTTTACAGACCAAGAATGATTTACCAATTAATTCAAAGACATGATTATATGACATAGTGATTTTGTTAATATGGCACTTCAGAGCTGTTTAACTTTGTTATGGTATCAATTTGCTTATAAATAAATGTGTCTGGAAGTTTCCTTAACCTATCCACATGATGGAGGAATGCTGATGTTGTTGCCATTCTTACTAAAGCAGCATAAAGTGTGGAAGAATTGCCGTCTTCGGATCTTCACCGTGGCTCGTATCCTTAATGTATACAGATACAGTATGCTGTTACCATTATGTAGAAATCATGACCTTGGTAAAGTTTTTGTTTCTCTTAACTACAATAATCAGATAGTTTTGTATTGAACAACATTTTTTCCGAAATATAAATTTGATGTTCACAGCTTTACTCTAACACCAAGGTTAATATTTCTGTAATTGTGAACACAAAATAAATGGATGTCTGAGTGCTGAGTAAAGGAATCTTATAAAATCTGTTGTATTATTTTGGTAATTAATGATTTGTAAATCAGTACCAGCGCTATCATTATCACTTCATTGACAAGTGAAAAATTTGACCCTATTTTCAAAAATCTGACAAATAAAAAGAGAATTCCTTAGCTGTGTGAAGAACTGGAGGATAACACAATACAAATGAAGAAAGACCTAGAAATGTTTATGTATCACCTGAGAATAGAGGCTGAGGTTGAGGTTGTGGAAATGGTAAGTTATCCTCCAATCAAATGATTTCTTTCATTAACAGGGATATTTATACCAATCAAATTTCATACACAGTTAGCAAAGCATCTACAAATCAAATATTCTGTTCATCTTCCTGACTTTCTGCTAATTTTATGTTCAGTACATTAGGTAACACTGAAATGTTTGGCCCGATCAAAATGTAATTTTTTCATCTCTTCAAATTACATCATGTGAGACTGAAATATGAATCCAGAATCTCATTATTTACAGCCTCCAAAAATGGCAGAAAATGTTAAAATATCATAAAAGATGTTTTTAAAATTTGATATTCTTTTTGAACATGAATATTGTTGTAGTATGAAAACTGTAAAAAAAGTTTATAATTTCAGACAAATAATGACATATCGGCATACACATATGAAAGGACATTAATGATGGAGCAGAGGACGGAGATGTTAAAGGCAATGAGAGGAGGAGGAGGATCCAAGCTCAGTGTAAGTATTAGAGGATCCAAGCTCAGTGTAAGTATTACAGGATCCAAGCTCAGTGTAAGTATTAGAGGGTACAAGCTCAGTGTAAGTATTAGAGGGTACAAGCTCAGTGTACATATTAGAGGATCCAAGCTCAGTGTAAGTATTAGAGGATCCAAACTCAATGTAAATATTAGAGGATCTAAGCTCAGTGTAAGTATTAGAGGATCTAAGCTCAGTGTAAGTATTAGAGGATCCAAGCTCAGTGTAAGTATTAGAGGATCCAAGCAATGTGTAAGTATTAGAGGATCCAAGCTAGGTGTAAGTATTAGAGGATCCAAGCTCAGTGTAAGTATTAGAGGATTCAAGCTCAGTGTAAGTATTAGAGGATCCAAGCTCAGTGTAAGTATTAGAGGATCCAAGCTCAGTGTAAGTATTAGAGGATCCAAGCTCAGTGTAAGTATTAGAGGATCCAAGCTCAGTGTAAGTATTAGAGGATAATTATATTAAAGAAATGCATTATTTAGGTCAGTCTATAATTATTCTCATTTGTGATATTACTGATGCACTCCTGTGTTTTGATAACTTTTTAAAATATCATCCGAATTGCTTTAAAAACGAGCTTCCTTATGTGTACAGCCCCAAGACATACTGGACAATGTTCATCGAACCCCTGCCCAGGTAAAGATTCAGCTAGAGACTGTAACTGAGGAGGGACTTCCAACCGAATCCTCTACAGACGAGGAAAAGTTAGAAAAACATCAGTATACATTCACACCTTCCAACCTGTCAAGTGATAAGAAAGCTTCCTCACCCTCCAGTCCTGTAAACGATCTTCTCAGCATGAGACCGTAAGTTACTCCTGTCTTTCATATTGTTACTCATGAAATATTTTTATTTTCATGTGTTTTGAAAAAAGTTAAAGATGTATATATTTTTCAGCAGTCTATGGATGATAATTGTTGACAAGTAAGAGAGAAAAATATACAGGTATTGCCATCCTGGTTTGGATCTGTCTACATAATTTTAATTTATGGAAAATTAATTTTGAACTCATTCTTCGAGGTAGAACAAGGTGTCATTGGTGTAAATTTTTAAGTGTGTGAAGAGCAACTGTGAGTGTGTGAGTAATATGAATGTGTGAGTTGGATGCATTCAGTGTTTGAGACGCATCCTTTTTGTTTGTGAGCAGCAGATTTTAGGTGTGTGTAGAAGCTTTTTGAGTTATAGTGTAGGAGCATTTGAGAGTGTGAGTAGCAACCTTGGAGTATGTGAGTACCAAATTTTGAGTGTGTGAGTAGAAGTCTTTGAGTATTTTAATACAATGTTCCAACTTTTGAGTGTATGAGTACCTATTTTTAAGTGTGCAAGTAATAGTCTTTGAGTATGTGAGTACCAATTATTGAGTACGTGAGTACCAATTATTGAGTACATTAGTACCAATTAATGAGTATGTGAGTACCAATTATTGAGTATGTGAGTACCAATTATTGAGTATGTGAGTACCAATTATTGAGTATGTGAGTACCATTTATTGAGTATGTGAGTACCAATTATTGAGTATGAGTACCATTTATTGAGTATGTGAGTAGCAAGTCATTTGGTGGCATTGTCGTAAATACCATTCAATGCTGTTTTTACTTCTATTTTTTGTATTTCTATTGAAAAGAGAGAGGGAATTTTGTCAGTATTTTGTTCAATGTGCAATATTTTTTATTTAAGTGACCAAAGTAGTGAAAGGATCCAGATTAGGTCCTACAACAGACAACACATTTGATGCGGCTTTAATATGTACTAGTTTTGATCCTCACTGAGGGTTATAGTGTTCGATACTGCCACAGTATCAGTGACAACAAGCCTGTCCTCCCTATGTTGGAGGAAACCCCTCAACTTTCAACAATGATTTTAGATTTATTATATTACTGAAGATTTCAAAATTTGTGAAATACAGGAATCTTATTTAAACAATTTTCTTGTCATTTAAAGAGGTGCATTAATTTTTTAAAAAAAAATTTTATTATGATTTTTTTTTCAACTTTCTCAGAAAATTAAAATTATGTACATGCAGAATTTCCCCTTTGGGAATTCCTAAAATTTGTCAGTATGTGCAGATCCTGTGTTTGATAAGCTTCTTGCTTTGTTCCTCTCTCAGTAGGCCAGCATCTCTGTTTGGGCGGTCATCCAAGACCAGCCCATTAGTGGAACAAAACCCAATAATGGAACTTAAGGCTATCAAACCGTAAGCTGTCTGGTTCTCTCTTTTCCTATACACATTTACCTTCACTTTCACCATCAACTAGTGTTTTGACCATTCCTTTCCTTCAGACATAATGTTATGCAAGTGCTTTTTGTCTTTTTGCTAACATTTTTTACAGATTTTGATTTTTGAAGTATTGTATTGTTTCATAACTTTTGTAATGATTTGGTAAAGTTCTTGAAGTAATTTCTTTACATGCATCGTCATTCAAAATTGTCAACATGTTTAGTCTCTGCAACAGAAATACTTTTGATTCTGGATTACTTTGGGCAGAGAATTGCACACTGTCTTGGGGATACTCATGACAGAACTTAATTCTGAACAGAGTTATACTAAGGATATATGCTACTTTACAGTAAATTTGACTTCCTTTATTGAAGAGTTCTACACAAAATGTTAAAAGATGTTAATAACTTGGTAAATTAATGACAAACACATTTTGAAGGCAAACAATTGTATAAAGTAAAGTTACAGCAGTAATTTGTGTATCTCATTAAGGGAAATAACTCTTGAAACAAATTACAGGTTTGATGTTTTAGGTGGCATATACCCTAAGAAATTTTGTTCTAAGTAATTGAAGTAAGCCAAATTAAGGTGAATTTAAGAACCAGTTTTTAATGTTTGTTTATAGGAAGTTTTTAAAGATAATTTAAAAGTGACATAACTGAATTCAGCTGAGGAAAGAGAGTTATACATCTGATTGTGAGATGCTAGGAATTCCTACTTGGCACAAAAGTTGTCCTTCCGCAGCAGACATTCACTATTGTTTCACAAATATCACATACTATGACTGCTGGAAATCACTTAGGTTGTGCTCATCTTTAGAAATTATCATTCATTTGTATAATTATGTCTGTAAATCATTGACCATTTGATACTTCAAAATTAATTCTTAATTATGTCTGTAAATCATTGACCATTTGATACTTCAAAATTAATTCTTTATGTAGATTTGATGTAATGCATGCTTAGTGATAATCCTAGCCAAATCTTTGTAGTTCAAGTGAAATTCCAATAAATGCTATTTCATTGTCCTGTAATAAATTGTACAGCTCTGCTTTGAGACTTGTGGGGAAAAATACTTAACAAAAAGCATATATGTAAATTTATGGAAATAGTGGGATTAAATGTTGTATTCTTTTACTTAATCAAAAATTTCATCTAAATAGCAAAAGAGTAAAACAATTATGTACATCATGGCAAACCAAAATCACATAGAAATTGGATTGTGTCAGCTTATAGAAATGTAACTTAGCAAAAATATAAATACAAATTATCTATTTCTTCAATATGCTTTAATAAACTCATTCCAACTGTGTGAAATGGTTCATCAGATAGGACAGAAGGAAGATTCATTGATAAAAATCATTAATGTTATTGAGCTTTCTAAGCTAGTTGCATTGCACCAATGAAATCAAGTCACTCACAATTCACACATGTGTCACACTCAATTCTGAGGATTTTTATGTCAAAAATGAAAATGATTAGATGGCTGCAATCACAACTTTGAAAGAACTGTTTTTAATACTTTCAAATCACATTATTTGAAAATACAATTTGAAATGTTAATTAAAAACATTTGTAATTTAGATGTAGCTTCGTCAATCTCAATACTGTAAAGATTAATTTTGATACATGGGAGGAACCTTAGGCCTTAAAACCTAGACCCTTAGAGGATATTATCAACAAAGTATGGTAAACTTTACAGGATAGATTGTTCTGGATACTTAAAGTATGCTGCTGTTTTTCCTTTTTGTATAATTCTGCATCAGTATTTGATAAAACCAACCTTGTAGATTTTGCAGTTTTAGTTTATTTTTTTTCATGTTCTTTTATTCAGGCAGGCATGCTTTTAAAAATAAGCATGATTAATATTTTTAAATTTGGATAATTTTTGTAGCTTTAATGTACGTGATGAGGAGAATACACTGGTGTAAGATGGCTGTGAGGTAAGTACTGTATATGTTAATGTATGTGCTGATTATATCTTCATTCTTACTACAGAGATAAAAGAAATGTGAGGAGAATGCACACAGCCGTACGTCTCAATGAAGTCATCATTGAAAAGTCTCACGAGTCGCAACTTGTCATCCTGAATCTGCCAGCCCCACCAAAGTCAGAAGCAGGCGAACTCAACTGTATCCTTTCTAATATAACTACCACAAGTTTCTGAGACACAAAGTCATATCTAATTTTACTGTATAGAATGTTTGGATTCATTCTTTATACCAATATATTATTCAGTTCTTACCTGATCTCAAAGTCACACCTGTCCTGAGAAAGAACCAGTTTGCTCATTTTTTCTACCAGTTTACAGGGTGATACCTTTGGAATAACAGATGTCATACTGTGTAAACGTTTATAAATCAGAGTAAGGGAAGGAACACATAATGCAATAGCTTCCTTACCATATTACCTGTCCTTTTTACAGGTACTAATTAGTATAGAAGTTTGATGTACACAATATCAGTGATTATACTTCGGGATAGATCTCCGATTCTCTGATTTCAGTATAAAAGATGCTAGGCCTAAAACTCTTACCTTCTTTATCTCATCTAGGTTGAGTTTAATATATTAACTGAAATCTCTTTACTCAACAGAATTTAAGGTCAATAATGATATGTTTTAGGTGACCTCCAATCACCTTTTGTCTGTCATCTGTCATGTATCAGTAGAAAATATACTTACTCTCAAAATCCCCAGAACCAATTTTCATGAAAAGCAGAAACCTTCTACACCCAAAATGTGAACCAATATTATGAATCATATGACCCCCAATCCCAAGGGGCGTGAGGTGTCAAATTGACTCAAATTTCAAAACCCTTCACAATATTCATAAAGGGTGAGTTAAAACTCATCATAGGTGGAAAGTTCATCAGTTTTTTAGGAAAATTGTCAGTTTCATAAACCTAGGGTTTCACATTTCCCAGGGGAGATGGGAAAGTTGAATATAGTTTCAATAGGAAAGTTTCATTTTTCGCATAATTTCCATTGAAAATAATTCTTACCAAGTTTGAATTATTATTAATGGATAGTAGTTAATATAACGCACATGTAATTTACATCTGCATCACTTGTACAATGTAGTGCAAGGTTATCTTTCTTTGTTATCAAGTTGATTTCTATGAGTATAAAAGTCAGGTGACTCTTGGGCCACTTGTTTGGGATACAATGTAAAAGACATTTTCACCTTAGACAGACAGCATAGAGCTAACATATACATCATTCTTTTATTGACCAGCAGTGTTTAAATGGAACAATGTTTCAATTTTCTCTGTGATTTTTCCTTCACCGATGTTCTAGATATGGAGTTCCTGGAAGTATTGACAGAGGGTCTAGAAAGAGTGTTGATGGTGCGAGGGAGCGGCCATGAAGTCATCACCATTTACTCATAGATCATGTGGTTCACACCCAATAAACGGAATGAGGGATCACCTTGCTTCTTTATAAAGCCACATCACCATCAATGTATCGAAACTCTAAACATATACTGAGGATCAAAATTTCACTGACCTGTATAAATGATGAATATTTTATTGACATGTGGAACTCTCACAAATCGTAACAGAACTTCTACAGATAATTAAAACTCACTATCACAGGACAGGTACAAATAACTAAAAGTCACTATCACAGGACAAGTACAGATAATTAAAACTCACAATCACAGGGCATGTACAAATAACTAAAAGTCACTATCACAGGACAGGTACAAATTATAATAAAGTCACAAACACAGGACATGTACAAATAACTATAAGTCATAAACACAGAACATGTACGGATAATAATGAATTCGCTAACACTGAACTTGTACCAATGAAATGTATTTCACTATAGACATCATATCTGAACATTGTAAACAAATGGTTCCGAAAGTTCATCACCGGTTCACACCTACATATCAAACATGAGGATGTCTGGTAATAGCTGCCTATGCATATAATGTATTTATTATCTCATCAGAATTTTTTTTATCATTTTTCATAATAATTTCATTTTCACTGATTACTATTTTCATAAGTAGTCTTTTTCAATATCACAGTCATTTTGTCTCATTGTTTTCCCCACGAAAACCTGACAGATGGTTATTATTATTATTCTATCATGAACCTTATATTTATGACTGGTAAACACATGATATAATTATTTCATGGTGTAAATATTGAAATATATCAATGTATATATCTAATCATCAATATAAAGAGAATCGAGAGTATTTGTGCAGAAAGAATTGTGTGACAGCGTGTGGTAGAGGTAGGGAGACAAACCTGTTTAATAGAGGAAGGGAGATAACCCTGGTTAGTGTGAGAGTATTGACTTGATTTGAGTGTGATACACACATCCATTCCCGTTTCCCTGAAATGTGTTCTTATAACATTTTGTCTTCATTATGTTAGTTTTGACCTTGTAAGTAACCTTAGCTGTCGCTCTGGGATATCTTCATCAAACGGTATAGGATATGTTTTTCTTGTTTCATTCCAAATCCCCACCAGTTCTGGGACAGAAGAATTAAACCTTTCACTTTTATATGTGATGTTATATACACGATGTATAGAGCTTGTTATCCTGGATCTAGTCATATTCTTTTCCCTTTCCACATCAGACGTGGCTATATAACATCATACACTGTGACTGGACAATTGATTTAAGGTGGTTTTATGCTGGAGTTTTGATAAAAAGGTACATTCTAATGTCTGAAGTAGTTATGTAGATATAAACCGCTCTTGCATTTTGCTCACTTATCTTGATCTACCTGTTAGAAATTTAGCATTTCATCTTTAAATAAATGTGTTATATTAATTATATCTTAAGTAAGACCTTTCTAGATTGACTTGATGATGTAAGTCCTGATTGTGATAGATTTGATATTTTACAGTGGGAAAATGAAGTTTGATTGAAATCCTTGTAGTAATTGCAATGGAATTCTTAAGACATTTTTTATACGAAATCAGTTATAATGTTTGAAGTTTTCTTTGCAATAATTCTAGAAGAAAAGTCTTAGTCAAGTAACCTACTTTCTTCAGCTTAGAGTTATAAATATGGGAAATACAGTGTTTTGTGGGTTTCTTGTTTCATCATATTGTATTTCTGCGTCACAAGAGACAGTATACACTATAACAGTAAGATTTATTTACTTATTAAACAGGATAATTGGTGAAAGTTGTATAGAACTGTTTTGTGTGATATAGCAAGATAAACTGTATGGTATGATGGTTAGGAATTATGTGTGTTTCTTGGTCGGAATTAGATAAAAACTGGATGGTATTTGTCATGTCCAGCTGGATGTTTGCGGATCAAACAATCAAGATTGCTGTCAAAACTATACGGAATTGACCTTGGTGTGTTCTCAGAAATGTATTTACAGTAAAGGGAAATAATCAGAAAATAAGTTTTCTGATAACATAACTTTGCCAATTAAAGTTAAAAAAATATATGATTTTATCATTCTTATTAATTTTTTTTTGTCATATTCAAGTATTTTAACATTATTTGAAATTATTTTTATTAATCACAAGCATGTTTCAGGATTTTACATTCTGTGCCAAAGACACTGCAGTAAATGTTGTGAGCCAAGACTTGGCATTAAAACTGATTTACCATATGACTGGCATTTGGATTTTACGTTGTAAAGTGTACAAAGCATAGACTTCTTAAATGTTAACTATATACAGGCTGTCAACTGATTCCTAAATTCCTATATTTTCCTATATTTTGGTTGAATCTTATGAAAGACCTATATTTCCTGCATTTTCTTATTTTTTGAAAAACATTCCTATATTTTTCAGGAAATTTGTCGCCGATAAATGTAGAGATCGTAAATATTTCTTTTACACTGCTTTTGAATTCTTTATTTTACAGGTTAGAGAATTCTAAAGTCTTTAACAGCATCACCAGCCACCAGAAAATGATTCAGTGCATCTCTTTATCACCTGTATGGGTACCTTACAAGGCAGCACAACAGGATATTGGCCTTTTAGGTGCCCATTCAGATGATGATGATAGAGAGCTTTGCAGCAGTTCTCTGTCTGGATTGTGATGATGTTGAAGTGAATGGTTACTTTAAGGTAGTTTTTAATCATTGATTAATATAGAAACAGTAAGTGAAGGTAAGAATTATTAGTATAAATGCCTTTGAATGAAATGATTCTTGTTTGGAAAACTCCTATATTTTGCCTCAAAACTAGCAAAAAACTCCTATATTTGTTGGAAAAATAGTCCTATATTCTTCCTATATTTATATATAAGAAAACTTGGTTGACAGCCTGTAAATACCTGAAAGATATGCTATATAGGTGTATGCAGGTCTGCTCTCTTTAATAAATTTTTATCAAGATACAGAAGAAAATGTTGTGACCACTTTTGATAAAAACTAGAATGCCTTGTGTGTTGTGGTTTTGATAACAAACTATGGTCTTAGTCAACCCTGTACAAACAAAATGGATTTACTCCATTAACTTCGGTGTAATACACTTAGGTGTAATACATGGAAGAAACTGAAACTACACGCCAGCCTCATTTCCTGTTCTCCTTATGGTATCTCACATGTTCTTTTTATGTAATCTAGTTTTGCATTTTTGTTAGTTTATATTTCCCATGTGTGTTGACATTCTGGTATATGTTGACCTTGTGTTGACATTGTTACATATGTTGACCTTGTATGTTGACGTTGTTGTATATTTTGACCTTGTTCATTGATATTGTTACATGTTTTGACCTTTGTCTGTTGATATCGTTTCATATTTTGACCTTGTATGTTGATGCTGTTGTATATTTTGACCTTGTATGTAGACGCTGTAGTATATTTTGACCTTGTTTATTGACGCTGTGGTATATTTTGACCTTGTATGTAGACGCTGTGGTATATTTTGTGTGTAATTGACACTGTGATACAAATTTGCCTGTGTGTTCACACTTATATTCTGACCTTCTGTGTTTACATTGCTGTATTTTCAGCACACTGTCATCAGATGGTGGGCTATTCAAATCTCTCTTTGTCTTTAAAAAAAAATCATTTTTAATCACAATATCTGAAGTAGCATTGGATGGATCTTTCTTAAATTCCATATGTTGATAACTTTTGGTCCCTGGTTATGCTTAATTCACTTTGGGACTGATCGGAAAATCAATATGGCCAACAGGTGATAATATTGGATTTTGACGGTCATAGTTTTCTTCACCATTTCTGGAGAAATATATAAAGGGTTCTCATATATGTTAGTTCCCCTTCAATCTGATTAATATGCAGATCCTAATTTTCACCCCATTACTCACTGTGTTAGAACAGAGGAAGATCACACAATGGTAGGCACAAGTGTTACTGTTGGATTTTGTTGGACTTTGCACGTCAATATGGTATATTCTGGCCTAGTGTGTTGATGCTATGGTATATTCTGGCCTAGTGTGTTGATGCTATGGTATATTCTGGCCTAGTGTGTTGATGCTATGGTATAGTTTGACCCAGTGTTTTGATGCTATGGTATAGTTTGACCTAGTGTGTTGATGCTATGGTATAGTTTGACCTAGTGTGTTGATGCAATGGTATAGTTTGACCTAGTGTGTTGATGCTATGGTATGTTTTGACCTAGTGTGTTGATGCTATGGTATAGTTTGACCTAGTGTGTTGATGCTATGGTATAGTTTGACCTAGTGTGTTGATGTTTTGGTATAGTTTGACCTAGTGTGTTGATGCTATGGTATAGTTTGACCTAGTGTGTTGATGCTATGGTATAGTTTGACCTAGTGTGTTGATGCTATGGTATAGTTTGACCTAGTGTGTTGATGCTATGGTATAGTTTGACCTAGTGTGTTGATGCTATGGTATAGTTTGACCTAGTGTGTTGAATCTATGGTATAGTTTGACAAAGTGTGTTGATGCTATGGTATAGTTTGACCTAGTGTGTTGATGCTATGGTATAGTTTGACCTAGTGTGTTGATGCTATGGTATAGTTTGACCTAGTGTGTTGATGCTATGGTATGGTTTGACCTAGTGTGTTGATGCTATGGTATGGTTTGACCTAGTGTGTTGATGCTATGGTATATTTTTGACTTTGTGTTTAGCAGCTATGATTGATATTGACCTTGCTTGTTGACAGTGTATTTTGACCTCGTGTTGACACTTTATTTGACCTTGTAGGTTGAAACTACATTTTAACCTTGAGTGTTGACACTGGTTTATTTTCACTTTGTGTGTTGACAGTTAGTGTTGACAATATAATTGACCTTGTGTGTTGACAATATAATTAACCTTGTGTGTTGACAGTATAATTGACCTTGTGTGTTGACAATATATTTTGATCTTTTGTGTTGACACTGCAGTATACTTTGACCTTGTGTGTTGACACTATATTTTGACCTTGTGTGTTGACACTGCAGTATACTTTGACCTTGTGTGTTGACAGTATACTTTGACCTTGTGTGTTGACAGTATACTTTGACCTTGTGTATTGACACCCAGTAACTTGTTCTTGTGTGATGGTGAGGCTGTTGTGTAATTTATGTTCCAACAGTATTGTATTTTTTTTTTAATGACTTTTGCTTTTAGAAGTACAAATAGTGGCAAAATTTGAAATTGTAAATGCTTTTGGAGTGAAGTATAGAAGACCTGGGGTCATAGCCTAGGTCAAACTGACCCAGATAATTAGGATTGAGCAGGTCTTAATACAGATGCTGGTAATACAGGTATGAATAGTGAAAACTGAACAAATGTCATTTAGAAATTAGTAAGCTGGCTCAATAGACACATTTATTTGGCAGAATTAGCTTTTCTTACACAATGAGAAGTTGGCTTCAGTGAAGCAGTGCTATATAGGTTGTTAATTCATTTTAATCTTAACAGTAGTGATATTTTCAAATTTGAGAATTTTTTATGTGTATTTACAGTCGAACCTCGTTATCTCAAACTCCTAGAACTCAAAGACATTGTTAAATTTAAAGCATTTTGTCGGTCCCTGCCAAACTTTACACAAAACGTTTGTATTCAGGTGAATACTTGGTTAGCTCAAGGTTTTCCAGTGGTCCCGCTAAGTTCAAGATAACAAGGTTTGACTTTTTAAAATCCTCTCGATAAGGTATCAATCAGTCAATATTTTAAACAGAAGCGTATAAAGGATAATCAGAATTAGACATTTCCATTTCAAAGATATTTTTATCCATGACAACAGAATTATTATATCAAAATGTTGTGTATAGAGTTTGTACGTTCAAAGTTGTGTGATTTTTTGTTTTACATACAATAATAATTAAAAATATATATCGAAAAGGACATCTTAGATTTTTACAAGGTATTTTGTTCACCATTAGAGAATGGTTAGTGTCATCTCCTAGAAGGGAATGCAGGTAGTGACAGGACATATATTACAATAGTTTATAGTTGAAATGACCCATGACATATACATTTTTTTTTTTGATGAAATGATTTATAGATAGATATAACAGGTCTACTGAATCTCGGCTCGTTGTTCAGGTAACTTTGAGACCAAAAATAGTTTTATCAGTAATACTATGGCGTACTGATTCCGTTATTTCACCAGGAGACAAAATGCTTCAGTGCTCAAAGTTACATCGTAATTACATGGTAACTTTATGATGACTATGCAATTTATGTACAAGACATATTAAAATTGATCAATGAAAACGCAATACAGCCATGATTGAATTTACTGTACACAGTACAGTGTTTTCATGGATATCATTATAGGGCTATGCTAGAGACTACATCGTGACCTTCTCTCTCCCGTTGTATCATGCCAACATAAACCTGAATGTAAATTATTTTTGTTCATTGACATGTGACGTTTTTCTTGGTACAGCTGTACTGATCATTACAGTGTTGTTTGTCGATAATATCTACATGAATATTTACAAGTAGATACAGGACAAATGTATAATGCTATCATCAGCATATTGGAACCCTTGCTTTTTGATAGTATACTAGTTTTAACTACAACTAAATCATTGAAAATATCGCATTTGTTTTCACCATGTAGGGATAACTTCCATCTAAATCACCTATTTCACCACTTCTTACATATCCTTATAAGATATTTCAATTTGCTCTTAGGATTTGACAAGCTACTACAATTCACAAATTTAAAGAAGTATACTTCTAAAATATCAATACTTACGATATATTTTGAACTATCTTTGTAGGGAAAAGCGGATCTGCTTTTCTGTGACTTTATTGATTTTTATGTATATAGACATTATTTTTTACTAAATTTCTGTCAAGAAATGTTTCTAGAGGGAACAATAAAATAGATACTAATAGTCACTTTCAGTCGTAGAATTTATCAGGAAGTGTGTGGAAAGGCTTCATGACAGGTTACTGCAGACTGAACATTTTAAAAAATTTAGTGGCTGGTTAATTTTTTAATTTTACTGTTTAACAGTATTGATAGAAGTAATTCTATCAATGTAAAATACTATCTAGTGATAAGGATTAAAGGTGGCTTAATTAATTATATTTTATTAATTTATATAGGTGTATTTTGTTTACTGTGTTACAACACAGGTGTTTATTCTATTGAATGGTACCGGTCTAGATATATTTACCAAAGTTATTCAAATCATGTTCTATCACTTAAGTATAAGTTTTACACTTATATATACAACTGTGTATTCTATATTTGGTACTTATTCTATATTTTTAATTGTTGAGAAGAACAGAGTGTTCAGGAATACTTAATTGGTTCTTTGTTTTATTTTTTTTATTTTTATTTCACAGTTTTACTGTGGAATTACATCATGATATCAGAAGAAATGTTGGTCGTTAACTATCATTTAACTGCAAAAATTAATAGTCAATCATTCATTGATTTCTCTTATTTATTTTTAGGTCATCTGGACCCGAAGGGTCCGATGACCTATAGTCATCATGCTTCGTCCGTCGTCGTCCGCCGTGCGCCGTGCGCCGTCCGCCGTGCGCCGTGCGCCGTCCGTAAACTTTTCATTCAAACGACTTCTTCTCAAATACTAGAAGGTCTAGGGGGCTAATACTTGGCACAGAGGATACTGGCATGGAGCTCTACCAAGTTTGTTCAAATGAATGACCTTGACCCACTTTAAAGGTCACAGGGGTCAAATATGTTAAAATCTTTAAACAACTTCTTCTCATTAACCAAAAGGCTCAGAGTGTAGATATTGGGCCTGTGACATGCTGGGATGAAGGACTACCAAGTTTGTTCAAATGAATGACCTTGAACCACTTTAAAGGTCACAGGGGTCAAATATGTTAAAATCTTTAAACAACTTCTTCTCATTAACCAAAAGGCTCAGAGTGTAGATATTGGGCCTGTGACATGCTGGGATGAAGGACTACCAAGTTTGTTCAAATGAATGACCTTGAACCACTTTAAAGGTCACAGGGGTCAAATATGTTAAAATCTTTAAACAACTTCTTCTCAATAACCAAAAGGCTCAGATTGCTGATATTGTGCCTGTGGCATGCTGGGATGAAGGGCTATCAAGTTTGTTTAAATGAATGACCTTGAACAACTTTCAAGGTCACAGGGGTCAAATATGTCAAAATCTTTAAATAACTTCTTCTCAAATACTAGAAGGCCTAGGGGGCTAATACGTGGCCCATAGCATGCTGGCATGGAGCCCTACAAAGTTTGTTCAAATGAATGACCTTGGCCCACTTTCAAGGTCACAGGGGTCAAATATGTTAAAATATACAAAGGACTTCATCTCAATAAGCAAAAGTCTATGAGTGCCGATATTGGGTCTGTAGCATGCTGGGAGGAAAGGCTACCAAGTTTATTTAAATGAATGACCTTGAACAACTTTCAAGGTCGCAGGGGTCAAATATGTCAAAATCTTTAAATAACTTCTTCTCAAATACTAGAAGGCCTAGGGGGCTAATACTTGGCCCATAGCATGCTGGCATGGAGCCCTACAAAGTTTGTTCAAATGAATGACCTTGGCCCACTTTCAAGGTCACAGGGGTCAAATATGTTAAAATATACAAAGGACTTCATCTCAATAAGCAAAAGTCTATGAGTGCCGATATTGGGTCTGTAGCATGCTGGGAGGAAAGGCTACCAAGTTTATTCAAATGAATAACCTCAACCCACTTTCAAGGTCACAGGGGTCAAATATGTTAAAATCTTTAAACAACTTCTTCTCAATAACCAAAAGGCTCAGATTGCTGATATTGTGCCTGTGGCATGCTGGGATGAAGGGCTATCAAGTTTGTTTAAATGAATGACCTTGAACAACTTTCAAGGTCACAGGGATCAAATATGTCAAAATCTTTAAATAACTTCTTCTCAAATACTAGAAGGCCTAGGGGGCTAATACTTGGCCCATAGCATGCTGGCATGGAGCCCTACAAAGTTTGTTCAAATGAATGACCTTGGCCCACTTTCAAGGTCACAGGGGTCAAATATGTTAAAATATACAAAGGACTTCATCTCAATAAGCAAAAGTCTATGAGTGCCGATATTGGGTCTGTAGCATGCTGGGAGGAAAGGCTACCAAGTTTATTTAAATGAATGACCTTGAACAACTTTCAAGGTCGCAGGGGTCAAATATGTCAAAATCTTTAAATAACTTCTTCTCAAATACTAGAAGGCCTAGGGGGCTAATACTTGGCCCATAGCATGCTGGCATGGAGCCCTACAAAGTTTGTTCAAATGAATGACCTTGGCCCACTTTCAAGGTCACAGGGGTCAAATATGTTAAAATATACAAAGGACTTCATCTCAATAAGCAAAAGTCTATGAGTGCCGATATTGGGTCTGTAGCATGCTGGGAGGAAAGGCTACCAAGTTTATTCAAATGAATAACCTCAACCCACTTTCAAGGTCACAGGGGTCAAATATGTTAAAA
The DNA here is from genome assembly GCF_031769215.1 of Ylistrum balloti. Lineage (NCBI taxonomy): Eukaryota > Metazoa > Mollusca > Bivalvia > Pectinida > Pectinidae > Ylistrum > Ylistrum balloti. Next base: position 534,564 of record NW_026781959.1, read on the forward strand.
TCTTTAAACAACTTCTTCTCAATAACCAAAAGGCTCAGATTGCTGATATTGTGCCTGTGGCATGCTGGGATGAAGGGCTATCAAGTTTGTTTAAATGAATGACCTTGAACAACTTTCAAGGTCACAGGGATCAAATATGTCAAAATCTTTAAATAACTTCTTCTCAAATACTAGAAGGCCTAGGGGGCTAATACTTGGCCCATAGCATGCTGGCATGGAGCCCTACAAAGTTTGTTCAAATGAATGACCTTGGCCCACTTTCAAGGTCACAGGGGTCAAATATGTTAAAATATACAAAGGACTTCATCTCAATAAGCAAAAGTCTATGAGTGCCGATATTGGGTCTGTAGCATGCTGGGAGGAAAGGTTACCAAGTTTATTTAAATGAATGACTTTGAACAACTTTCAAGGTCGCAGGGGTCAAATATGTCAAAATCTTTAAATAACTTCTTCTCAAATACTAGAAGGCCTAGGGGGCTAATACTTGGCCCATAGCATGCTGGCATGGAGCCCTACAAAGTTTGTTCAAATGAATGACCTTGGCCCACTTTCAAGGTCACAGGGGTCAAATATGTTAAAATATACAAAGGACTTCATCTCAATAAGCAAAAGTCTATGAGTGCCGATATTGGGTCTGTAGCATGCTGGGAGGAAAGGCTACCAAGTTTATTCAAATGAATGACCTCAACCCACTTTCAAGGTCACAGGGGTCAAATATGTTAAAATATACAAACGACTTCTTCTCAACAAGCAAAAGTCCATGAGTGCTGATATTGGGCCTGTAAGATGCTTGGAGGAGAGGCTACCAAGTTTGTTCAAATGAATGACCTCAACCCACTTTTTAGGTTTGGCTTGCTTTTTGTCAGATGACCGTTAAGGCCCATGGGCCTCTTGTTTTATTTTGTTTTATTTATTTTTTTTTTTTTTTTGTTAAACAAATGATGAATTTTCTCTTACCTTATTCTGGAAGAAAATTATTATCAGAACATTTTACCAGCCTGATTACAACATTTTTACACAAACATATTGAATATAAATTAAATCTTGGTAAAAGAGGCACACTTTTTTTTGCTTTTATTTTGAAGTATTGAAAAAATGACTTATTGTAAAGAAAATATTAAAATAAAACCTTAATCGATGTTGGACGGAATCTTTTTTCTCTTGATAATTTAAATTTTTACAAAAAAGAAAAATTAACAAACAATTATTGTGTATTGATACTTGTAATTAAATGTTAATTGATGTGGGTAACCTGATCTATACTTGGCAGTATTACATTGATATATGTGTAGTGCTGATCTGAGAGAATTTGTTGATAAAATGTAAAAAAAAATTTAATCAGTGATGATTTATTTGTGATTTACTTGATGATGATAATAATGATTGTATATTGGTAATAATTTTGCTAGTCAAATATTTTAGATATTACTGAAAGTTTAGTAGTATTCTAGTCTTTACTGGGAATGTGCGACATGTATTCAGCACAATTTCTCTTAAAATATTGTATCTGTTCTTATATATTTCAACCTTAATTTAAAGCAATCAGATATTGTGATGTGATATATTTACAATGTTTGTATTTTGGTAAGCAAGATTGATTCACTGCTTCCAACATATCAGTGTATCTCCATCAGTCTCAGATCATTTTTGTCATCTGATGGCACAGCTTATGTCTGTATTTTTTAATTAAGACCACAAAAGATATCTCATTAGTGGCAACCAATATAGAAATGTACAAGATACAAAGTCATCAGCTTGTAATGTTGTCATTGAAATATATATATAAATGTTTGTGTTGTACAATTGTTTTTCCTTTGTCTGATTTTCAAAAAAAAAGAAGAAACAGAAAAAAAAAAGATTTCATTAAGCAAATGACAATTTTCATCTGTAAAATTTTTATCTATAAATACTGATGTGTTGTGCTATGAAATTTTCAAGATGTATTTTTGGTGTGAAAGATGGTATTTTAGGAGACATAAAACCAATTTACATGCCTTTATGTAAAGCTTAGTTTTATATTCATGTACCAATCTGCTTCTATGAAAAAATCAGTGTATTTGGGTTGGCTTATACACTGAACTGAATGTAAGGGAGGTAATTAGATGCAAGGGAGATAATTGTGTTAAGAAAATAATTTGCTAAAAGACATTATATATTGTGTTTACAGGAAGATAATTTGCTATTTTGAAGCACATACTAGTTTTACAACATCCTTTATCTGTCAGAAATTGCATAAGACTATTTGTAATGATAATATATTTATAAATTTTATATATAAGATGGTACAATGTTCAAAATATTATTTTACTACACATGAATACCACCTATTTACTTGACAGGCCAAAACAGCCACGGGTCACTTGTATGTGTGCGTTTTGTTTTAGGTGCTATTTACTGACAGACTATCAATGTTAGCTTGGTCATGCTCCAACATATTAGAAAATAAAACTCACTTATGTTTGTAAATCTGTGTTCGACTATTTGTGTGTTGCTGCACTTTCCTGACATGGTTTTCTACAAACAATGTAATTAACTAACACAGATCTATCATAAAGTTGAAACAAAGTTTACATATCTTTACAGAAGAATTATCTATGTATGTAAAATATAAACAATGAAGACAATATGTACTAAATCATATAGGATGTATAGGATCTTAATGAGGTTTCATTTCATATGGGATTTAATGAAACAAGTATTGTATGTTTTTATTTTTGCAACTCATTGTAAGCAAAAAATTAAAACTTGAAGACAGCTGTCATGAAATCTCATGAAATGCAAACAAATTTTAGACAGAGGTAACCGTTTTTGTACTATTTTCAAGTGATGACCTTGCCTTATTGTCCATATTATCACATTACAATAAATTTCTGACAGACATAGTCATCAAAAAGGCTCCAGGGTATATTACAATAGTGACAAACGAAAAAATTGCAATGACAATTCAGTGGATCACAGGCCAGTTATGTGATAACATGTTGATTTAAACAGTATATACTTCAAAAAATCTTCTTAGAACTTATTACAACTTATTGAAACATTGTATAGAGGAATTGAAAACAATCTGTAAGCTTATATCTCTCCTGGTGTATAAAATGTTACACCTTGGAATATATAAATAAAGCTACAAGCCTAACAATAACACAAAAGTTTCTGAGGCTGTCTAAACTGATGCAGGAACAAGCCAGTTAATGATGATGTGTAGTGTGATTGATGATCCCAAATGGACTGGTTGGTACAAGGCTTATGAGTAAAAATCACAATAAATCCATTTTATGTGAGAGATTCTTTTCCCCAAAAATGGTAATATAAAGGGTTCTGGTTTCCTAGTCAGAAGGAAATATTTAATTTACAATGGGAATGGCACGTGACTTGGTCATTCTTTGCATCTTATTATGTTATCAATATCCACACTATAATGTGTAATATTAAATCTTTTATAAAACATCACTTTGTATGGTTAACATCCAGTCGGTAATCTTTATGTGACATTAAAAATAAATATTCTTTTAGATAATGCATTCAGGATCTGCCTTTTATGGCAGAAGAATGCTAAACATATTTGTACATCAGAAAGCGTTGTCCGGGGAAACATATCCCGGACGTCTAGACATGTTAACTGGTCGTATAGAATTTTTTCTAGTAAATGAATGAACATACACTCCTATAAAGCTGGCATCCTTAGGGAGGGAGGGTATCAAACCGATCGAGCCCTTCCTGCATCCTCACGTGATCAGCACATGCATTTTTTTGATAAAGTAAAATGTCATAAGGTGCAGCGCGTGCTTATCTATAGGTAAAGTAGTTATACGTGCATAAAAATATATGTATCTGCAACATTCAATCTATATGTTTATGAGTCCTAATTTAGACTGACACGCTCTCATTGCACGTGCCGATTGGCCAGTCTTATCCTCTAAGACGTCCTGTTTAATAATGCATACATTTCCTTGCGAGAACAGTGTATATCTTCAATCCGAGTGTGGTACCACAGCTAAAGGACTAACCGTCTACATGGATCAGACCCTACTATAATGGTGGGGAAAATCACCCGACATGGACACCACAAAAAAACGGGCCATGCAGTAAGTTTTTTTTTAATTCGTTGTATCATCGGTAATATTAATTTATTGTTTATCTTATAAGTAGATGCCTGGTCATGTCGACCAAACAAGTACGCGAATAGTGTATTATGTAACGTCACACTAACGCAACCTTCTTATTTCAATCATACGATGGCGTGTGGTCATATTTCGGACCAATGCAGCACTTTGTTTTACGAAAAATGGTCCCAACCACTGACTAGAATAATTCTAGCTCTAGCACATGTTTGAACTTTACGTTACTGAAATTATGTCAGTGATTCAGAAAAGGTCGACGGACCAGATAGTTCTACAACTGTAAGTATTTCCCTGTCGAAAGAAGAAAGCTTAAGTTTTAACTTTGATTTTATCGTTAACTTCTGGTAAATCTCCGACCTGTGTTCATCTGTCATTATCAATTAGTGTTTTCTGAAATAATGGTAATACGTGTTATTTTCGCTGCACTTTACATTAAATAAAGACTTTTAAGTACCAATCTGAATGACTTTCGAGTCACTTATCCTTAAATATGCATCTGCACGTGTCACGTTAAGGATTTACTTTCTGTCCTACATTTTTTTATATTTCAAATTAACGATTGTGAAAAGAATAAGTCTATCCCGCTCTTCACTATTATTTTGAAACTGGAGCGTTATAGGCTACAGATCATATTCTGACATTTAGCGTTTTGGTCTTATCACTGACGTGTGAAGTTCATGTATTCCGCAAAGACGAAAGCCAGTCCTTCTCATCCAGACCACATGATGTTAACCTGTATAAGGAATCGTTTCATTTTACCAACTCAAATGGCCATGTCCGGGTATTTCTCAGAAGCAAGTCCATATACAGTCTAACTGCTGTAAAAATGTCATTCTGTATACACATCTTCCATAAGTCCAGCTGTCAGTATTGTATAATATTTCATTACAAAGTTAGGCATAAGTTTTGAAACCTAGAAGGCGACTGAGGAAAAGCTGAAGTGATTCAAAAGAAATGTCAAAATGTAGATGGGGAGGTTCAATGGCCCCATAATTCATAGATATGGTCATTGTCATATGATATTTTAAGATGGTCAAGTACCTATGTACATTCCTAACTGTGACACTAACAGAATGAATTAAAACACGACTTGCAGTTTACGGCACGACCATCTGTCCGTGTGGGGAAAACAATCGGATACAAACCGTCACCGTTATCTCTGGTGCTGAAAACATTTCAAAACTCCACCAAAGAACCGGTGTTAATGCATTGCTTTCTTCGTGATACAGATATATACCTAGATCACTGACAAATAATATAAATAAAGTTTTAAAAAAAAAAGAATAAACAAAAATTACGTAAATTTCTTTCCAACATCGTCCTCTGTATATAATTTTATCATCTGTTCTACCCGTTTTACCATGTGTGAAGCTAACAGCGGTATCAAGCTCCACCTAATTCCAAACTAAACAGGTATCAATGTCAGAATCGCTGGTACATTACAGTTCATGTAGTCCTTCATAACAGAAACACAACCATTGAAAACTTACCAACCAGTTTTTATCTTACTTTCCTAACTTTTTTTCTGTTTTTTACCTCATATTTTTCAAGTCACTATATGAATATCGGTACATATACATGTGTAAATCATTGTGCCCAATACCATTATAATAATGAATTAATTTGTTCTGATCAGATTATTCTTATAGTGAAGTGCTAAGGAAATGTAAGTCAAGATATGGTTCAGTACCTGCTATATAAAGTTAAAGTCTGGTTTAAAATCCTTTTAAACATTTTATTGACGAATAAAAGTTTGTTCCCTTTAAACGTGTTAACGGAATGAACGACAAATTTATTATGCATGGGTAGGTTTCTGAAATAAAATTGCTCTTGTTTACAACAGTACTAATAAAAATTGATCGTTCGGACTCGGACTTTCCTAAATGAATAAAATACTAAACTTCAACACATAATCCGCCTATTATCCGATGAATTCGCCCATGTTATCGTTTGCCGTATATGTAACTTTTGTATTGTACAATGAACCGTTTTACATTGGCTGTGCCAATCAGAAATCGATTGGGATGTCAGAGTAACCTTACGTTATGGACTGAAAAGTGTGCAACAAAAATGGTTGATTTCGGACTCCAAATTTGTTTCTTCTTCTTTTTTTTTCTTGAAAGCCTGGCAAAATGTATTTCTTTTTAGTAATTTGATAGAAATACAAAAGTGCATTGTATATTAAACTTGTTTTCATATCATATATATATACATTATGTTTTCATATCATATATATGACACTGTCTGAAACACGTCTCCATGCTTTCACTTTTGCTAGCCAAGGCTCGATAACATCGATCTGAAAATAAAGCAATGTTAGGTAATTGAATCTGGAGACTCAAGATCGGGTTTTATGCACATTACGATGAAAGTATGATGTTTCTCATACAGGAACTAGGGCCATCCCAAGCAATTTTCAACCGGGACCCAGTATTACTTATATCGTTAATTATATTAATTTTTGTCACTTGAAATTTTTTTATCGCGTAATTATAATTTCAGTTATTATTTCATGACAATGATAACGAAATATACATTGCGGATTAACAAAATGGGTGTTACTCCACTCTCCTCAGTTCTAATATCTCTACATGTAAATGTAATATAATTCAGTTTTGTTCATAACTGAATATATATATATATATATACGACGCTCCTGTGTCTCTCTATCTCCCCCTCTTTTAGTTTGCAGCAATGTTTACATCAGCTTACTAGTATCTTCATCAGGAAACGGAATGTAGTTATAATCACAATGATTTGATGATCAAAGATAATTGAATGAAATTAACACATGATACCGACTGGGAATCTAGTCTAGCTTTGTTAACGACTCTGAAATATCGCACAACTGTCATCAGTGGTTAATGGAAAATGAACCCACTTTGTGAGAGTGATACAATCGACACTTTATGACAGTCCTGTTGGACTTTGCGAGCGTATAGGTATATCGACCAGTCACGTTGCCATCAATAAAAAATTGGATTGTTTACGTCGCCATTATATTAGCAACAGGATTTTAAAATCTATAGTCCGTTTCAATTTTGCTAATACGGGTGTCCGCAGTAAGTAGGACGTAGGAGTCAAGTTCATGATTTTGCTCGTCGTTTGTACTGTATTGTGTGCCTAAGGTGCGCAGTTTTATGTATCCGTATGCTGAAATTAAAACAAATTTGTAATTAAAAAAATACTTTTTAATCCATTTAATCTCACATGTAATAAACTATTTTTATGTTGAAAATTTTGATAAATCAGCGCATGCTATTTGCTCTTCAATTTTTGAAAGATTGACAATATTAAAACAAAATTGGCACTGAACATCCAAAAAGGAGGAAAAGAATTAATAAAGAGAAAAGTCCCCTTCCACCCCTTTCATTTAGTCAGACTATATATCTTGTGTATGCAAATCGGACGTAGGCGAAGAGACAACAACAGTAATAAGTCATATTTAATATAAACTTTATTTTTATTCCATAACGACATGCGAATAATACAAAGCAAAGTATACAGATGAATTGGAATTGGAGACAAGTTAAACAACTTATATAAATCCTTTTCCATTGAATATCTAAACTAAATCAAGCATGATGGCGTAACTGGCGAATTATATGGAATTTAAATACAGACAGTTAATAAGAACTCATTTTAAAAGCGTATTAGGAATACATAATTATATTATATTATATTTTTCAGTAAATTAAGACGAGAAGTGATAGTGGGGGCCGGGGGAGGGGCGGGTGTTTGGGGGGGGGGGGGGGGGGGGGGGGGGGGAGTTGCTGTGCCAAAATACAATATGAAGAGAGGTAAGTAGGTGGATGCAAAGGATCATTGTATCATTGTATATATGAAAAGAATTTACTAGACAAATCTTTTAGACTGAATGATAAAATTCTGTACACATTAAAATATTTAAAGTATTTTCATCATATGTAAGATTATCATTCCCAAACATTATTAGATCGATGGAGAGTGGATGGTTAATTTCTTTAAATATACGTAAACGGAGATGAGAGAAAAGCCGACATTGCAAAAGATAACGTTCATTAGTTTCGCTAGATTGCATACACGAACAGAGAGGACTATATTTGGTATAGATAGAACTTAAGAGAACTACATTCCATTCTTAGTCTGGCGTGATGTATCTTTCCCAATCTGGTACCGTTAAAGTAGAATGTCGGAACTTTGAGGACCATTTCGCGGAAATAGGTTTTAAGTATATTAATAGAAGGCTTATTCTTAACATGGTCGGGTAAAGAATTCCAGTAATATTTCACGTAGAATTAATGAAAAAATAACGAAAGAAGACGTTCATCAAACGAGTGTTCAAATATGTGTTTATAGATCTGGTGTACAAATACCTATCATAATCACGAATGTTTAAAATGTATTTATAGAACTAGTGTTAAAGTACCCATCATAATAGGGATTGTTACCGTTCAAACGTAAATATCCAATGCTGATGACTAGCGTGATAGCGACTGGCGACTGGGGTAGATTTTAAAGCGAATTAAGAAATAGACTATAGCACACGCTGTTCGGTGGTGTTGAAAATCCATGCGGAATTAGCAGACGGCTTGTGACACTCGAGTGCATAGTGAGAACGGTGACAGCAACTACTGGATGTAAACATGGAATTTTACCTATAATAACTTAAATTGCACTATCACAAATCAGCCATGCCAGAGGAAGGGTAAGTTGTGTGTTTTATAGGACTGAAACTAAGACATCGATGACTTTATGTAACCCGGGTACTTTGGTGCTGGATGACAAGTCCAATACACAGTTTATAATATCGTGTTACGCTGGCAGAATCATCATAAGGATTGTGTATTTGACACTATTTGTAACAGTCCATTCTATAATAAACTCTACCGGCGAAAATAAAACAGAATGAAGACATGAAAACAAAGTAATCCAGACAATCTTTGTTCCTGACATGTCAACTAATACCTACAATGTAATGAAGTCTAGATTAACATACTGATATGTTGATCGAGCTTTATATATCTACCGGTATATAGAGGATGTCAATATAACACTATATATATAGAGGATGTCAGTATAACACTATATATAGAGGATGTCAGTATAACACTATATATAGAGGATGTCAATATAACACTATATATAGAGGATGTCAATATAACACTATATATATAGAGGATGTCAGTATAACACGGTATAGAGGACGTCAGTATAACACTATATATATAGGACATCAGTATAACACTATATATATAGGACATCAGTATAACACTGTATATAGAGGATGTCAGTATAACACTTTATATAGAGGATGTCAATATAACACTATATATAGAGGATGTCAGTATAACACTATATATAGAGGATGTCAATATAACACAGTATATAGAGGATGTCAGTATAAAACTGTATATAGAGGATGTCAGTATAACACTATATATATAGAGGATGTCAGTATAACACTATATATATAGAGGATGTCAGTATAACACTATATATAGAGGATGTCAGTATAACACTGTATAGAGGACGTCAGTATAACACAGTATAGAGGACGTCAGTATAACTCTGTATATAGAGGATCTCAGTATAACACTTTATATAGAGGATGTCAGTATAACACTATATATAGAGGATGTCAGTATAACACTATATATAGAGGATGTCGATATAACACTATATATATAGAGGGTGTCAGTATAACACTATATATAGAGGATGTCAATATAACACAGTATATAGAGGATGTCAGTATAACACTGTATATAGAGGATGTCAGTATAACACTATATATATAGGACATCAGTATAACAATATATATAGAGGACATCAGTATAACACTGTATAGAGGACGTCAGTATAACTCTGTATATAGAGGATCTCAGTATAACACTATATATAGAGGATGTCAATATAACTCTATATATATATAGAGGATCTCAGTATAACACTATATATAGAAGATGTCAATATAACACTATATATATAGAGGATGTCAGTATAGCACTATATATAGAGGATGTCAGTATAACACAGTATATAGAGGATGTCAGTATTACACTATATATAGAGGATGTCAATATAACACTATATATATAGATGATGTCAGTATAACACTGTATATAGAGGATGTCAGTATAACACTTTATATAGAGGATGTCAGTATAACACTATATATATAGGACATCAGTATAACACTATATATATAGGACATCAGTATAACACTGTATATAGAGGATGTCAGTATAACACTACATATAGAGGATGTTAGTATAACACAATATATAGAGGATGTCAGTATAACACTGTATATAGAGGATGTCAGTATAACAGGAACACCTGTATATAGAGGATGTTAGTATAACACAATATATAGAGGATGTCAGTATAACACTGTATATAGAGGATGTCAGTATAACAGGAACACCTGTATATAGAGGATGTTAGTATAACACTATATATAGAGGATGTCAGTATAACACTATATATATAGAGGATGTCAGTATAACATGAACACCTGTATATAGAGGATGTCAGTATAACACTATATATAGAGGATGTCAGTATAACATTATATACATAGAGGATGTCAGTATAACACTATATACATTGAGGATGTCAGTATTACATGAACACCTGTATATAGAGGATGTCAGTATAACATAAACACTTGTATATTTTAAATTAGTCACACTGCCTATGAAATATCAATGTAGCTCAGATGTGGAATTCTTCTTTATAATCATGGTACGATATGCAGTTTCCCTGTTTACCTTGTACAAATAGAAGATCTTGCATGGGTATATGTGAAATGCAGCTGATCAAATGAGTTAGATATTTTGTTGTGTCACAGGCCTTCAAGTGACTGCCTAATCAAATTTCTTAACAAGGTTGATAGATTCCATTTCATAGGTATATGTAAAGTTAATGCAAAAATAGGGTTAAATATCATATTTTGTGTTTTTCGATTACATGATGATATTTAGTCCTACCTGTAGTGGTATCATCATTGGTCAGATGTTATTGTGTGGAACCTATAAGAAGGTATCATCTGGTTTGTTGGGGGTCAGTGAAAGAAAGAAATCTGTTGAGATCTAATTGTAACTTTTTTTGTACAGTTTGATGGCTAGCATTGACATTTATGGCCATTTAGAGCCAAGAGAGCAGATTCATGTTGTAATCTCAAGTGTCACTGTGCAGTAACCTCATATGAATATCCAGTGTGTGTGTGTTTTGATGTTTCCCACCAGTCATGGTTTGTGTTTCTTAGGAAGCTCAGAGAATCAGACTACTCTGGACTGTCATGGTTGTATCTTTTGGCAAAACTTTCACCATAACTGCTCTGGATGGAATGCAATTGGCCTCCCTTATACTGGTCCGTTAGGTAGCCTTTAGCTAGGAATCCCATCTTAACAACAAACAAGAATGATAAAAGAATAACAAGATTGCTTTGATTAGTATATAAAAAAACCCATTTAAACATGTTCAATTTAAAGCATCACATGTATACAACTGAGACAGAACAATAGATGTGTCATTTCTATTTTTATTATTCCTGAAACTTTGGTCTGCTTTTCTGTCAGTATCATACTTATGTTGTATAGTCTATCAGCGACAGTAATATTGGTGATTGATTGTTTAACATTAAATATGAATGACACAGAACAGAGCTGGACGGCTGATCGACTAAATTCTTTGTAGAACCATCCCCTCGAGATCTTGTCAGTATAATACACTATTATGTTTGCTGGAATATTTCAAGCATTATTGTCTTTAGGAAATTTGTAAATGATCTCGGGCGTTTCTCAGTTCTGTTCACACTACATGAGTAGATTGAAGGGCTTCTGATGTTTGCCCAATGGAAAGTGTACACTTGTTCATGTATAGTACACTAGCAATTAAGTGATAGAGAGGAATTGGAAAGATGAATCTTCTCCTTTAACTTTGAAATGCCATTGATTATTGATAAAAATGTTCAAATGCATATATGCAAGGGACTTTACATTATTGTGTTAATTCTGTTAAAATATAAAGCTCAATTCAAGCATTCCCTCAAAGCCTATGTGGTAAATCCATTTTATAGCACGTAGAGTTTTATAATGTTTTCCTACAAAGCTATTACTAAACTGAAGACATGCTAAAAAGTGCTATTTTTCAAATTTTTTATAGTATTCAAACAAAATGATTTTACTTCTTACTTTAAAAACCATCTTTACTTCATGGGCATATCTTAAAAAGGACATACAAAAATGAAATGATAAAAATTACATTTGCTACAAAATGAAAGTGCATTTCAATATTCAGTTTATGATAAATGGACATTTTAAAACTTCAGGTTATAAAAGTGTTATTTTTTCAAATTTTTTATAAAAGTGTTATTTTTTCAAATTTTTTATAGTATTCAAACAAAATGATTTTACTTCTTACTTTAAAAACCATTATTACTTCATGGGCATATCTTCATAAAAAAAAAGAAAGTGCAAAATGATGATAAATGACTTAAAACTTCAGGTTAGTACATAATTCAGCATGGTATTCTTGAGTTAGTAACCCTATATATATCTCTGGTCTCTGATCTGAAGGATTTTATAAAAAGAAAATAAACAAATGGGTAACTATATTGGATTGCTGTATTTAGTAAATATGATAGTAATATAATACTTAATTTAAAAATGTCGAAGCTTGATAACCTCACCAGGGCCATGAAATTACCAAGCTGGATAGTTATCAAAATTGATAAAATGTTGTTTCAATATACTCTGAATCTGAAGCAATATTTCTTGTATAAAGTTCACAGACACTTTCAAGTATGGATCGCTGGGTAAATTCTTCTTATTACGTTTGTACACGCTTGTTTCCAGAGTGAAGGGATCTTTTATCAAGTGTTGATTTTTCTTTTCCTCATTTCAGGGTAAAGGTTGCGGTCCGGGTGCGGCCCTTCAACCAAAGGTAAGTACTGGATATCTGGATCTTCTGTCTTGTCTCAATTTCATCACACTGTACCCAGTGTGGTGGAACATTCACTCAAAGTCTTGGGCTGAATAACATTTGATATATTTATGATTTGAGCAAGGGTGAACTTGTTGGACCACAAAATTGATGAAGAACAATCACAGCTGTGTTTGAATTGAAATTGGCCATTTATTATGTAAAACAACAATTGTAATTTGTACTGAACTATTCCAAAAACATAAATTACACAAAACTTGATCAAGAAATACTTTGATCCTGGGTGAGGATTAAAAATGCCATCAAATTACTGCAGTAACATTATGAGCATCAGTCATCTTTAGCCTATTGACCAACACTGTTCACAAAAAGTCCTAAGGACTTTTTACAATACCTTATGTAAAGAGTACTTCAGCATGTATAAAATATATTGAAATTGTACTTTAATTCTTTAATCTGTCATTAAAAACTGAGATACTGATATCAGGGAAGTCCTCAGTTATGGTGAGAGGCTTAATGGTGTTCTATAGAATTTCTATCCAATGTAAAATAGCCATCCAGATGAATATTTTATTGGTGGGGGTGGGGATGAAAATTTTATATGACACAAGTAATTGTTGTATCAATTAATCAAACTACATTTCAAAGTAGCTAAAAACTGTCACTAGTCAGTAGAAGTGATATATGTAACTTGTTGAAGAAGAGAGAAATGAAAAAGGAATATCTCAAAATGTCTTCATGGCTATCATGATATTTATATTGTTCTTTGTTTCGCAGGGAGAAGGATCGCAAGGCCCACCTTATGATAAAAATGTCAGGTCAGATGACCTCAATATCCAATCCAGAAAATCCAAGTAAGTATTAAACCGACCACCTAGCTAGACAAAATGAAGAGGCGATTCAGTAGTATAGAATTGTCATTTTCGAGGTATTTTGTGATTGATAAGGAATCCTATTAGTGATGGGACTTTGAAAGGATATATAATCAATTATCTAATCCTTTAATCTCATCTGATGTAAATGATTGTAATCTATTTTTTTTTTATAGTCATCAGTCCCTTTATATTTTTTATGTTTTAGCAAGAATCAAATTCATATTATTTATAATAAAGATGCCAATTAACAATTTTATTCATAAAATGCAGATTTAAGGCAAGCTAGGTATTTTAGATCCAAGTTACCTTAAAAGAAAATATTCCAGCAAATGAGATGGCACTCACTTTCTATGAATGTTAAACACAAACTCAGCTGATTATGTAATCGATTGAGTACATCAAAACGTCCAGCTGACTTTAACAGATAATCCATGATGGATTATAACTGATTGTATATGCACCCATGTCATTTACTTGGTAGAATAGGGTATTTGTATATGCACCCATGTCATTTACTTGGTAGAATACGGTATTTGTATATGCACCCATGTCATTTATTTGGTAGAGTGCAGTATTTGTATATGCACCCATGTCATTTACTTGGTAGAATACGGTATTTGTATATGCACCCATGTCATTTACTTGGTAGAATACGGTATTTGTATATGCACCCATGTCATTTATTTGGTAGAGTGCAGTATTTGTATATGCACCCATGTCATTTACTTGGTAGAATACGGTATTTGTATATGCACCCATGTCATTTACTTGGTAGAATACGGTATTTGTATATGCACCCATGTCATTTACTTGGTAGAATATAGTATTTATATATGCGCCTATGTCTTTTATTTGGTAGAGTACAGTATTTATATAATACATATAGTAGATTTAAAATTCTTTGTTATGAAGTGACTGTAATTGCTATTTAAATGGTCTTGTTGACCTAGAAGTTTATTATTCGATTCATATCTTCACACTCCAAGATAAGTCATAGTTATAAGATCAGAAAAAATGGCACATGTACCTGTGTAAGAGATCTTTGGTTAGTGGTTTAGGTGTTAATGCTAAATGTTTACACTGTGGGTAATTGGTTGTACAGGTAGATACTACACGTCCTGTTTCATCATATTATTCTAGCACTAACTGATGGAACCAAGTGAAAAAGCTCATACAAATTTCCCAAATAGAAAGCCTTTACTAAATCCATCACTAGCCATCGCTAGGAAAACTTCATTTTCTTTTGCTGCTTCAGTTAGCATATCTTTTACTGTATAAGATATAAAGTCTTTTGATAATGTGTAAGTAACGATTGATATCGCAATTTGTTTAGAAACATTGATATTTCAGCATTATGGTACAAGTTTGGCACACTTCAGACTGACCCTCGCAATTGCATCAAACGATTATTTTTACCCCAGTGTTAAATTTGTCCTAAATTACATCGAAACATATGTTTTCAGTTTTTATTGAAAATTTAGCCCACTTTTTACTTTTTGCCCATGTTACAACAGAATGAAACTAGCAAAACGCCAGACTGACAAATGTTTTTCCATAATATTGTAAATTCCTTATATTTTACGCGAGATTCATTTTCATATTAATAAGCTAGGATAGTCAATCCTGAATTCAAATCCTTCGAGATTATTTATACAAATATAATCATTCAGGATGGTGTCCATGTTGATTCCATTATTATCAGAACTTTTATAGACAATACTGCATTATGTAATCACAAACAGAGCTGACAAATATGTTACCCTTTAAAACATTTCCAGGTTTAATCACATGACTCATAAACAAATGGTGGCCAATATGAAGCTATTGGTAAACAATATCACAGTCTTGCAGAGTCCATATTTCCAATAGCTCATTCCTCGTGAATTTAGTCATACCCAGATCAGCTTTCATGAAACCATGTATTTACGAATATCTCTAAAGAGATACAATTGTGAAATAAAGTATTCATGAAATTCAGGTGTTTTTCAGTAATCAGAGCTTAGAGTACATAGCAGAAACTTTCCAGTGATGTTTCTAACAGAAAAGTTTGGAAATGTGTTAAACTTAAGTTTTATACACAGTCAATCATATCAGTTAAAAACCTCACAGTTACAATTCTAGTGATATTGTATGGCAACTGAGAGGTACTTAACATAGGCAGTCTAACACCCTGCTATCTGTAGGGGCAACTTAGCCTACCAAGGAGACTTCTTCAACACTATGGACAGGTTTACATCAGGATCAAAGCACTTTAATTTATATCTATATACATACATACATAGGGTTAAACGTAATGGTGCTTGTAGTAGGGCGAGAGAGAAAGTAATTTTGTAATCTATATGTAGGAGGGATTTTACTGGAGGGTGGACAGACAACTCTATTTGTATAGATTGCTAAGAGTAATAGTATGTCATTAATAATTCAACGGTGTAATAAAAGTCCGGAGACAGCCCGCTGTTGAGATAAGTCAGAAATAACACATTATGGATAGATAAGGTGTGGATCTGATCGCCAGTGATAGGATATTGATGCTCTATGTTCAATAGATATAACAGTAAATGTCCTAGGATATGGGTCCAAGGATAAACTTGGGAATTTTAATGTTTGAAAATATTGACATTAAGTTATGTCTCTGGTTACATCCAATAGTATCCCAGTCAAGTTAGTGACATTTCAACCTGCTCTGTCCTCATCCTCCTTATAACTTGTCCTTTTCCATATGTGGGTTTTTATTGCACCAAATTGCAAACATGAAGAATTTATAGGTAAAATTTTAAGAATTAAGTAATTTTGTTTCAAAATTTAGATAACAAAAATTAAGATATTGGGATCATTCAACTTATTGAATTTTAAGTATTTTCATTTCTTTGGTTCTAGAAGTGAACCTCAGATTTGATCAAATTACTTCAGAGAATTCAGTCAGTAATATAATGATTTCAAAACTTTTTGACAAGTTTTTTAACATTTTTTTTAGAATGCTTAATGACATGTTTTATCCAGCATAAGAGTGACAGGATGTGTAAAGATTTTAGGTTATACAAACAAGGGCTAGTTTCTGAAGGTTGGATAAACTATGAAGGAACTGTGTAGGAAGGGTTGGCTCTCAACACAGGATGAAAGATGTAGTAAAGGTGGTCTCTAAACACAGGATGAAAGATGTAGTAAGGGTGATTTCTCAACACAGGATGAAAGATGTAGCAAGGGTGGGCTCTCAGCATAAGATAACATGTATAGGAAAGGTGGGTCTCTCAACACAGGATGAAAAATGTAGTAAGGGTGATTTCTCAACATATGATGAAAGATGTGGCAAGGATGGTCTCAACATAGGATGAAAAATGTAGTACAGGTGGTCTCTTAACACAGGGTGAAGGATGTAGGGTGGACGGTTTCTCAATGCAGGATGAACTGTATAAGGGTGGGTGGTCTCTCATGACAAGACAAACTACCGTATATGGGGGAACTTTTGTCAGGGGATGAAAGATTCTATAAGTATCCCAGAGCAGGTTCTACTGTTGTAACAGGAAGAGCAGGCTTATATGGCATTATTTACTTCAGTAATGAAAGGAATGGATTGCTGGTCTCTGAAGACAATGTAGAGACAGAAAGGGTGTCTTTCAGAACAGGTTCTTCTGATATGACAGTCAGGTGGACTTTGGAGAAGTCAGTTTAAAATTAAATTTAAATTCATGTAATGTCTTAACATATAGATCTCTATGCACGAAAGTAACCTGTTCCATATGTAAAATAAAAGTATGGATACATTATGTAAAATTCATGTCGATATGTATAAAAAACTTTCCCTGTTAGCCTAGCAGTAAAACCATGATAAAGTAAAAATTTGTTTTAAATTTGCTTACAGGATCAGTGTACTGTAATTATTGACCATACTTCTGTTTGTTGTTGTAACGATAAACACTAGTCTGGGTACATATTCCCACCCAGCAGATATTTGTACAGACACACCAGGTATTGTTATACACTTCAGTGCAAACTCCGCCACTCTATAATCCATACAAAGCTAACCAATATATCAATACATCGTATTTTAAAAACTAACAGGACTGTGTAGAAGCCTTTTCAGTATAACTAGTATACCATGTCTAGCACTTAGCAGGGTCGCTATTATACTATACACATATCAGACTTTTTGTAATCTGTAATTGGAAAATAAAAAGCACGAGACTTTACTGTAATTCATGAGGAAAGGTATTGATCATAAAAATGATAATTCTCAGATAATTGTTCCAATTACATATCCTAACAATCCAGAGATGGATAGAGTCTTCCCTCCCTGATCTAATTTGTAAGTTGTGGGGGTGGGGGGAATTATTTAGAATGAATATGTTTAAAAAGAAATGTCCAATAAGCAAGAGGAAGGTTGTTTAATTTCCATTCCATTATCAGCGAGGAAGAAGAACTGTGTCCAATTCTACTGGTACTCTATTTCAAGTGTCAGGATTAGGGTATTTCTTTGTACTCCAGAATCAACTTTAATGGGAGTATTCTATTTTTAAAAGAAGCCAATAGTGTGATCAGGTGTCTAACTTTACTTCAGAAACAACCCAATAGTGTGATCAGGTGTCTAACTTTACTTCAGAATCAACCCAATAGTGTGATCAGGTGTCTAACTTTACTTCAGAATCAACCCAATAGTGTGATCAGGTGTCAAACTTTACTTCAGAATCAACCCAATAGTGTGATCAGGTGTCTAACTTTACTTCAGAATCAACCCAATAGTGAGATCAGATGTCTAACTTCACTACAGAATCAACCCACTAGTGTGATCAGGTGTCTAACTTTACTTCAGAATCAACACAATAGTGAGATCAGGTGTCTAACTTTACTTAAGAAACAACCCAATAGTGTGATCAGGTGTCTAACTTTACTTCAGAATTGACCCAATAGTGTGATCAGGTGTCTAACTTTACTTCAGAATCGACCCAATAGTGTGATCAGGTGTCAAACTTTACTTCAGAATCAACCCAATAGTGTGATCAGGTGTCTAACTTTACT
Organism: Ylistrum balloti; assembly: GCF_031769215.1. Lineage (NCBI taxonomy): Eukaryota > Metazoa > Mollusca > Bivalvia > Pectinida > Pectinidae > Ylistrum > Ylistrum balloti. The sequence goes on from NW_026781959.1 coordinate 553,504, forward strand.
TCAGAATCAACCCAATAGTGTGATCAGGTGTCTAACTTTACTACAGAAATAACCCAATAGTGTGATCAGGTGTCAAACTTTACTTCAGAATCAGCCCACTAGTGTGATCAGGTGTCTAACTTTACTTCAGAATCAACCCAATAGTGTTATAGTGTGATCAGGTGTCTGTCAAAACTTTACAATAGTGTGATCAGAATCAACCCAATAGTGTTATCAGGTGTCTAACTACTTCAGAATCACAATAAGATATTGAAAAAGACAATTTATAAATATTCATAGAAAGGGTTAAGTTCAGGGAAGCGTTTTGATGTTGTTTAGAATATAAAAGATTCTTTGGCCTCATTTCTATATAATTGAGATATTGACCTTGTGCTACATTGTATCTTGGTGCTCAAAATGTTAATGACTTTCAGCTTATGCATTTTGTATGTATCCTTGTCATTGAAATGTTCTACTTGACTAGTCCTGTGTAAAGTATTATGTGACTACCAGAGCATTTTATTGATATTAAACACATAGAATCTGTGTCCAACCCCACCCCTCATCCTTCAAGGTAGGAAGAGGTAACTAAAGGTGGATGCCTCTCTCCCCCCTACCCTGCTCCTTCCGCCCCACCCCCCATTCTACCAGGTAAGAAAATGTACATAAAGGTGTATCAAGCCTTCCTCTTCCCTCCTTGCCTTACCCTACATCCTACAATGTAGGAGAGTGTAACAAACGTTTGGTGTCTCCCTTTTTAAATTTTGTTATCAGAACAACAGGTGGTTTAGCTGACTGTAGATATTGCAGATTTTCAGTATATTCAGAATATTTTGTCTCATTAAATATCTTAGAAATATTCAAAATCTGTCTTGTTCTTGTGTAATTAGGTTTTTCTGGTCGGTATGGTTACTTCATCTGTTTTGTCACAGTTGTTAGTGATGATATAACCTTTATTGACTATTCAGAAAAAAAATTGTATCTGGTATTAATGAGGGTTATAAGCATGCTTGAATAGAGTTGACTGTTTTATACTAATTGTTTGTACCATGTTTTTTCTGCATTATACAATTACATGTTTAAACATCTGACATCAGACATCTTTGATGATAAGTATCTAACCTTTATATGGAAGGTACATATGTGTATCTAGAGTGCTTGAAACCGTTAAGTCAATATATCAATAGTTATCCTCCACAGCAGAGTTAGGAATATAGTATAATTAGGATATCTGTCTATCCCTTACTCTGTCTGCAGACAATATTTTACTAATCCATTAATCCTTTCTTTCTAAAGACCAATCTGGAACTCTGTATTGCATGTTCTTGTGATGTTTTTCTGCTTATGACAACAATTCAAGGCTGAAAATTTAATAATAAGATCAATTATTTATTTACTAATGAAGTCCTTATTTATGTTTTTCAGATGAAGAGCCAAAAAAGGTAAGCATTGATTTCTTTTTTTTTCAAATCCTACAATAAAACTGGCACAGGAATTTAGTCAGTGATTTGTGTGATGAATTTATTTCCTTGCAAAGAGTAGTTTTAATAAAAGTTCATAAAAATTTCAATATAAATCTATTTCTATTGTTCAATATCTAAAATAGGGATTCAATGATAATAGAAATGATATTCTGTTAACTAGGTCTACTTGAATTGTGACAACCATTGTAATTTCAGTCATGAATTAGGCCTACATATTTGTGACAACCATTGTAAATTTGGTCATACATTAAGCCTACAGACTTGTGACAACCATTGTAAATTTGGTTGTAAATTAGCATACAGACTTGTGACAACCATTGTAAGTTGTAAATAAGGCTACAGACTTGTGACAATCATTGTAAATTTGGTTGTAAATTAGCATACAGACTTGTGACAACCATTGTAAGTTGTAAATAAGGCTACAGACTTGTGACAACCATTGTAAATTTGGTCGTACATTAAGCCTACAGACTTGTGACAACCATTGTAATTTGGTTGTAAATTAGCATACAGACTTGTGACAACCATTGTAAGTTGTAAATAAGGCTACAGACTTGTGACAACCATTATAAGTTGTAAATTAGCCTACAGACTGGTATCCATATTGTAGATGGTAAACTAGGTCTACAAATATTGAAAAAGACCCTTGTTTAGTACAGTTGAATGTGGTCTTAACTAGTCACAAATGTTTTACCTTAGTGTGATCAGTAACTGTTATGGTATTGACTCCCTAACCTGGTTACATCAATAGAACATGTCCACAATCAAGTATATACTATTCTTGATTCTGAAATTCATTTATTGTTTGCATATTTGATGAATCTTCTTTCTCTATGCATATGTCAGAGAATATTTCATTCTGTTTAAGAAAATCCAAAATTGTTTTGCCCTGGTATTGAAATGGACAAAAAGAAAATCCTTTTTAAGCTCTTTTGAAATACTGAAATGAAATTAAACAACAATTATTTTATCAAATTTCAACCCCAGCAATGAGTTCAGGGAGGTTTTCCAGACATGATTGCACTGTTTGATATTTTCTTTGTGATGTCGTCAAGGTTTACTTTTTTGGTTTATCAGGTCTGGAGATGTTGATTTTTGGTGCATTTAACTGCCCCAAACTGTCATTTTAAAATCCTCTTTTTCTTTCAGAGCCATTAAACTGTTTCATTTAGACATAGACTAATTTGGAACTTGTGTAGATCTATTATCAAACAAATCTGGGATACTTTTGTGGAGCTGGTTGTCTATGATTTTCAAGATTACAAAATGGCTGACTAAAACATGCCTCATTTTGCTTCAGATATGATAAATGTGTGAAACAGTCGCTCTAGTTCCAGATTTCTGCATATGTGCCATTCATCAGGGAACGAAAAAACGGTCTCCATATTTATGTCTCATTCGCTGTTGATTCACCAAGCCTGGTTCCTTTAGGTCAATAAACTACAATATCTACAATATCTCAATATGCAAGATCATGGCAAATGTTACTGTTTTAAAGGTTTTGAAATATCAGAATTATCCACAGACATATGACTAACCATTCAAAAGATATTTACTTACCAGAGTTTTCCACCTCAATATAAGCCTTACAATGAGCTGGCCTAATTTTAAAAAAATGAAAATGTTTGAACTAGTTTTTGTGCTTATTTGAATAGATAGTGTAGTTCATATTATTATTCTAGACAATTAGCTCAGTACAATGATGAAATTTTCAAACTTCCGAGTATTTTTCATAGTCCTGTGTTTGGGTCCTTTACATGTCACTAAGAATTAACTCATTATCTCAAAAATTAAAAAACATGAATACATCAAGATTGTAACAAACAACCCTGATGTATTGTTGGTTTGTAATCTGTATTATAATAACACAATTTTGAGTTAAGTGTTGTCTTTTCCTGTGGACAGTATTAATGCCAATTTTAATCTTTCCTTACACAAACAGATTGACTCTGATAGATACCAACTTTAGAAGACATAGATATCAATTTCAGACACAGTTAAATTTTGAAAGTGAATAACTTTCAAGTGTAGATCAAATTTTCTTTTTTCACAAAAGAAGTAAACTATAGAAATCTGATGTTGTACAATTCAGGCAAAAATGGTCATAATTAATGAAATTGTATCCTTACTGTAAGCAGTATGTATATAAAAACAAATTCACAATTGTGCATTAAAAAGTTATATTCATTTACCCAACCCAAAAAAGTATATTTCAGATTTTTATCAAGGGATGACAATTTTACTGAAAGATCACAGTTCTGAGGGTGGAAATCAATAATGATCCACATATTAGTGAAAACTTCCCTTTCTGGCTACATTTTTTATTATTTGGAGCCGTTTTATTAGTCTATTGTGAAAAAGAAATGTATTTTTAAAACATCAGCGTATTGTACTCAGTATAACTAATTATCATCAAAGAAACTGATTATCAATAAAAGATTAAGGCATTTACACAAATATCTATACATACCTACCTTAGCTATAGAGTGTATGTACCTGACCTACATATGGTACATGTAGAAATGAGATTTTATCTAAGTATCATCACCATTTTAGGTCTATTAGTCATTCCCAGTGGTCCCCAAACCCGACATTCATAAATGCTTCAACAACTTCACAGTTTAGAACAACGTTTCTTATCATTACCTCACTTGGTCCAAAGGGCTTAGAGATCTTGTGCTTATTTTTGACAGGTTCATCATCCCTTTCATTTACTTTTTCCATCCTTTAAATATATTTTATTGTCGGAATCAGACAATTGGGGAAGTGACAATTATAGACTCTTTTCCATAAAAATTAATCCTTTTAAACAAATTGATCTTGACCAATATTGAAGATCACAGGGGTCAAATTTGTAACAATATTCTGAAGACTCTCCTGATTCACCAAAACCCCTAGAATGAAGATTTGTCCAAAGTGAGTTTATAGATCTGTACCTTTACTTATATTTAGGTTCAAAGGTTACTTATTTTAGGTTCAAAGGTGTCAGTTTTGTTTAAATGCTCCAAAGGCTTCTTTTGGAAATATGTCCAAAATTGTCAAGAATCTGCTTTGCATTGAGCAGTGTGATGTTTGTGAAAGTAAATTACCTTGGGCCACACTCAAGGTCATAGGGTAATTAATTACTATGTGTTGAGCATTAAAATTATTAAGGTTTAGATGAATAATTTTAAACTTGGAGAGTTATTAGATTTCTTAAAAAATTGTTTAATATAATTTGATTTTGATCCACTTTGATGGTTCAACTATGCATTACAAGATGTATTTGCGAAATTCAGTATTGAATAGTTGATACCAGGTGAACAATGCAGGCCCACTGGGCCTCTTGTTACCTCACTACAGTAAACCAGACCACATGACTAGAAACATGTATACAGCCATATACATTGTGTTTGCTATGTAATTGTGGTTAATTGATCAGCTTCTATTGTACATACATAAGTTTATCTCTAAATATCTAAGTGACCATTTACTGTGTCATATTCACACATTTGAATCTGTTTTCATAATGATATCTGAAGTACCATATATGCATGGAAGGGTCCAAATAACCCATTCAGCCTACACAATGTAATGTGAACCCTGTTCAATACTTTCTGATATTATCAGTTTAGTATTTGTGGAGAAACTTATTAATGGATTCATTGTTGTAAGTTTTGTGTGTATGTTATACACAGCTGTCCTGTAGGTCCTGATATGTCTGTCACAGTTATAAGCTCTGTAAGCTACAAGATGGATTCACATGCTGGTACTTTGTGTCCCCTACATATTTCATTTTATAGGATTAAATTTCATACTTTGGTCCACTGTTATACATGAAATTTTCTTTTTATATTAAAAAAATAATTTTATATCAAAGTACAATTGAAAATCACCTTTTAGGCTATATGTTATAATGGTATATCTACAATGTAGGTTCATTTAGGTAGCTCTGGGTTTCACTTAGCACTTTGTTGTTGAATTTTACAAGTTTAGCAATATTTTTGTGTGTAAAGTTACATTGTGTACATCAAACTTAAGATGTGAGGTTTTACACCAGAAAAAGGTACATTTGCAGCTTAGACAAGATACAATCGCAGTATTGTGTATTCTGCTTGTAACCTAGTGCCATAGATACTATCTTAATTGTCAAAGTTTATGTAATGTCACAAGTTTATGTCATAAGATCCAATTAGTAGTTTTCGTTGCCATGGTCACTCTGTCAGTAAAACCAGAAACCATACATACAGGATTTTGTGATAGTGATATCTTTTTCAAAGAGATGGTATATTAAAAGAGAAGTTTGATATATGTACACATTTCGTTTCCATTCCCAGCTCATTACCATATCCCACCTATAAAGTCTATCCTCAGAGACGGATTTAATGTATTTTCTTCATTTTAAGTTTATTCTAAACACTGTTATGGACATTAAATATGTATCCAAGGAGTTTCCCTCAGATAGATAATTAATAGTCTTATTAGGAGACTTTTAAGAGCAGATCTTTCAAGAAGATCATGCAAATATCAAATACATCATTCACTTCCTGGAATTTTAACCATTGAATGATTAAATACATTATACTGCATATTACCGCCACTATCATAGTACATTATACTGCACCTAACTTCCACCATTATTCCAGATATCCTTTTGGTCTTGCAGTTGATCCATGTGTAGCATATTGGCAAAGGTGTATATCAGATACTCTTTCACCTTTATTTACCCAACTTTGTTTGATTTGCCTCTTGTGATTATTGAGTGTATTAAGTTGGGCCTTATTTACAATATATACAGAGTTGTTGCCCTTTTTTTAAACTAACGTAGTGAAGGAATGGCAGGATTGTCATAGGAATCACAGTTTTCTTTCATCATTGGGATTTCAGCAGGATAGGTAGGATAAGCCCTTCATAATAAATAGATACAGAGAATCAGAAAGGTAATCTCTCTAGACATAGATATGTTATGTTGTAACCTGCATTGGGGTCAAAATAGCTCATTCAAGTTATGTAGGAGGTGTGTGGTTCAATCCCTTCCTGGAGTAGGTTTATATTTTTGTCAGAATCTGAGATCACATGCTGTGTCCTATGACAAAACATTTGACCTCAATTGTTTTGAAAAGCATATGACGGGCCTTCCTATCATTGGGAACATGTACACTGATATAGGAAAATCATACATTACTCATGTATAGTGTATGGCATGTGTGAAATTTCCTTCACAATGTACATCCCTATGGTTTTATGCTATAGTAGATCATCAACAGACATTTCTTGGCTGTACTCTTATGATGTGCGAGTTCTGTTGGATTGTTTGCTCAGTTTAAATAAAATAGTCTTTATAATGTTTATATGTTAACATAAATGTTAAACCAAGCAAGTAAACTTTGACTCCAACTTCTTCAAAATCCAATAAGTCATGTTTTCTCAACTGTTTGTGGTGTTTACCTGGCTTCTCACAGTCTGTGATAAATATCCACTGGCGTCTCAATGTTAACATATCTTTTATGTTTATGTTGTATCCTTTAGACACAAACAGCCCTTTAAATATATTGAGATAGCAATCATGAACACTGTATTGTATTTAAGTCAATAAATTTGTCTCTACTTGTTTTGTAGGTTTTTTTTCTCTTTTTTTACCTGTGTCATTCCGAAATTAATATGTTGATTATTGTGTCTTTTTTCCAGTTGATCAAAAATGTTACTGGTTTTGCTCAACATGAAACATCATTAACTGTCTTGTCTTTTCTTTTCCGGTTCTATTGACATTGTTCCTGTCCAGTTTTCATTTGATTATTCTTACTGGTAAGTAAATTACTTTGTGGTAAATTATGTAAGTTTTGTAATCAAATGCTTTTCTGTTTTAAATTCATAAAACCTATTTGAAAAGTCTTGAATTTCTTGAAAAGAAGTCACTGTGCTAACAGATATACATTATTTATCTGGTAACTGAATACATAAACTTTGTTTTACATTGCCTTGATAAAATTGGAATGAATAAGTATTTATCAGAAGTAGAATTTGTCCTTGTGTTTGTTCATAGGTCCCATGATGGAATGGTGGAGTCAGCAGATGGTGTATTTGAGGCCACACCTGGGTCAAACTATGCCAGTCAGCGTAAAGTGTTTGAGGATCTTGGTCAAGGTGTACTTGACAATGCATTTGAAGGTAGGGTTTAATGAAATAAGAACAAGATAGTGCCAAATTTAGTTTTGTCAATAGTTCTTAATTGATCCTCCAAGGTCCAGCCTGTTGTGGTTGTTTCAGAAACTGCTGACCTAATCGTGTGTAGTGTGAGGGCACTTCATGGTCAGTTTTTCTCTCCACAGGTGTAGATCTAAGACATGAATTACATATGTGTCAATAGTCTGGCTAATGTGAGGATGTGGGTTGGGCATTGTTTGTATCCACAAATCTGACCTTTACGTGGACGTAAAAGGATGTGGAAGGCCAGGTGATGTGGGGAGTTGTTCATGGTCAGTGTTTCCATAATCCATAAATCTGACCTTATATGGATAAGAAATTTGTCTGTGGTTTGAGATATGTGGGGACACACTCATGACCATTGTTTCTGTCCGTAAATAGATACCTAATTAATTAATGAGCTTATTAAGTTAGCAATCTGAGACCTGGATAAATTGTGGACTTGTTGTAAACATTGTATAGGTTATATGCAGGTCACTATTAACGTGGGTTGATGCACCATCTATAAATACAGTCATATATAATTGATCTGTATCATTATCAGTGGGAGACTTAATTGCCTCCCCTATGAATTTCACAGTACGCAGGTTCTCAGTAACCAATTTCAGTTTCAGAACATGGTGCTTGATCCTAATCTTGCTTAATCTTATAAATAATTTTTAATATCCATCCATATATTCTTGGTACTGTAAACAAATATATTTTCTTGAGTCTCAAATTTCATGATTTTCCAAAAATATACATAATTTGGTCAGTACTTGATTTTATGGTTAAAGCTTGCTTACAAAATCCGCCATTGCAATCATCCATGTCAAGTTTATTCTGTTTATTATTACATTAAATATTATTTCATGGGTTTTCAGTACCCAGGACTTCAACACGAAGAAATCCCTCATGAATATTAATACATAGTTGTACAGTACATTCTAATGTCATCTGAGCTAGAGGGTCTGTCAATCATGTATTGGCACTTTCCTTCTGGAAGTTTAAAATTTTAAACATATGAAACCCCTTTATCTAAATTAGAGAAATCTGTGTAGCGATCATTCTGTCAGAGTTAACAGTCCATGTTGTACAGTACTGCAATGATAGTAAAACATGAAGAAATCTGTGGTAATGTTGAAGTATTTTGTCATCTTTCAAACTGCACTACCTTTCTAGGATATGGTGTGATATCAGAGTGTTTGTGGGTAATGGAGGACCACTGAAGCCACTTGTTGGTTTAGCTTAACCCGCCTAACCCAGAAAAATTGTGATGACTCAAATTATTTCATTGCAAATTGAAAACATTTTTGTTTTTTCACATATAAGATTTCACCTTTTCTGCATATTTCTACTCGGAAGCTGCTTTGCAGATTTGAAATGTTCATCTGAAAGGCTTAAATGAAACTTAAACATATGATACAGAGAATAATTCAAGCACCTTTGTGAGTTACAATTTTATGTTGGTCTCATAATCGAACACCGTTATATAATGTGACTGAACTGATAAGCCCGTGCCTGTCTGTGTGAACTAGGAAGCCTTTGTCTATCTGTCTCAGTTGATGACAACACTAAGATATAACAGATAATAACTTGGCATGGGGTGAATTTCCTAGCATTTTTTTTGTTTGATGCACCACTGGACATGTAAAATGAAAAACTTGTTAAATTTCATCCTTCACCATATTAAAGTTTAGAAGTGGAGATATTCTGGCTCAGGCAAAAGCCCTATCAAGCGGGTGTCCCGCCGGTGGAAACTAGCCTCTCTCCTGTCTGGCCGTCAGGAACCGATCCATACTTGCTAGAAAGGTGGTCGTATTTATACTAGCCATGTTAATTAACTGATGAAGTACTAATACACATTAGCTTACTGGTAAACATGGATTGAAGTATACATGAGTTGTCCACAAGGTCTTGCACACATAAATTGCAATAGATTTGGCTGTTTACAAGAAGAGAAGGTTATACTGACCATCATACAATCTGCTTAGATAGGCTTCAGGTAATTGACTTATATCATCAGGGAATGAATTAATACATGAACATGTGTAGTAGATCAGTAATGACAGAATGTCTCTGGCCACTGGTCAATACATAATTGTTCACAGTAGATGTCAGTACTAAATTAACATAGGCAGATACATTATGATGAAACATCTGACTTTTGTCTAGCATAATTTTGAATCTCACATATTAACTTTTTATAGTTCATATGGATGGTATTTTTTTTCTTTGAATCAAAGAATGTGCAATGTTTGTGGATGCATGCTATATATGAACAGAGAAGGTCTAATCGTTCAAAGGATGAACTTTCTCATCTAGACGGTTCTGAACTGCTTGATAGATCAAGACATTCTGAAACATAGGCAGTTGATAGAAACCAGATAGAATTATTACTGAAACACAGAAATATGCTTTGAAATACTTATGTCAATATCATCAGTGATGTCCAAGGACCATGATTCACTATTATAAAACATTGGGTGATGATGATAATCTGAGGTATTTTAATATTTTTTCTACAGTACACTAATTTGACATCACAGAAATAAACTAGAAATTAAATTTGTAGTTGTAGTGAATTAAAAATGACTGTTGGTTTGAATAAAAACAATGAATTGACTCCAAGTAAAACAATATCACAGTTCAAGTCTTTGTAAATTTGTGGCAGAGAAGGCATGCTTGAACAAGTATGCACATAAAGGAGTGACCAGGAATGTTGAAATAATGACATGTAGACTTTGATCATCAGACTGCTTCACAATAAATAGCTTGATCAGAATGTCACAAAAGTAATACATTCTGAGGTAAAAAGGTTCACTTTTACACTAAATGGAATTTGGGCATGTCCGTGCATAGGTTGGTTAATTTGTTAGCCGTGGGGACGACTCCTTCCGACTACAACTCTCTCAGTTTAGGTTTTATATCAAAATCTGTCCAAAATTTTTCTCAGTTTCTCAGAAATTTACATGTTTGTAAATAAAACTCCTAACTCTATTGGTGTTTCACCAAGTAACACAAGGAAAACTTTCAGGAATAATTCTACAGAATGTTTCAGACTCCGTGTGATAGAATTACTGTGCATTTTATATTTCACATTCATTGTAAAATAATTTTGAAAAGAAACGGTCCCTTCCTATGTACCCACTTTGGATTAATCTTGATCGGCTTGGTTCAAACCAAGATGGTTTCAATGGTGGTCTTAATCCAATAGCAATGTTCAATGATTTGCTCCCTTCTCCCTTGATTGGCAGACTATTTGATTTACAAATGCAATATCCTGGGATTTAAAGGTATGAAGGCACGCCATCTCCCACATTGGAAAGTTGGCAAGGAAATGATTGACGGACTACATATCACCTAAATCCTTGGATTATACATGGAGGTGATTAATGGATGAGACATATTCCGTTAATATCAGACTGATTGTAAGAAGATACCCGATATCCTGTTGTTACCTACTTGTAGAGTACAAATCACTCTGAATGATAAGACTACAGATATTATGTACATTATGCTAATAGATCACTGTGTTCCTTGTTCTAACCAGCTTATCATTGATCTGTGTAATCTAGGAACAAAACAAAATAATTTATACACTTTACACCTTTAGACAACCAGGTGTAGATAAAAATCTTGTTTTTTGTCACCCTGACATTGATTTGTACAGGAAGAGACAAAGTTACACCACTATTCTTCACATCTATACATTTTAAAAACACTTTTAAGACAGTGCATGCACAGACTTGATCAAGAAATGCATTATTCAACTGAGAGGCAGCAGTAGATTATGTTATGTTGCTTGAAATAAGGTTGTATGATTTTTTTTATCATCATGAACCTCTTCTGAGAACTCATTATTCTGCCTGAGTGGGTTATACCTGGTAAATATTGTCACCCAGCATTTCAGTTTGTATGCAAACTCCTCTTGTGATGATTTTGAACTAAATACTGAACTTAGGCCCTACAAACATGTAGACTACCCGTTGTAGAGTTATGGTGCTATATTCACTTGAAAGAAGGAAAAACAGACAAATATTAGAAACATGTATATATATGAACTTTATTTTATGATAATTGTGAAGCAAGCAACCAGCTTATATTCATTATCCTTGTTGTCCAAGATGGATGTGTATGAGGGGTCTTACTGTGGGAGGAAACCAGAGCACCTGGGAAATACCCACATTTTCCAGCAGGTGACCCCCCCCCCCCCATATCTTGTCATGTCCTTTAGGGGAATCAAACACAGATGTCTTGGTGAAGGGAGAATATATTAACAGTGCATAACTAGACCACACAAATCTAGCTTCTTCCTAAATTTTCTAACGGTTGTGAAGTGGAAATCATTGGCCATTATATACTACACTATAAAGAGTCATAGATATTTGTGTTTGTTATACCCCCTGCAATGCAGTTTGCGGGATGGCGATAGGGGTATACTTGAATCAGCTTGTAATTACATTGAAACAACACAGGAATGTTAGCCACCATTTGTAGATGTGCAAACAGGGTTATTTTTTACAGAGAGTTGGGTTGCCATGGTAACCAAGTCACTGTACACAGGTTTATACGGAAATTTTTGGGCAGACAATTTCTCCTATACCTGAGAACTAATTTTAGTGAAACTACAAAGGAATTTTAGTGACCATAAGGAAGGCAATTACAATGGTACTATTTTCAAAGACATTAAATGTCATTTGGTTGCTGGGGTAACAAAAAATCCGACCCATTATTATCTGATCTTTTCCTAATGTTGACTGATTTCAATGAAACTACACAGGGATGTTGGAGACTGTGTAGATGTGCAACTGTGCATACAGGTTTTTTTTCAAAGCAGAAGCTTGGGTCCCCATGCTTACCAGGTCACTCTATACGCAGGGTTCTACGTAATGGCTGCAAAGTATCATTCTTTTGATCAGTTTTATTGAAACTTGGTAAAGTGATAGAAGTTATCAATGCCTTTAATTTGACACATCACGTGTTTCAAGAACAGTTACTATGGAAACATGATGGAGGCTTCTGAATGGTCAAAATTGAGATGCTGTGTTGAAAATTGATATACTGCTCATCGGCCTATATACTAGGCGATTCATCATGTTGACCAAAGCTTGTTGATATAAGGAAGGCAATTTATCAAGATCGTCAATGGAACATTTAATAAAGTTTGCAAATGAATTATGCACAGATTATCCTTCATTTTATTCATGTATATTAAAAAAATTGTGAAATAGCAAATATCGACCTCTTTGGCTTGGGGCCTTCAAAGGTTGTCCACATACAGATATCTGACTTGAGGTTATGTACATTTTTTTTAAAATCTTTCCATTAGTGTCTGTACTGTTAGATATTAATGAAGGCCCTTGAATGCTGATAAAATTCTTACAGTCTTGTATCAATTCTTCTTGTAAGTTGCACAAAGCCATTCTATCATAAACAAGTATGGCTGTCATTCTAGGATTTGACCTACCAACCAATGACCTATCAATGCTAGGAAGCAAACCACTATTGTAAGCTTCTGTTATGGCCGTGAAATACTAGATTCATATGAAAAGGTATGATTAATTAAATCCATGAGAATGTTATTTTTGTTTCAATCTTCAAACCATCCAGTATATGATTGCAAGCAACAGTTTTACACGATCTGTCTCTATCATGAACGTGTGATGGGCAGGTACTCATTAAAAAGGAGTACCATCTTGTAGAGGGATGCTACATTTTTTTTTCATTCTGCCTATTTTTCTTTTGTCCACATATAAGACTCACTGGTATATAAGCTGCATGCCTAACACATAAGGATTAAAGTTGCACTTATAATAAGGTATAAGGATTTTGAGGGAAGGTAATAGCAACGATACCATTTTCAAAAAAAAAAACATCTGATGTTATGTGTTTGCTGTAATAAGCACATAAGACCCAAAATTAGGCAGATCTTTGTTTAGCCTATATTTGGTTGTCATGGTAACCAGATCACTCTACACAGGCTGTCATTTATTTTATTCAAACTTTATCAAATGCTATATCGAATTGTAGCCCATAATTTGACATATTAAGTGTTCCAAAACCATTGTCATGGAAACATGTTTTAGTCTTCTGATATGTTGAAATTAAGACATTATTTGATTTACTTGAAAATTGGTGTAAAAAAGTTTAGGGGAATGACAAATACAATGGTACTATTTTGAAAAAGAGTGGTTGCCATTTGGTTGCCAAGGTGACCACATGAAGACTCTTGGAGGAATCTTGTTAGGACAACCCCCTTCTCAACTATTGTTGATAATGGAATGGGGGGTTATCAGTGTGCCATCAAGGCAACAGTTCTAACTCCAGTTGTCTTCTATTTGATAAAACTATGTAATCGTAAGGAAAATGATATATTCTCCAGATAATTGGCAGTATGTAGAGTTATGGCATTGTGTGACTTTCCTATTCCCAGTTTAATATTCACTATTTGGATAGATTTTAAAATGACTTCCCACTGTTAATGGACTGATTGTGTGCAAGCTTTCATATAGTTGGATTTTTATTGTGTACAAACAAAAATAAATGGGTTTCCTTTTCCTGATAGCAACAAATGATTTGTAGTACATTTAGGGCTGGTTAGCATATATGTTTAATTCTGCATTGACTTATTTACTGCTCCATTTAGTATAGATAATATTTTGTTACATGCTGTTTAAATTTTCTGTTCAACACAAAAACAAATTGTTGTTGTGCATGAAATCCCCCACAGACATGTCATTAACCCTTGAAATGCATTTCCTGGTGATTGTTATATACCTGAGTAGTTGATTTCATATCAAGGTCTGTCTCCATGTATGACCATAGCTGTTATGACAATGTAAAACTTCTACGCTTAATTGAGAAATAATTTATTTTTAGGGAGTTAGACATATTTGCTGTAAGATAATATTGCTGCTGTTTGTCACTGCATGTCATAATGGTGACAATTCATAGGGCACCCTTGCAGATCAAGGATAGTTTCTCCGATGGCATCTGCTTAGAGGATATCAGGGAGTCGAAGAATATGATATAATATATTTCACTACATGATCATCAGAGGCAACTCAATGTGGGGCACCTGCAGAGTTTTGGTTTTCTTCAGGCTTCTACTAATGGTAAAATAAGGGGACCAAAATGAATATGCTGCACCCATAGCTACACTTCGAATCTTTCTTTACTCTTTCATGTTTTTATAGTCTTTTTCCACTTTTGTTGTCCCTCTTGGTACCTGCACTGATATGACCCTGCCTTTTGGTGTCCCTCTTGACACCTGCCTTGATATGACCCTGGTTTTTGGTGTCCCTCTTGACACCTGCCTTGATATGACCCTGCCTTTTGGTGTCCCTCTTGACACCTGCCTTGATATGACACTAGTTTTTGATGTCCCTCTTGATACCTGCCTTGATATATGACACTGGTTTTTGATGTTCCGTGATATGACCCTGGTTTTTGGTGTCCTTCTTGACACCTTTGGTGATATGACCTTGGTTTTTGGTGTCCCTCTTGACACCTGCCTTGATATGACCCTGGTTTTTGGTGTCCCTCTTGACACCTGCCTTGATATGACCCTGGTTTTTGGTGTCCCTCTTGACACCTGCCGTGATATGACCCTGGTTTTTGGTGTCCCTCTTGACACTTGCCGTGATATGACACTGGCTTTTCATGTCCCTCTTCACACCTTCCCTGATATGACACTGCCTTTTGGTGTCCCTCTGGACACTTGCCCTGATATGACACTGATTTTTGAAGTCCCTCTTGACACCTGCCTTGATATGACACCAGTTTTTGGTGTCCCTCTTGACACCTGCCTTGATATGACCCTGGCTTTTGGTGTCCCTCTTGACATTCATCCTCATATGGCCCTGACTGTTGCAAGAAAATCTTAAATTGAAAGATATTATCCACTTGTGTGTCTTTTGTATAATCTTCTGAATAGCCCTGAATGGATGGTGGCAATTAGTTAAATTCTTTCTTAAAAGATATTGTCATTTGTCTGAAGAAAATGTGATATTAGCTGGAATGTAACATCAACAGTTCTGTTTTTTTCGGATGTCTGAACCTTTATGGACTTTGGGTGCTTCAAATTGACCTGATTTTTAAAAAAGATTATTTGTTTGTTTATGATAAACAACTTATCATCAATTAATGTTTATTCAAGTTTGTTCAAGTACCCAATACATTGATCCTTTGATAAAATCATAAGAGTTCATCCTTATCTCTGTATGTTTTATATGCTTCTATATCAATAGGAAACATTTTTCTGAATCAAAGTTTAACAAAAACAATCAACTTCAAGCTTCAAAATTTCTGAAAAATCTACCATCAACTTTCCAGGCCTGTGGACAATGGTTTGATTTAATATGATGTGTTTCTTTATGCAGTAAACAACATGCAAAAATCTGTATTTGATATTGAGAACAAGCAATAGAACTACTATATATGATTTAACAACGGGACATTTGTTTATGTCTTAGAGCGTCAATTCTATAACAGTAGACGCTTTAATTCTACAATAACAAATCCAGCCATGCCTACTGAAACATGACACTTTCCATTGATTTTATCTGAAAGTGTATATTTACTTGCAGCTATGGTAAAGGGACAATTGTGTTAGCAGTTCTGTGTATTCTAGTATCACATTGTCAGGATTAAATATTTATCACAAACCCTAATCAACCATGTATTGTGACTTTGCATAACAGAATATTTTTATATGAACTGTACAAAAGTAAATGTTTCCTTAAATTTTTCATAAAAATTCGATATGTAAATATTTCAGAAGCTTATTGTACAGGTACAACACAATTGCTGTGGATTTTGGTCCCAAAATGTTTAAAACGTGTCAGAAATTATTTTGTTTTACCAAATTTCAATTCAATGCTACATTATGTTTACACTGAAATTAGAATCAGGATGAAAAATTTAAACTCCACGAAGTTATATTGAATGAAAATATACCTTATCACAAATCTAACCATAGTGTTAAAATTGACAGACAGATGGACACAAGGTGCTAACTGTACTGTGTAATGAGGAAAAGGATAAAAATGTATATGTATAGAAAGCACTAACTGCATTCTTTGCTATCACTTGGTGTAAATATAATTATCAATTAAAAGAGGATTGGGGGATGAAAATGTTGGAATATATGCTTTGTCATATCTACTTCAGTGATGAATTAGTTTAATCTGTGGAAAATATGATTTCAAAAGAAATTATTATAAATCATTATAAATATTAATCAGAAACTGTTGTCATGACAACAACAATAAAACATTGGAATCTTGGGTGGATAAGTATTGGGGACAACCTAAACTGTTGCCATGACAACAACAATTAAACATTGGAGTCCTTGCTGGATAAGTAAATGGAACAAACAGCCTTGTTTATAACAGTGAGATGGACAAAAATAAAATTATCCAAATTCTTCAGGGATGGAGCTTTCAGTTATGTAGGAGGAATCCATAATTTTGAAACAATTTGTTTTACTTGTTGTTGTCACAAAGGTATGCAGTTATGGTGATATGTGCCATGACTAGCTGGGACTTCTATACGGCTGTTGATTACACTGATATTTTCTGTATCAAAGGATAAATTGATCACTTAAACTTAATCAGAGGTCTGATTGATTATATCTGAATCTGGGAGACATGAGTTTGATATAGGTGTCATATAGCTGCTGGTTATATGTCATATATAGCATCGGACATCCACGATCAGAAATTTTGCGGTTGACAACAACTGATAGAAGTATTGATGTACCCGTCACTCTGTGTCACAAAGATATGGGAAGGGGTCACTGTGATACGGTTAGCATTATTCTCTTCCTCAATGAATAGGTGGAAAATAGGTCTGATCACCACGGGATACTGAGGCGTATATATAAAAGACACCAGGACTACGCTTCGTCACTATGAGCTCCGTTATAAATCAATGAATAAAATAATATCAGTGCTGATGTTGTTGCTAGGATCAACATGGGACAACAACTTGACTTCTGATTAAATAGTTCGCTCATTGATTCACTTTCTATATTATGTATATTAGACTCTATAGAAACTGTTCACCATTCAATATCTTAATTGTCACCACGAAAATCAAAGCAGGTTGGTTAATAAGTTGATAATATTTTATAACCCCTGAATTGAAGAAAATTGTTAAGAATTCCTCTCTATGATTGCCGTCAAACTGTCAATTTTATGCTTTTATGTGATTTTTTATTCCTTATTTTTGTGAAAGATGTGTTTATTTATTAAACTCGCAAAGCACGAAATTAACAAATGAAACACAACTTCAAAATTACACAGCATATAAAAATTCTTGGACTAAAGGGCAAACACATTTTGCTTTATAGAAACAGGATCTTTGTTCCTCTGATGGTAATTTTGTTAACTGTTAAACAGATATATATCAAGTATGCACATGTATGTATAGCAAATAGAAGGAAATAACACTTAATAAGTATATATAGCTGAAGAAAAACACCGATCATGTAGCTGTGCATACATAGCTTTGAGAATTTCTACTCAGTGTACTGTTTATGTGTACAGTTACAAAATGAGTAGATAGTGTTAGGTATAACTGCAAGAGCTGAAGAGATTTCTCAGAATCTCTCTACCCATGAACTCGCTGTAGTCTAGATGTAAACTACCAGAGGCAGAAGAGAGGTCATTAAGAACTATTGACATCCCCAACTCAGTATAGCAGATCAAGCAAGAGGCAGAACAGGACGTTTTCAACTCAGTATAGCTGCAAGTGTAGCTACAAGAGCAGGAAGAGGAATCTGGGTGATAACAGATCGTCCAAAATCACTCACTTAATTTGGGGGAATTTGATTATTAATAGAGCCCACTTATCTGAATAATTGAAGAATGCATCCAAATTCCCACAAGACCAGTAAATATGTAGTTCCTTAATCATGTAACATTCTAATATGGTCATATCATATATAGTACAGCTGTCTTGTAAAAACCCATGCCTTTGTTTGTTGTCTGTTGGAGATGGTAGGTGGTCAACGAAGTGACCAGCTACTGAGTCACCACCGTTGAAACTGACCAATCAGCTTCGACTATTTCAGTCCTACTGAGGCCCCTACACTGGACATGAACATGTGTATGTTCCTATATACAACATGACAAACCTGTTCTGTTTGGTGGTTAATTAATCCTTCTACTTCTAAGTAATTGACTAAAATACTTTTAGATTTGTTCTCATACATATTTACAGGATACTTATTTTAGGGTTGAATCTTGCGTTTGTCAATTTCATGGGATGATGAATTGAGTCGGTCTTGAGACAAATTTAATGAACTGCGAAGCCCACAAATATAATCTGCTGTTTTGTAAAATTATTAACTAATTGTTTAGAGTTTTTTTTTCCATTTTTTTTTTCATGAACAGCTTTTTTTTTTAAGTTACATGTACATCCTCCTTTAAATATGCACATCATTCTTTACTATGTATAAATAGTTGAATAACTAAGGCAAATAAACATTTAAATATACTCACCTTCCTTGTTTCACTCAATCCAACATATACAGAACAGTGACTGTCAATCTTTATACATTACATGTAATATGATTATATCTCGTACAACATACATACCTTACATCTGTCATACATGGATTTTTTAAGTACGTGTACAATTGATATTAACATATTACATTAACAATAATAAAGTACATGATTTTATATGTATATAAGAATCACCACAGCCAAGAAACGGAAATCTGTTATCAGCTGGTTTACATTTAGTTATTCCCACCTGCTGCGGTGGTGTGTTTGGAAGTGTTCATCGAGCTTAGACTGTTTTCATTGTTTTGTAATAAGCCCAACCTCAGACTTTGAAGTAGGAAGCAATGTATAAAGCAATGTTATTCCATTGTCCTGTAATAAGCCCACCCTGACTTTTAAGTAAAAAGCAATGTGTAGGCCTTTGGGCTTATTTGAAAATATGGTATGTCTTTCTAGGTCTATAGAAACACATGTTCTCATCAGCAAATATTCCATGAAGGTATATAAATACCTATTAGAATTTTTCAGAGTAATGTCCTATTCTCCAAACAATACAATCCATTTTCTCATTCCTTTTGAATACAGTACTGATCAATGTAATTGTAAATAATACATTTGAATTGAGGTTTGCGTGATAAAAAACTAGAAATATACGGTGTTCCACTTGATATCATCACTATAGTGACCTCAGCCTTTCACTCCAACAGCTGACATTGTTTTCAGTGTGACTGTTGTTTGGTGTGAGACAGATTGTAACATGGAACAGTCTAGCAGTTATCATGATGGCTAAGATATATTTCCCTTAAGACCAGATCCAAATCTGTCTGTTACTTTGGTATTTTCATATCAACCAGAGTATCTATTTCAAACAAAGTAAACTGGATACAAAAATTTGTATTAGCATCAACCCTAGATTATGAGTTTGATATCTTTGTCTACGGTTCAGAGAGACAACACATGGTTTTCTATAATGTTGAGAATTTGTTGACTGTCTAAAATTACCTTGTATGTTTTTTTGGATAAAACATACATTTTAAATTTCAGAAAGACAACTTTTTATCTTAAATTATGGAAGTGATGCTTCTGTTATTGAAATGACAAGTCTTTTGATATCAGACTTTACAATAAACCTACCTCTCCATAACAAGAGGTTTTGTGATGATCAAACACAGCACTATCTATTGATGATATGAATACCCAGATCACATAACACGGATATATACATATGGCATATGGTAATGTGAAGCATAGTGAAATGAGCTGGATTCAAAAATTATAATGGTGAGGTGAAGTGCAGTTCATTTAACAATGGGTTTCGTTTTACCATTCTACACTTTACATGGATTTGAATTGAGCAACTTCAATTGTACATTTAACAGTACTTAATGACAGGTGGACCATGTATTTTGAACCTTTGGATCAACAAATACTTGTGTATCATCAAATAACCATACTTAACCAGCAATAGTCCCATGTCTGGTAATAAACCCAGCCATTTCTGTTGCAGTTATTGAGAATTGCCAACAATTGTTTGTCTTGTTATAAGTCTTGGTACAAAGATATGAAATGTGTCATTGCATGGGCTTTTATCGCTGGATAATTACGAATAGTAAAGAATATAGTAAAGAAAAAATTCAAATGACCTGACAATAAACTTACTGATATTACTTAAAGCATCACTCCGGTCGATATCAAAGAAGCCATTTTAGCATATATACCAAACTATAGAAAAGGATTTAACTTTGATATGGGATGCCATATGATGTAGGCCTCCTTATGGTGAGACCCAAGTCTGGGAATGAACTTTATTGAATAGACTCGTTCATGTTTATAGTTTGCATCACATTTTTGAAAAATAACAATTTTTTTTAATTGTGCATTATACGTGTATACGTACCGAAGAAGGAAAATCTTGTTTTAAGTAAATAGCATTGTCATCAACTTGAAATTTGAATAAAGTATACAACACAAAATGTTACTGAATTTAAATTTTCGTATACAATGATGAAAATAACTGCAAGCTGATAATGAATCACTAATGATTATTTTGTGTGGTTTCAGGTTACAATTGTTCACTGTTTGCCTATGGCCAGACAGGTTCTGGAAAGTCCTACTCCATGGTTGGATATGGCGCAAATCGGTAAATCTCTTTTATAATTACTGTAAAAACACATGTTCTTGGATGGGTTTTAATTTCGCACTTTTTCAAAAAATACTTCTCCAATGTCACTTAATTCTGTGGAATCATAGTGCTCTTGAAAAAAGCAGCAAAAAAAAACTTTGTCATTCCCAAATGTATAAATTTGTTGATTAAGAACACACACTAAATCAAGGAAAATAAATACCCTAAAAAAATGAATGTGCAGTATTCTGTATGGTATCTGTCCAGTTCTTATGACAAAAACCGCTAATATTGAAATGAGAATTATTTTGAATATTGTGTGCATTAAAAAGCCAAAATCCTGATATTGCCCACCTATCTACCCTATTATCCATGATGGTGTCACATGTAGACAAGTTTTACTACAGCAATGGCCAACCTGTTATCTGTGATGGTGTCCCATGTAGACAAGTTTCACTACAGCAATGTCCAACCTGATACCTGTGATGAAGTGCCATATAGACAAGTTTTACTACAGCAGTGTCCAACCTGTTACCTGTGATGGTGTCATATGTAGACAAGTTTTACTACAGCAATGGCCAACCTGTTACCTGTGATGGTGTCATATGTAGACAAGTTTTACTTCAGCAATGTCCAACCTGTTAGCTCTGATGAAGTCCTTTGTAGACAGGTTTTACTACAGCAATGTCCAGCCTGTTAGCTATGATGAAGTCCCATGTAGATAAGTTTTACTACAGCAATGTCCAACCTGTTACCTGTGATGGTGTCCCATGTAGACAACTTTTACTACAGCAATGTCCAGCCTGTTACCTGTGATGGTGTCCCATGTAGACAAGTTTTACTACAGCAATGTCCAACCTGTTACCTGTGATGGTGTCCCATGTAGACAAGTTTTACTACAGCAATGTCCAGCCTGTTACCTGTGATGGTGTCCCATGTAGACAAGTTTTACTACAGCAATGTCCAGCCTGTTACCTGTGATGGTGTCCCATGTAGACAAGTTTTACTACAGCAATGTCCAGCCTGATACCTGTGATAGAGTCCTTTGTAGACAAGGTTTACTACAGCAATATCTAAACAATGTTTGTGCCGACACATACTTTTTTTTGTTTGTTTCAGGGGTATTGTACCTATTACCTGTGATGAATTATTTAAAACTATGGCAACAAATACAGATACAAACAAGGTAATAATTCTAATTAGTATGTATTATCTAGATCAGATAATGAATTTTACAATAGTGGCAATAAAGAAATGTGACATATATATAAGGCCATTCATCAGATATTCACGCATTAGAATTTTAATACTATTTTATTTCAGATGAAATGTTTGTAATTCTAAGACAAATTGCAACATTTTTTTTGCTTTGTCTGTCCATCCTTTTGTTTATCTGCTTGTTTGTCCGTCTGTCTGTCTTGTCCAGAGCATATCACAAAAACCATAAGAGGTATCAACATAAAACTTCTAGCGTTTATTTGGGGGGCAGCCATCGGTCCTACAGATTCTCTTGTTATATCATTTACACTGATACTGATGTTATCATTAGGTACACCAATCTTTTAAAGTGTTGTCTCCCTTGATTTGTAGAGATTTGAGGTGACATTTTCCATGTTGGAGATCTACAATGAACAAGTACGGGATCTCCTTTCTCGTGAAAATCCAAAGGGAGGTCTGCAAGTCCGACAAAACCCCAAACTAGGACTATTCTATGTGGAAGGTCTCAAGAAAGTCCCCGTTGGCAGCTACGTAGAAATTGAAAAAAGAATGGATCAAGGTATGTATGGTATCATAATTCTCATATTTAAATCATTTATAGAAACAAATGTAAAGATGTTTGCTTTATTCCAATCATCTGAATAATATCATTGTATGATAAACTGTTCCTGAGATATTTGATATTATAATACACTGACTGTTGCTAACATGACTATGAGCATATGTACATTATTGGTAATATATCTATATGTAGTATCAGTTTGGTGGATCCTGTAAGGTTATTTGGTGAACCACAGAACTAAATTTTGGATGAGGACAGAATTTTTTAAGAAAAGAAATAGTGTGAAGCAGCTGGTCACATTATATCTCTTACGGTTCATTTCTGGTATATAGAGAATGAAAGAAATTTCAGGGGAAAGTAACATGGAAAAGAGCACTTTAATGTCAAACATCTCTTTAGTCATTAACAGTGATTCCTGATATGACCACTCTGTATTGGTGGTAAGTAAAAGATGATTTAAGAGTTGATAGACGACAATTCACAACAGGTATTTTAACCCTTCCAAAACACCATGCTTTGTTCCAGTTATTTGCAGGATTCATGCTGTCTTTCTTTGCTCTGCCTTAGTTTTTCCAACCACCATCGTTCTTTTCTGAATTTCAAATTTATTTCGTTTGAAAATGCTATGTTTATCTTTCTTATTTTTCTCAGGAACGGCCAATCGTACAGTGGCCTCTACAAACATGAACGCTACAAGTAGTCGTGCTCACACAGTTGTCTCTATTACATTTGACCAAATCATCAAGAGTGAAACCGGATCTGAGACCAAGAAAAGCAGTGTCATGAATCTGGTGGATTTGGCTGGTGAGTATGTAGAAATCATTCTAAAACAACGTGTGAACCATGAGTCCCTCACTGATGCCATTTGATTGGACCAAAGACCGGTGACTAGTGGTCTCCATGAATTTCTACATACATGTATTTTATTTTGTCAGGATCCGAGCGAGCAGACAGTACGGGAGCAACAGGTGACCGACTTAAAGAGGGTGCTAATATCAATAAGTCTCTATCTGCTCTGGGTAATGTAATATCAGCATTAGCAGATTTATCAACAGGTTCCAAAAAGAAAATAGTCGTCCCCTACAGAGATTCAGTACTAACGAAGCTACTACAGAATGCTTTGGGTGGGAACAGGTGAGATTTTTAAATCATGGTTTACAAAAATAAATAACTTTTACAAAGGAACTGTATTCCTCACCAATAGTATAGGAGATATAATTAGTCTATATACTTCTTGTGTTTGTCATTACCTATCACAACTCCTTGTAGTATTACTGTAAGAATTAGGTCACTGTGACCTACATTTTCTGCTTCACTGACTTAATTTCAAAAATGTAAGTCAAGCATGCATCATGTTTGATTCTTTTGGGTAAGTTTTTACATTAAATTTATGTTAATATTTTTTATTTCCTGTACAGTAAAACAATAATGATAGCAGCATTGTCGCCAGCTGACATTAACTATGACGAGACATTATCAACACTACGCTACGCAGACCGGGCAAAGAAAATTAAAAACAAGGCTGTCATCAACGAGAATCCTATGGACAAACTTATCAGAGAACTTAAGGCAAGTACAAGGCTGTCATCAACGAAAATGTTTTGGACAAACTTTTCAGAGAACTCATGGTCGGTACAAAGCTATCATTGATGAGAATCTGATGGACAAGTCAGAGAACTCAGTACAGCAGCAGTAGTTTAGCTGTCTAACCTTAAGAAGGATTGTATATTTGTATATTTTGACAGTATTGTGTACATTACAGGAGGAAAACGACAGGTTGAAGAAGGCTATGGAGTCTGGTGGGATGATAGAAGGATCTGCGGGGATGAGTCCAGAAGGTTGGTCCTGTTTCACTTTCAGCATATAGCTCATAGTCAACCATTTCTTAATTAATGATTGTGATGTGAGACCTGTTCAATGAAATGAGTGCTTGATTTGGGAGAATTATGATTATTGCAAACCATTCAAAACTCAGGTAAGCACAGTAGATATTCAGTTTTTACATTTGTATCTGGAATTCATTTGGTGTTTCAGAGATACAAATTATGATAAATGTATTTGAAGGTTTGTCCAGGAAAACAGTATGGGACACCTACAAGAGACAAAGCTCTTCACAAGTTTAGTACGATATGGCTGGTATCTGAGTAACAACAAGCCCTGTTCAGAATGTGTCTGATGATTTACAAGTTTGAATTACAAAAATGGATATTTTGTTCAGACACATTTTCAGTAATGACACCTAAAGGATTTTAATAATTTTTACCAATTCTAATAAATGTGGATCATTTGTTTAACTATGGTACTGGCTCCAAAAGACATCATGTATTTAACGAGAGTGTACATGGTTACAGAGATAGAGCGAATGAAGAAAGAGATGGAGGAAGAGATTCGTGCTCAACTGATGGCTAACCAAGCCATGTTGTCCGAGAATGACTCCAAAGAAGACTGGGATGCTAAGGTTAGGAATATTCTTTCTTTGTCTTTTTAATTGTATATTTATTTCTGATTGGCTATTTCGTTAATACCTTTTTGTTCTTTTTCTCTTTTTTTTTTTTCCAAATTACACAAATTTTTCATCAATGGTTACCATATATTTCCTTGCTGATTGGCAACACGGCTTTATCCTTCAGATTTATTTTGAAATTTTACAACACGATTTTGATTAAGAATTTTCTAATGTATTAATCTTGTATGCCTGGTTGTGAACAGTTGAGGGCTGCTCAGTCAGAAACAGATGAACTGAAGGGCGGAGGATCACAGAGCACACGCAGATCAAAGGAGCCTTATTTAATTAACCTTAACGAGGATCCCATGTTGTCAGGCGTCATCTGTCACTTCCTTGATACAGAGAAGACAACAGTGGGACGCAAGGATGCCCAACCCATACCAAATGTGTGTCTCAGTGGTCTTAGTATTCAAAAACTACATGCAATAATAACAAATAAAAATGGTAAAATAGAAATATCACCTGCTCCAGGAAGTGCATCAAAGACCAAGGTGAATGGCCTCCCTCTCAGTGACAAAAAGGAGCTCTCTCATAAAGACAGAATCCTGTTTGGTAAGTCAAAATAGGTACTGTTTGAATAGAGAACTTTGTGTTAGAAAATATCATTGATAAATGTTTTTCAAATGAATGTCATATATTTCTAGATGCTGACATTATAGCAATTTTTCTGTTTTCAGGATCTAATCATATGTATGTGATGATGATCCCTAAACACACAGACACTGCTGACAATACCTTGCCGAATGTCATTGACTGGGACTTTGCTCAGAAAGAAATTGCTGAAATCAAAGGATTCGCTACACATTCTTTAGGTCTTACAAAAGGTAGGCCAAATCAGGAGACGATAACCAAAGACAATTTTTCTAAGGGGAGATAATTATGTGCATGTAACTTTTGTCAAATGAAGATTCTAATTTGTGGTGATAATGAAATTGAACCCTACAATTAAGGACAATTAAAAGTACATTAACATAATTAACCTGCATGAGCAATCAATGAGAGACAACAAAAATGGCAATGTCACAAAGAAGGGTAATACTGATCAAGAAGAGATGACACAAACACAACCTTAACCAAATTGAAAGATGCTATATAATAATCAAAGCAAAAACAAAATAAAACCAAAAGACGATCAAATCAGCGAGTTGCATTCTGATTTATTGGTGAGATAATTTGAACTAAACTTGGAGTTGTTGTTTACAGATCAGCTGATTGCTCAGGAACAGGTTCTTGAGATGCTGCCGATGGTGTCGGAGGTTAACGCAGTGTCAGAGGAGCTGGACAAAAGGAAATCATTTGAGGTGGTGTTAATATCAGCAGCAGCACAGGAAGGAGTGGACGTGAGCTCCAACAATGGAACAAGGTATCAGTATCCCAGACAGCTTTAAATTATAAAGTCTTGTAAGGTGCTTGGAATGGTAGTGATAGAAGTTTGATAGTTTTACATTTTACATTTATAGAAGAGGAAATTTGAACTCAAAAGAAGTAGAAAGGCAACATCATAACTTAACTTAGACCATTTTAATTGATCTTTTTCATTTGATATCCATTGGCTGTATGGGCACCTACTACACACTAAATTTTGACTTACAAACCTAAGTGAAATTTTTCACTTTTATCTAGTAATCTCTTACGAAACAGTACATGTTGGGATGAAAAAAAATCTGAGGATACACAAGGAAATGATGCCTTTCATATATCAGGTTTAACTTTGTACTGTAGCTTCCACTGTAGGTTTAGCTCAAAACAAATAACACCACAAATACAGTCAAGCATTTATACCTTTAAACAATAGAAAAATACAATTTCAAGCAGAAAAAAGCAATTTTATGAAGTTGTGAATTAGATGGAACATTATGAAGTCATCAGGATCAGATAACAATTACACCTGTGAGTCATACGTCCATTGAATATAATATGTTACAGTAATATAATGGTGATAATACCTTAAGTTTGTGATTGTCATCTGTCATATTTAAGTTAGAATCTCCCATATCTCGTATGGTCAATAGATCTTCACTTGGTACATGATTACGAAATTAAATTAAGTATTTAAAGTTATTGCCTTAGATTTTTAAGATGTTTTGAATGAACATTTGTATTAAATAGGATGGTGTGAATTTTTTCAGTTGGATACCAAGGCAAGTTGGAGAGTAATGCTATTCTGCTGTACCATAATTTAATGTTTTATACAGCTGGAATACATTGGCCATACTGTAAGGGGAGATAAGCTCTACACTCCCCATAAGGGGAGGTAATTTGAGTCTTTTTTCAAGATGAGCAGGGTAGTGTTATCTTGAAAGTTATTTCAAGACCAGGAAATCATTTAAATTCTACATTATTTAAGGGGAACTAAATGAGAATGAAGCCCTATTTTAAGTATAGTAGTTTAAACAAATTTGTCTGACAGGAGATTATCAAGAAGTCCTGTTTGTAAATTATGACGAGAAATATTTACATAGCCTCAGATGTATATCCAGCTGTATAACAAGCTTTTGTCTGTAACTCTCACAAGACCATTGTTAACAAGGCCTGTTAATTTCACAGTCATCACAGATCTGTTATCATTGTTTAAATATTGTCTTACAGAAGAGAGTTAGCCTAAAATGATTAATAGATGGGCTACATTAACCAAGTTCAATATCATAATTTACTAAATTGAGTGTGATCACAGTGCAGTATATTACAAATTAAGTTAACCACAATTTCACATACTGTATGTAACATGATGCACATCATGATTATTTGTGTGAATTTTATTAATGGTGTTTTTGATGTTGAAATTAACTTAAATTATATTATCATGTTCTACACATAAACCAAAATGCATTATGATCAATGTGAGACACAGATCTTGTTTCAAAAACCCTTATATGCATTCCGTTAAAAATCTGCTGCAAAATGTTAAGGAACTTCTTAAAACCTGTTTCTTCATGACCAGTGCCTAAAGCTTTGACTTGAATGCTTCAATGAAGCCATGATATTGCTTATAAGTTGGTCTTTGGATATGACTGCAAGTATTGGCTTAGGGAAAAAAAAGGTACTGTTTCTTGCAATTCTATTATCACATTATATTAATTAGGAAACAAAACGTACAAATGTATCTGTGTGTTGTTTACAGATATGATGAGGGGAGCTCAGTGAGGTAAAGCCTTATACTGTTAGGCCAAACTCTTTGTTGCTATAGATTTTATTGTTGTTTTTATTGGTTAGTGTGAAACTGAATCATTCAAAGTGTGGTTTGTTTAATGTTAAAGCTCTGTACAGTTTTAGTAGTATGAAATGTTATCTTGTTTATTAAATCATTTGGTAAAAATTGAACATCAAAATTTTGATTATAAGATAGTACAATTAATATATAGTGTTAATTGGTTATGAATATTTCAATTACTAACTGCAAAATTAGTGGGTAAATTAATAAATATGCTGTATATGTATACTTTTTTGGGACATGGATTACATAAATGTTATGTGATGTATTTTTTTAGTCTACCAGTAAAGTCATAATCAAGTTGTGTTTGTCATTTTTCTTGAGAAATAAATTAAGATACTATAAGTTTGATGAGTATAAAACATTAAGTAAGCCAGACTTTGAAAGGTCATACATCCTAAATACATGTGGATTTTTGTAGTATTGTGCTACATGTGATTTACTCTTCAGCTTCACATCAGCTGTGTTGGCTTGACCAATTTTCTTGGTTGTAAAACAAACCTTTCATTTATAAGTTTTTCAGTGACTCGCTGTAGTGATTGTGTGAGGGACAAATCTTCATAATCCGGTTTTGATTCTTATCTTCTTTTATCAATGTGATCATTATTTTTTCATACTGTATCTGCTCTTCAATGAGATCTTTTAGTTTCATTTCAACTCTGTAACATCAAGTGTTTACTTGTTTGTTCAGTGTGATTAGCCTGGTACCTATCACTTTTATCAATGATGAAATGTCTTTGAGAATAACTGGCAATGGAATTTGTAGCTCTGATTTCCTTTCATTTCGGTAATATGCATTCTAATTTTACTTACTGCTTTACATCTTCATGTTGTCATAAAGGTCGTCTTCTCCATTCCAATTCTTAGAGATGAACTAAAAAAGAAAGAGAAGAAAAACTCAATGAATTTTCTAAGCTACAGTTTTTTGTTTTGTTACGTTATGTTTTTTTTTCTTCCTTTTCTTTACAAGAAAACCTTTAGAAATATCATTTATATATTATTCTGTCAAAATCTGTGGGATAGTCATTTGAAGAAAGTATATTAGAATTTTTTAATGTGGAAAATTATCATTTCAAGTTACATGGTATTTCCAGATCTGCAGTACATTTGTAAATGAATAGAGTTAAGCCTGTGGTCACTGTGGGCTTACCCATGGTGCTGGACATCACATTTAATATCCATGGTGCTGGACATGACATTTAATATCCATATCATGGGGCTGACTGTGGGCTTACCCATGGTGCTGGACATGACATTTAATATCAATATCATGGGGCTGACTGTGGGCTTAACCATGGTGCTGGACATGACATTGAATATCCATATCATGTTGCTGACTGTGGGCTTACCCATGGTGCTGGACATGACATTTAATATCCATATCATGGGGCTGACTGTGGGCTTACCCATGGTGCTGGATATGACATTTAATATCCATATCATGTTGCTGACTGTGGGCTTACCCATGGTGCTGGACATGACATTTAATATCCATATCATGTTGCTGACTGTGGGCTTACCCATGGTGCTGGATATGACATTTAATATCCATATCATGGTGCTGACTGTGGGCTTACCCATGGTGCTGGACATGACATTTAATATCCATATCATGTTGCTGACTGTGGGCTTACCCATGGTGCTGGACATGACATTTAATATCCATATCATGTTGCTGACTGTGGGCTTACCCATGGTAAAAAAGGGCCTAGTGTATTGTTGTTGGTTGGTGATTTACGTGATAGAATGAGTGAGTTGTTGTTTGTGTGACTTGTTACCTTGTTAGAATTAATAAAATTAGTGTCGCTTTAGAAATTTAGAGTGTGAAAAGTAGATGTGATGAAGTACAGTTTAGAAATTTGATTTTCAGTGAAAAGTCATTGTAATGAAATACTTTGATTTTGTTTTGTGTCTATATTCAGAGTTATGGTGAAAATGACCAACTTGCTCAATGGTAACACATGGCTGTGGCAGCGCGGTAAATTCCTCAACAGGAGATATCTCATACAGGTAAGATACAGTAGTTAGAAAAGTGTATACAGAAATTATATAAATAGAATCAGCATTTTAAAAAAATATTTGTATCATAATTTTCTTTTCAACAAATAACCTCTTCAAATGAATCAATGGCAAAGATCTTGGTTTATTTAAAAGAAATATATTAAAATTTTGATGATGACAAAAAAATATATTTCCACTGAAGTGAGTTAATTGTTATGCAATTGATTGTAAAACATGTCCACTACTTACTTTGTAAGAATATGATATCTTATAAAAACTTTCTTGCTGGGAATCACTACAATAGTATATTTAGTTTGATAAAAGTTATATTTATTATTCTTCATTTGATTAGGATTTGTACCAACGATTTCTCGATGGAGATGATTTATCCAAAGTTTCCAAGGAAGAGGATCCGTTCTGGGAACCACCCGAAGAGGTCCTCATTGGAACAGCAAACGCTTTCCTCCAGTCCCTGTCCTTTGCACTGGATTTTGATGATCAGCTTATTATCACAGACTACAAAGGCCAGGAGGAGGGAACTCTAGATGTGAGAGTGGCACCGTGTGATGCCAAAGGGAAACCTGCAGATGATGAATCATTTGTTGAGGATCCTAGTGAACTACTCAATAAACCTTTCTATTTCAAGGTAAATTTGAATGATGTATTTGTGACCAGGACGGAACATTCTTGTAATAATTACTTTCCGATTTCACTAGAGAAAAAACAACTATATATTACCACATAAAGAAAAGACAACTCAGGCACATGCTATGACACTGGTTGTGTTATTATTGCATGCACTGTAGCAATGTCAAAATGGGATGAATCAGCAGTTTTATGTGCCATTGATGATGTATATGGTTCATCACATTTTATGATTTTATTTGTAAGCGTGTACGAAAAATGCTCGATCTGTTCTGTATACAAGAATAACTTAATCCTCATGTAAAAGTTTGGGTCATGGCCAGCATTAAGGAAGCCTTGTGCTGACCATATATTCTTCCCTGTCAATTAGTCCAAACTGATATGTAAGTGATATTGAATATCTGTTATAACAAGTATTATTGTTTACTATCTCCTCACACTATTTTGAAGGTGACCATGTAGTCATCAAAATGCCAAACTCTAATTTTCTACTGTGTTATAAGAACTTATATTCTATTAACATTACCAACCTAAAGAAAATGTTCTGAAGTGTTGTTGTTTTATATATCTTGAAAGTAAAGCACAAAGTCCTTGTTGATAATGCATTTAATAGTGCAGAATATATTCTATTGAACCTTGGTTTAAAGAACAGAATCATTGAACAATTGTCACGGGAACCATGATAGAAATACAAATTACAGCGGCCAGATTCCAAGGAAACCAAATATCCTTGAATTAGTATAATACAATGTAGAAATTTTGAAATTTTTCAGGTATTTGTGAAAAAAGCAGAAATTAACAAGTCCAGATTTTCCAGAGGAATACGTGTGCAGTTTTCACTACCATTTCCAAACAAGAAGACTGAATTGGCACAAACTCAAATTATTAAAAACACACTAAGTCCGGATTTTGACTTTTCCAAGGTCATAACTATAAACAAAGTACACAGTGACCATTTAAAGTTTTTAGAAAATGGATGTTTGACTTTCTATGTGTTTGGTATGCAAGAAGATACACGGCCAGAACCCAACCTGTCAAAGCTCACAACAAAGGTAAGGCTATAAAAGATCATTTGGAGTTCAAGGTCACAAGATTCAATGAAACAAATTGTGAAAAAAATAAAAATAGATATGCAAAATAATCGAAATAGGAGAGAATTTTTTTCCCTTTTGTATGTTATTATATCTATCAATTTTTAAAAACTCAACATGTTTGTCAATAATTTATTTCTTTTTTTGTCGTATTGCATAACATTTTTGGATTGGTCAGTTTATTCAGGAAATCAAAAGAAATTTTTCTCACTAGACCAAATATGAATTTTGATTCCATCATATAATAGGAATTCAATAAATAAACTTTGAAATATGCAGGAATTAAGACAGCGAAACAATATGAAGGAAAATGCTGACACCACAGTACGTAGAAAGACATTGTTTGGTAATGACATCGCCTCAGATCAGTCCCACCTAAAGGCCGAGGTGGTATTACTACAGAGAAAACATGACAGACTCGTACAGAAGGAAAGACGAATACAGGTACAGTCCTTTGATACAGCTTCTAGTGTATACAAACACAGAGAATTTGAAATTATGTGGTCAGATTTTGTACTGTAGGATGATTAAAAAAGCTGTATCCTTAATGAAAACAGCTGGAATAATGTATCAGAAACTAGCAACTCATCCATCCCTGATTATAAAACAGACTTAACAGTAGATATCAGGACATACAATACAACAGCAGCCAAAATCAATATTTTGATATTTTTCATATATTTTTTTGTTTTTTTTTGTTTTTTGGGTTTTTTTAAATCTTGATTGTTCTTTCATTGCCTTCCGTCCAGTCACACTTATTAATTAGTTAGATAAGAGCACTGATGTACCACAGGGTTAATATTATTTGGCAGCTTTGGAAATGATGGTACTCTGTGGACAAGGTCCAACAATAATGATGTTGGTAACTAATGACTTTGTCTTGAATAACCATGTAAAATGAATGGCTACTAATACTGTTAACATATCTGTTTGTCTGAAAAAATTTTAAAGAGCAGCATAACATTTTTGGCGTCCCGATTGTTTTTGTTGAACATCCTTTGTGTTATTTATCATTTATAGGAAATCTGTAAAGAGTGGGAGAAGAAGCAGGAAGGAGAACGTGAGTTTGAACCATTTTATCGGGCTGTCTCAGCAGCTGCCTTCAGTACAGGGACAAGGCTTAAGACACGGGTACAAATGCTTAACCAGGTAAGATTACACTCACTACAACCCAACTCCACACCAGCTAATCAGTATATGGTGATTCCATAGATTAAGAGTTTGTGTAAGGGAAAACTTCTAGATTAATTAAGGCTGATTTTGATTATTATAGATATTGATTGTTTTTAAATTTTATTGGGAGGAATTTTTTTATGTATCTAATCAAAGTTCCACAGATTGAACAGAATGAATGTTTGCCATCTAATTGCAATTTTTTTTTAGGTTATCATTTTCAGGGTCACTTGACATGACACCAGAGTTCAGTTCTTCAATTTCAGCCGGTCTTTTGATATTCCATACTAAACTCTGTTGGTAGAATGGCCTAATGGACCTTAGATAAGCTGAATGTTTCTAATGGTTTTAAAGGTCTATTCAATTCTTGTAAGGTCTACAGAAAAAACAGATTTCAGGTATTTCATCCGATTTTTATTGTCAACTGCTGTTTGGCTATTGAAAGAATGTTGTTATGGATGTTCTGTAAATAGGTTTAAATATTGACCAGTGAAATAAAGTGCACTTGTTACTGATCTTACTTTTTACCATTGCAATGTTAAGGATAATTTTTAGGTCACCATCTGATAAATTACCTTGCATCCATCGTCTGTCCTTGGTCAGTTCTTCTTGTCGATTATTCTTGAAATACTAAATAGATTTCTCTCAAATTTCATATGAAGATTTTCTCTAGTTCCAAGTTGTGCTCTTTTGATTTTTGATCAAAGAGATAAATGGCTGACAAACAGCAGGTTTAGATTTTGATAATGAAATTTTTTTATCGCTATTTATTTAAATGTCTAGATGAATCACTTCCTCAGATTTCATATGAAGTTTCCCATGCTCCTTAGTTGTTCCTTTTCAGTGTTGGAACTGATCAGAAAAGCAAATGTTGACATGTGGCCATCTTGGATCTTGACAATGAAATGTTGTCAATGCTATTTTTTTTCCAAGAAGTACTGGATGGATCTTTGTCAAATTTCATGTGTCAGATCCCCTTGGTTCATAAATAAGCCCTTTTCATTTCAATTTGATAGTTAAAGACTCTAATGACTATCTATTAAGAGGAATTCTCAAATCTTATAAAATAGAAAAAAATAAGAATGAAGAGAAAAAAATTCAGTATTTAGAGAACAAATTAAGATCAAACAATGATGGGCACCAAGATCCCTCTGGGATCTGTTTTTTATTTTTAGAATTCAAAATATCCTGATATGCATAGAAAATATTTCTATGCTTGTCCTAAAACTACTCATGCGTGAAGTTTCATGTCGGTTTTTAAAATTGAACTTCGCATGCACTGAGATTTCTTCTTGTTTGACTTTAAAGTTGAAGATCTAACTTTTCCAAGCTATATCATCAAGTTTTAGAGTGATATATTAGTGAATATACACTGAAATATCTGGGTACCTTTTCTATTTGATAAAAATCCTGTATATCTGCCTTACATTCTTTTGTTCTTAATATTAATCCATCAATCTGTGAATATCTCCTGACATTTAAAGCCTTTTCAGTTATTATTAACATTACTTACGTGTATGTATCATTTCATACTAATTCAAACTTCATTTCAGATTTCCATTTTTAAACCTTAAGCAAGACTTGTAGTACTGCTAATGTAGAGAAACTTCATACTGAAACAGAAAAATCAGAAAAGGCTAATAATGTGGCAGCAGTGACCTAATTTAGTTTTATCAACTGCAGGAAGATTCTATTTCTGGTCAAGTTTGCCTTCTAAATTTAATGGTTTGAGCACTAAGTAATCATTATCAACTTGCTCTGTGCTGGAAATAGTGAGTCAGAAGTAGGTAGCCATATTCTTTAAAATCTCTTTAACTGATTTTTTTTCAATCTTTTCACCATAATTGAAAGAACTCATTTTATGTACCTGATAAAAAATTCAAGCTTTCAAGGAAATGAGACACCTTAGACTAATTTTTGATGAAAGACTGTAATGTTGTATTTAGATCTATATTTCGTGTTTGTACTTTAACACTGATTTCTTTCAGATGTTACGGTTACAAAGAGCAGTTAAAATGGATGACTCTAGCGTTTCCCCACAATTAAATCCCCCTGTGCTACCCCCAGTAAGACCATATCTCTAGATGTTATACATAACCTGTCAGTATTAATTGTGCATATTTTTTTTCCTCTTTGTTGCTGCCTGTGAATGCAAACACACAATAATGCATTAAACAATATGTTCTGAAAATGATTGTCTTTTCTCTATTCTAATGACATATGATTGCAAACGAAATGAAGTTAGAGTAGAATGTTTGGTATTCACGGTATTTTCCAGATAACTAACTTCATAGAAACTTGAAAATGATAAAAATATTTTGTCACTTAAATGGTTTCCCCCAATCTACTGCTGACGAAATAAAATTTAATGCAGAAAGAATTGCATTCAAAGTCTTAACTGATTTTTGAGCGCACTTTCAACTGTTCATGCTTAAATCTACAGTACTGCTATGGTACTTTCCTCAACACTTTTGCTGACAGGGTTATTTTCAAAGCTTTTGATGATGGCAAAACTCTGAAAACTTGTTGAGGAGGCAGATTTCTAAGCTTTTGATGACAGGGTTGCTTTCTGAGCTTTTGATGACAGGATTACTGTCTGAGCTTTTGATGACAGGGTTGCACTCTAAGCTTTTGATGACAGGGTTGCTCTCTGTGCTTTTGATGACAGGGTTGATCTCTGAGCTTTTGATGACAGGGTTGCTCTCTAAGCTTTTGATGACAGGGTTGCTCTCTAAGCTTTTGATGACAGGGTTGCTCTAAGCTTTTGATGACAGAGTTGCTTTCTGAGCTTTTGATTACAGGGTAGCTTTTTGAGCTTTTGATGACAGGGATGCTATCTGAGCTTTTGATGACAGGATTGCTCTCTGAGCTTTTGATGACAGGGTTGCTCTCAGCTTTTGATGACAGGATTGCTCTCTAAGATTTTGATGACAGGATTGCTCTCTGATCTTTTGATGACAGGATTGCTATTTGAGCTTTTGATGACAGGATTGATCTCTGAGCTTTTGATGACAGGATTGCTCTCTGAGCTTTTGATGACAGGGTGCTCTCTGCCCTTTTAATGACAGGGTGCTCTCTGAGCTTTTGATGACAGGGTTGCTCTCAGCTTTTGATGACAGGGTTGCTCTCTAAGCTTTTGATGACAGGATTGCTATCTGAGCTTTTGATGACAGGATTGATCTCTGAGCTTTTGATGACAGGGTTGATCTCTGAGCTTTTGATGACAGGGTGCTCTCTGAGCTTTTGATGACAGGGTTGCTCTCTGAGCTTTTGATGACAGGGTTGGTCTTTATGATTTTGATGACAGGGTTGGTCTTTATGATTTTGATGACAGGGTTGATCTCTGAGCTTTTGATGACAGGGTGCTCTCTGCCCTTTTAATGACAGGGTGCTCTCTGAGCTTTTGATGACAGGGTTGCTTTCTGAGCTTTTGATGACAGGATTGCTCTCTGAGCTTTTGATGACAGGGTTGCTCTTTATGATTTTGATGACAGGGTTGCTCTCTGAGCTTTTGATGACAGGATTGCTCTTTATGATTTTCATGACAGGGTAGCTCTCTGAGCTTTTGATGACAGGGTTGCTCTCTGAGCTTTTAATGACAGGGTTGCTCTTTATGATATTGATGACAGGATTGCTCTCTGAGCTTTCGATCACAGGGATGCTATCTGAGCTTTTAATGAAAGGGTCACTCTCTTAAGATTTTGATGACAGGGTCACTCTCTTAGTGTTGTTGACAGAGTTGATCTCTTAACTTCATTGACAGGGTTGATCTCTCAGCTTCATTGACAGAGTTGATCTCTTTAACTTCATTGACAGGGTTGATCTCTTAACTTCATTGGCAGGGTTGATCTCTTAACTTCATTGACAGGGTTGATCTCTTAACTTCATTGACAGGGTTGATCTCTTAACTTCATTGACAGGGTTGATCTCTTAACTTCATTGTCAGGGTTGATCTCTTAACTTCATTGACAGGGTTGATCTCTTAACTTCATTGACAGTGTTGATCTCTTAACATTATTGTCAGGGTTGATCTCTTAACTTCATTGACAGTGTTGATCTCTTAGCTTTTTTGACAAAGTTGATCTGTAAGGATTTGCTATCAGAGTATATATTTAAATGTGAGATGCTTGCTTTATAATATCTTTCAGCCTTTGTGGGTTGATCTCTAAGCTTTTGTTGAAAAGTGACTTTATTGGTGATGGGGTTGGCCTCCAAACTATGTAACAAACATGTAGGTGTTTAAGTAGATTTACTAAGTTCTGGATTATATTATAATTAATTAATTATCAAACATTTTTATAGGGCTTTATGAATTACATGATTTAAATCCATATACATTTTTTGTTTTGAAAAACTTATATTGAATTAAATATATTCAGATGAATAAAGTTCCATTGAAAAACAGTATTTCGTGTTGATGGATTTCACAAGCAGCAACTGTTTGGTTTTTACTGAAGCTATTTCACATCTCATACTTTGGTTTATATAATGCTTTCATTTGAACTTGTTTAACTAGTGATGTATATAAATTTTCTTAACGCTTTCATATGTGGGGTTTAACTACCCTGAAGTTTATAAAGGTGTGGTATAGTTACAAAGTACAATACTTAACTGTTTGTTTGGTAGTTCTAATTCATGGTTTGATGATATCACTGATATCTTTAAAATGTAATATACTGTCAAAATGGTTTATATGACGACAATGTAATATATGTTTTAATAAGGATTTAACAGTGTGCTTTGTTTATTTTATCTTACAGTACTATTCCATTCTAATTGTTGAAAAAGAAAATCAGTAATATTTTAGTTGTTTGAATACTTGAATATCGTGTTGAGAATCTTTCACATGTAGAACACGTATAATTTCAGGATAAAAATGCCAGAAATTCTCCTAAAAAGTAACATTTATTAAACTAGAATATTTCAATAAATTGGAGAATACAAGTCCTGTTATCCAATAATTTGTTTTATTACCAACAATATTCTTTATTAACATGTGATATATGAAAAATTATATGTCAAAATGAAAAACACAAACAAATGGTAAGCTTTTTCATTTGTTTTCTGAAAATTTGTTTCCCCTTTTTATTTCTTTTGTTCTTTTTGGGTGGTGTTTTTTTTTGAGGAGTTAAAGATAAGGACAATAAAAAAGAAAAAATGATATACATAACAAATTACCTGTATTTTTGAGAATAATTCACAAACACAGGAAGTATTTATTTTTATGCTTTCACCAATTGTCTTCTCCTTTTCACTATGGTGAAAGTTTATACGAAGTCCAAGACTAAGGATACTTGGAATGCATTCATGTTGTGGTAGATTCTGTGGAAAAACTCACTTTTACTGTCTAAAGAAATTGATCAGTGATTCTAATTTGCACAGGAATACAGGGGCATTCATGTATCACATTTGTTATATATATATATATTTGTTTGTTGTAAAAACCTGCAGAACCCTGTAACCATGAAGTATTATTCCAATACACACCTATGATAAATGTTTTATTGATTTTAGCATGACCTCCACTGTTCTGATCTGTATCTTCGATGTTTTACCTGATTTATTGCACTTTTCAGTTGTGAGCTAGTCCTAAAGCACCTTCTAGATTTTAAATTTTAAAACATTTAGCTGTTATCTTTTCAAAAGTTTAGGGATGAAGTTTACAGATAATCTCTGAAAATTGACATTGAAATGATATAAAGATCTTATAATTTTTAGAAATATGTGAACTTTAATTGCTATACAACTTTTTGTAAAATGATATTTTATACATACATGTAAATGCATGGATATCTTAATATGATGTACAATCAGACTTGTTATATCTCAAAATTATTTAGAAATAAAATGTTTGTGAAGGCAATAATGCTGTCAAGTGTTCGGGTAAGGAATGCAGGCAATATCCCACTGTATAAGGTGTACCTGGTCATGTATATATGGGAATTTAATCTTTCCTTTTTGATCAACTCAAAACATTTGATAATTCACCACTTCGTTAATGAATGAAACCAAAATTGTGTCATTGAATTACTATTTTGAATTCTGATTCTGAGAAAAATTGAAAATTGAATTTTAAGGCATTAGCCAATACTTTCTTGTTTCTATTGTGTTTCATTAAATACAAATTCTTCTGTATCAGATATGAAATCTCAAGCTGTGTTTTGTAGCAAAGATTTGTGATAGATGTCATGTCATCATAACAATTATTTTTTTGAGTTGAACAAGTTTTGACTGTGCATGTATATGTTTGGAACCTAGGTATTGTAATGCATTTCCTTCTGCAATTTTTAGTCTGTTCCCGAAATAATTTCTGTTATGTTGTATCTAAATTGGATTTTATTTTTGTTATTTGACTGTAATTGGCTTCCGTTTTAGATCCTTCGGACAAGTGCTGCTCCTGGCAGTATCTCTCGACAGAAAACCATGGACCCTTCCATCGTATGTCCCTCGTGACTTTCACCTATTTTTTGTGTGGCTTCCATTCAGTATATTCACTATAACCATTGCTTCAATAAAACTGACAATGTATGCTGAACTACTTACTTCAAAAAATGCAAAATTGATTTCCAGATAATCTGTTATTTATTGTCTGAGATGAATAGTTTTTTTCTGTTAAAAAAAATATATATGGAAGAGTCTTCTATTTTGCTGAAAAAAGTAGTGTTTTACTGCATTGTCAGTTTTGTCTCTTTTTTTCACGTTTTGACTTTTTTATTGCTTTTCATAAAAGGAATATAGAATCCAGCTAACACGACAAGTGATTTTTCCATACTGATACACTAAAGCACTAAGCTTTCCCAGGAGTTCAGCTTTCAGTATCGCCAACATAGAAAAGCAGAGACACCAAAACTAGCCACATCTTTATGTATTTGCCATTAATTTTAATGTGTGTTCAGGTGACTACTTAAATTAATCTGGACAGTCGATTAGATTTCCAGTCTCCACTGTGGGAATGGAGCCGAGTCGCTGTAAAAGGGTACCTGATTGCTTTTAGCTGCCTGTGTGACAAGGAAAACCCTTGCTTTCATCATATTTGCTTATTAGATAATATATCATCCATACACCTCCCTGTTAACCTGCAGTTTTGATCCAGGACGGAAAATATTTCAGTGTCCATGCTTTTTCACATGTTTTCCTAGTCTAGAAGCACATTCTCGACTCAGAAATGTGGAAAGTATTTATGAGTAGACTGATATATGGAAGGAGAATATTTTTCTATAATGGGCTGTAACAAAGACACAATTGCTCGTAAAAATAAACTCAAATGATGGTATAAAATTTGAACAAATAATCATAGCATGGATTTTTGTCCTTTTCATTGGGATGAAATGAGTTTGGAAAGATCTGTTAGATGAATGAGTGAAGTACAAATAGATTTTAAAATTAGAAACAAACACATGAAAGTTTATCAATCTCCGATATCTTTTTTCAGCTATAGGAAAAGTTGAATTCTAAACTATATCAGAAAGAGATAATGCAAAATGTCCTGCCACTAGTCTAGACTAGTAAGGTGACTTGTACACAAGATTTCTACTTCTACAGACCCAAGGAGTTGTAACAGTCTGTAGCTTGTGTTCCACAACCAGTTTAAGTGGAATGCTGACATGCAGATTATTATATTAATAGTTTCAGGAATGCTTTAAAATATATGTATGTTTGACAATCGAGAATCTCCAGTGTGTGAGTTAGTTTCATAAGGGTTAGCTCACTGTTTTACCTGTAACAGCTGAGAACAACAGTTGTATATGCTTTTAAGAAGTGAATTTTACTTCAGAGATGTTTTCCATAGTCATGATAGTTACTGGATCTAACAGGAACTTTCATTTCATAGAAAGTTCAAGAAACAAGTTTGAGAAATTTCAACATACTGTAGATAGACCATACCTGACCTAAAGTGATTTCTGCTTTA
This sequence comes from Ylistrum balloti, assembly GCF_031769215.1. Taxonomy (NCBI): domain Eukaryota; kingdom Metazoa; phylum Mollusca; class Bivalvia; order Pectinida; family Pectinidae; genus Ylistrum; species Ylistrum balloti. The sequence continues at coordinate 595,083 of NW_026781959.1, forward strand.
TCTGCGAAGACACTATTGATCTTGTGATGAAGAGAATCTTAAATTTGTTTCCATTTCATATTTAATTTATGCTCAAGGTTCTTCAATTGGATGTCACAAGTCCTGGTAATAGGTAGTATTGTATGATATTAGTTCATTCATACAAATATTACACAGGTTAATTCGCTGAATGATCATGTGATGAAACAACACAAGTCTGATAAAGGTATATCATACTTAGATAGATAAAACGGTACCAGAACCTGTCTGTTCTAGCGGACATTAGACCTATCTGGATGCTGTTTGTAATATTTATCAAAATGGTACTGGTAAGTATTTAGTTGTACATTTATTACTACGGTATCCAAGAATTGTCTGGACATCATGCTTATATTTACAATATTAACATACTCCCATTGTTTAACCTTTACACTTCATTCTATGTTGTGTCTTTTCCTGTACAGGTTTTACAAGGTCAAAAATTTGTGCGCTCTTTGAAAACAGGAAGTGATGTAAGATTCCTTCACTTGTATGTAGAAATGCATTGTGATCTTAACCTCAAGTTTTACTAATCCTACCATAACAGCATAGAAAACCAATGATGTCTGTTCTGCCAGCACTTTCCATTGTCTTCTATATTAAACCTGTTGTATTTTTGGACAAGTTTATTCAACCATGGTAAATATTAACTACGATATACCACCCATCTGGAAAGAACCTCTCCTTATCTCAATTGCTTGATTGTAATTCTAGTAAAGGATGGGTCATGGGTTCCGTTTTAGAGAATGACCTCTGATATGTATATATATTTCAGTTGTATATTATTGTCAGAAGAATTTTATGGTAGGTCAGTATCTTTGATGGCTTGATATTAGCTCTTCTTGGTCACGATCAACTTTCTGATTTTATTGAGACACATTTCGAATCATTTTGCTGTAAAATTGAAATTTATCTAGAGTATCATTTCTCCATCATCAAACAATCGTCAAAAACTACAAAATAGTGAAGCAAGTAGCATATAGCTTTACATTCTTAGTCCTGAGATTAGTGGTTTAAATAGTGTGTTTAGGTAGTATGATAATGACTATACTTATCCAGCAAAAAGTCCATGGAGCAACACATTTCAATCAAATAGTATCTCTTCTTTTTTCTTCCCTTTTCTTTTCTTTTTTTTTTTTGGTAGGTCATTTATATTATATATATTTTTCAAACATTTTATTGACATCTACATCACATCACAGTACAAAATATGTCCTCACAGGAGGAGGGTTCTCATTCTCAAATATGATAGCAATGAAATCGAGGTTTTTCTGTGAGAAGCACATCCGCCTGCTCCGGTAGCCATAAAGATAAGAGGAAGGGGGATCACTCTATGTTCATGACGTGAAGGCTCATGGATCGTAGGGAGGGCAGGATTTTTGAATCTTTGTTTTTGGGATTCAAAGATGGGTGTAGGTAACATATTTGCATACTAAAGTTATGGTAATTATTACTGAAATGAAACAGGATTTTGTTAGTAACCTATTGAAGAGTTGTGGATTGAGTTGCTTACCAGTATTATCAGACATATGCTTATAATAGGATAAATATATAGTAAGCTGATGTCTTATAACCATGGAATACAGGTACTGCTGTCCGCAAAGGAAAGTTTGACAGAACAGGTATCATTTCTATTAGTTGTTAACAGAAATCTGAATGGAATGGGATGTAAAAAAAACATCAAAAAGCAAAAAAGGAAAATATAACAAAACTATGACTGAATAAGTTCTCAAGACTTGAACTGTAGACATGAGAAGTTCATGTTTTCACTAAGATTAAGAAGAAAACAAATTGCTGGTTTTAGTTTTGGTTTCTATGACAACATACATCCCATGCCATTTAAACCTTATGTACTCCTAACCCCTTAATTTCTTGTAGTTAACATGCCATGACAATCCATGCCATTATAACCTATGTACTTCTAACTCTCTAGTTTCTTGTAGTATACATGCCATATGATAACAATTTGCTTTATAGGCCATGAAAATAAAACTCGAATGGAACCTTACAAATTACGTACCAGGTATATGTAATGTCCCAACACTGAAAGATGAAAGTTTTGTGAAAAAAAAACAAATATATGAAAATGGTATTTTTAAAACTTTCTCATGTCTTTCATAACACGTTTAATAATGAGACATAACTAATTAGGCATGACTATTAGTCTCTAAATGACAGCACATATGCACAGATGCAAGAGCATTTGTTACGGAAGAGGCAAGATTTTGTGTAGTTTTATGAACAGTTTTGAATTCATTCTAAAAATCTTTCTTCAGACACTAAAACACTTTGAGTTAGTTTGGACTAGGTAAGATTCCATTGCGTTTCCATGGCAACATATCCCTTATTTCTTGACAGTATCAGTGGGAGCATGCTGTACTGGAGACTGTCTTAACAACAGACTAGCGGCTTTGCTATCTAACGCTGTAACCCTGTAACAAAGTGCATGCCTAATTTTACCTTACAGGAAAACAACAAAGTAATCAACAACAAACATATCATTGATGATGACACTGTCAGTTTGTTTGTGTTCGGAGAGGATGAGAGCGAACTCGCTACAGAGGCAGAGAAAAATGCAGGCGTGGTTCCTTATTACAAAGTGGCTAAACATCACTATGCAGATTTACCTCTGCATAGCGGGAAATCTTACGTAAGCCCACGATACAAGTTCTGTCGCATGACGACACTCCTTGGTTACCGTCACTGTAGACATGGTGTAGTAGCACACCATCACGATGTTGTTCCTCGACTGCTGTGGCTGATTATATTACACTATTGTTTTGATTTTGTGGCCAACCTTGTCATAGTTCTGCCACCATTCATGCCACAGTTTTGTTATGCATTATGTGTGATTTTCTGTACAGCGTGTGTTTAGAACTGGATGTACCATTGTCTTTAGTCCTTCACAACAGTGCTTCTCGTATAGTTTCTGCTTAGTAATGCTTTGTATAGGGATTTCCTTCACATGCTTCTCTTTCTTTTTTTTTTTTAAAAAAGTCCATGGTCCATTAGGAATAACATCTTTGTGCCTTCACTGATAAAAACCGTCATATTTACTGTCTTTCTAGTGGTTTTTTCATTTTTTCCTTGATATTGGGAAATAATTTACCTTGTTGGTGAAATTAGAAGCAATGTCGGGATTTTTCAGAAACAGCTTGTGTAGAAAGAACACCACAGCATCTTACATTAGATAGATGTTCTGATCAATGTAATCAATATTCAAGGCCATTTAAAAACAAAAAGCATTGTTTGTATTTAACAAATTGTACAGTTTGAAAAATTCTGTTCCCTTAATTACTGTATTTTTCAGCCTATAAATGGCACCTGAGTATAACCAGGGCTAGTTTTGAGTGATTTTCATGATTTCATCCATGTATACGCCACACTTTCTTATGATATGATGACCAATGTGTAAGTGGGCATGGTGGGCCCTAAGAGTGCTTTTCCATTATTTTTCATTAATTGGTAAATATATACATAATTATGTACAGCTCCCAGAAATAATGGAGGAATTTTCAGGGCCATTTACAGCATCCTACAGGTTCTCAAAAAATACACAAAAACCCTTTCAACATTTTTAGACATAGATTACACACATATAAGATTTTTTTTTTTGTTGCCTGTGCCGGAAATCCTCAACCTATCAATCCCAAGGTGCAATAGTCTACTGGCAACATTCACTACACTTTCTTGTTGTCATGAAACCACGTCAGTCAAGAATATATTACTGTTTCATATCAACATGATTAATGATTCATTAAACTCACAGGAATATTATTTGATTGATATCTTCAAATTATTTAGTATACGATTGCAATTGGCTCTACACAATTTGTTTCAGTCACAAACACGCAATACTCCTAAAAACCAGTTTATGACATCTCGTACTTGTACTACATATTTTTCCCATCCTGCCGATTGTTTTGGGTTTGTCCACATATAAGCTACACTGGCGTATAAGCCTCATGCCCAACTCACTAGGAAAAATGTTAGGAAAAAAGTCACAGCTAAAAGGCTGGAAAATATGATATTTTTCAAAATATTTTCATCAGTAAAAAGTAAAATCAAGTACAGACTAAATAGAAACATGTTTATATGACAAAGAGCAGAGGAAGAATTAAAGAAATTCAAATACCGGTATATCAATTACACCAGATGAAATTTCAAGGAGATTTGATGTAATGGAGTAAGAAATTATCCTGATAAGATGATTAACGGTGACAAGAGAGAAAAAGTATTACCAAGATATTTAAACAAATATATAGGGATTGTATCGTTTTTAAGTTATCACAAAGGAACTATGTGACCTATGTATAATTGTTGACCGAGCTACATATACCCCATAATCACATAAAGCTTGAGCTAGACAGGAATTTCTGTAGCAAATCTGTAATTTTGGTAGCCAACTAAAGGAGTTCCAGGTGTTTTACATCTAATATTTCAAAGGAAAATGCTTACATTTGTACTGTCTTTGTGTATATATCTCTGTCACATTCTGTAGTTGGGACAGGTAGAAATATTTAAACAGAGTTATTGGCCTTGCTTAATTGTGATGTTTGCACTGGAATCTATTTAACTTTGAGCTATTCTAGTTTTACATTCATTGGAAAGCAACTTCAAAATAGGTAAATCAAGTCATTTGATAAATAACCCTTTTCAGTATTAGTAAATATCATATGTCATTGTATAAAGAATTATAAATGAATGTCTGCCCTGAGATATGATGATGAATTAAGATTTGTGGTAGAGGATGTGGTGAAGTAGTTAGTCATGTGATTCAGTGTTGTATCTGTAAATTTCCATTCAGTGCATGAAGTTGCTGCAATTGCAGGACATTTGTATATCAAACTTTACATGAACATTGGTAAACTGTTGGATTTCACTTTCACTAAATGTATTGAATTGATACTACAATATAACAATGATCACCAAGAACACCATAGCTTTGATGTGGTCACAGGATATACAGACAGAATTCATTTTATTGTCATTAGCTTTCTATTATCACTGCATTCAGCTATAAGTGTGCTTTTTTAGTTGCTGTACTTCTAAATCACCTTTATGTATGTCGGCTCACTGTAGATGTTTGGTGCATCCCTCCATATTAAAGACCAGTGCAGTACAACACTGCCCAAGATTTTGATAGATATACGACCTACATTGATACAGTGTACTTTCAGGAATTTTTATTGTCATATATTGTTTTGTTTGACATAAGTTCTATCATACAGGACTCATATTGATATCAGAACCAGTATTGACCACAAAGGAAAGAAAATTTGAATCTATATGAAAGATGCTAAATGTATATGGTACATGTATGTTTACAAACTGTAGGGTTCAATCTGGTTACTTAATTATGTTGTATCATGGTAATTAGGTATATAACTATCCTGGTTTGTGTCCAGATTTGTTTGGGGTTTACAGAATTTATGTACTTTTTGTTTCCTTTGCTATTATTTAATCTACATAATCAGCATAAGCAAACATGTGTTTCTCATTGAACAAGGTTTCTGTCTTATTTGTTAAAAAAAAAATACAACAACATGGCAATATGTTGTGAGGATTGAAGAAGTATAGTTGATCATCTCAAAAGTTTCTGAAACATTTCTGGCAATATGATATTTAAAATGGAAAACTTTCACAGTATAAAAATTCCACTTCAACAGTAATGCAGCTTAAAATTTATAAGAAAATTGTATAAAGCAGTCAACAAAGACACTTAGCTGTACTTATGTATGAACTCAAGGATGTTTTTAGATTTCACAACGACAGTATAATAGCTATGCTATGAACAAAGAACAAGTTCAAATATTTAATTTCTAACAGTAAGTAATGACCTTGTTTTACTGATCATGACATTTGGTTACAACGTTAATTATTTCTGGCCCATTTAAGGATAATGCTGGTGGTTGTACAGTGCTCACTTGCTCTCATATTTTCCCTCTAGAAAGATTCTGCGATTCAGAGAGAGGCTACCCAGTACTCCTCACTAGGGGATCGTGATTCTCTGGCATCAGTTGATCTTGCACCGTATATGAACAATTCGACTAGCAAAAGATCCAAATCTGACGGTTTCATGGAAAAAACTTATCAAACCAAAAACAATGTGAGTTTCCATGGGCACCCCGTTTTGTTACTTTGAAGATGTGATTTGTAATGTGTCCTTCAGTTGGTTGTGTGAATTCTTTTGTTACCAGTAGATCACCCTTTGAAAATCAATGCACATGGCTCACTTTAGTGCTTTTCCTCCAGAAAGCAAGCAAACAATATTGCAGGTGATGAAATGAGATTGAAGATTTTGATGAAATTTTGAATTCAGATTCACATCTCATCCCCAAAACTATGCAGGAAAAGAAAAAGGTGAACGCTTCTTTCTAAGTATTGTTCCTTGCTATATATATAATCAAATAACTTCTTTTCTTGCTGTTGTATCTTCTGTACCAATAAGTATCATCCAATACTATGTTCACCTCATATTTCTACATAATATAAAATTACTCCATCTTGTATTTCTGTACTTGTACAATGACCTGATATTTCTGTACCTGTACAAATGACCTGATATTTCTGTACCTGTACAAATGACCTGATATTTCTGTACCTGTACAAATGACGCGGTATTTCTTTACTTGTACAATGACCTGGTGTTTCTTTACTTGCACAAATGACCTGGTATTTCTGTACCTGTACAATAACCTGGTATTTCTGTACCTGTACAATGACCCTGTATTTCTGTACCTGTACAATGACCTGGTATTTCTGTACCTGTACAATGACCTGATATTTCTGTACCTGTACAAATGACCTGATATTTCTGTACCTGTACAATGACCCAGTATTTCTGTACCTGTACAATGACTTGGTATTTCTGTACCTGTACAATATCCCTGTATTTTTGTACCTGTACAAATGACCTGATATTTCTGTACCTGTACATATGACCTGATATTTCTGTACCTGTACAAATAACCTGGTATTTCTGTACCTGTACAAATGACCTGGTATTTCTGTACCTGTATAATGACCTGGTATTTCTGTACCTGAACAAATGACCCAGTATTTCTATACCTGTACAAATGACCTGATATTTCTGTGCCTGTACAATATCCCTGTATTTTTGTACCTGTACAAATGACCCGATATTTCTGTACCTGTACATATGACCTGATATTTCTGTACCTGTACAAATAACCTGGTATTTCTGTACCTGTACAAATGACCTGATATTTCTGTACCTGTACAAATGACCTGATATTTCTGTACCTGTACAAATGACCTGATATTTCTGTACCTGTACAATATCCCTGTATTTTTGTACCTGTACAAATGACCCGATATTTCTGTACCTGTACAATGACCCTGTATTTCTGTACCTGTACATATGACCTGATATTTCTGTACCTGTACAAATAACCTGGTATTTCTGTACCTGTATAATGACCTGATATTTCTGTACCTGAACAAATGACCCAGTATTTCTATACCTGTACAAATGACCTGATATTTCTGTACCTGTACAATGACCCAGTATTTCTGTACCTGTACAATGACCTGGTATTTCTGTACCTGTACAAATGACCTGATATTTCTGTGCCTGTACAATATCCCTGTATTTTTGTACCTGTACAAATGACCCGATATTTCTGTACCTGTACATATGACCTGATATTTCTGTACCTGTACAAATAACTTGGTATTTCTGTACCTGTACAAATGACCTGATATTTCTGTACCTGTACAAATGACCTGATATTTCTGTACCTGTACAAATGACCTGATATTTCTGTACCTGTACAATATCCCTGTATTTTTGTACCTGTACAAATGACCCGATATTTCTGTACCTGTACAATGACCCTGTATTTCTGTACCTGTACATATGACCTGATATTTCTGTACCTGTACAAATAACCTGGTATTTCTGTACCTGTACAAATGACCTGATATTTCTGTACCTGTACAAATGACCTGGTATTTCTGTACCTGTATAATGACCTGATATTTCTGTACCTGAACAAATGACCCAGTATTTCTATACCTGTACAAATGACCTGATATTTCTGTACCTGTACAATGACCCAGTATTTCTGTACCTGTACAATGACCTGGTATTTCTGTACCTGTACAATGACCTGATATTTCTGTACCTGTACAAATGACCTGATATTTCTGTACCTGTACATATGACCTGGTATTTCTGTACCTGTACAATAACCTGGTATTTCTGTACCTGTACAATAACCTGGTAATTCTGTACCTGTACATATGACCTGATATTTCTGTACCTGTACAAATGACCTGATATTTCTGTACCTGTACAAATGACCTGATATTTCTGTACCTGTACATATGACCTGATATTTCTGTACCTGTACAATAACCTGGTATTTCTGTACCTGTACAATAACCTGGTATTTCTGAACCTGTACCTTTATTAGAAAATAATGTATTGATCCTGTTTTTGTCATTCTGTGTGTGATGCACCAGAACTCTATAGGTGTGCAAATATTTCAGGAAGTTCCTACTTACAGAGCACCAACATTTCAAAAGTCAGTTTTTACATTTGTAAAGGACTTTTCTGATATTACAAAAGTCAGTCTTTACATTTGTGTGGGACTTTTCTGATATTTCAAAAGTCAGTTTTTACATTTGTGTGGGACTTTTCTGATATTTCGAAAGTCAGTCTTTACATTTGTGTGGGACCCTCCCCCCCCCCCCCCCCCCCTTTCAAAAGTCAGTCTTTACATTTGTGTGGGACTTTTCTGATATTACAAAAGTCTTTACATTTGTGTAGGACTTTTCTGATATTACAAAAGTCAGTTTTTACATTTGTGTGGGACTTTTCTGATATTACAAAAGTCAGTCTTTACATTTGTGTGGGACTTTTCTGATATTACAAAAGTCAGTTTTTACATTTGTGTGGGACTTTTCTGATATTACGAAAGTCAGTCTTGACATTTGTGTAGAACTTTTCTGATATTTCAAAAGTCAGTCTTTACATTTGTAAAGGACTTTTCTGATATTTCAAAAGTCAGTCTTTACATTTGTAAAGGACTTTTCTGATATTTCAAAAGTCAGTTTTTACATTTGTAAAGGACTTTTCTGATATTACAAAAGTCAGTCTTGACATTTGTGTAGAACTTTTCTGATATACATAGATTGGATTTTCTTGTCCTTACAATTTTTTTTATATACTGTTTATGTAACACCCACCACTTTTAAAGAGTTCCTTAACCTCTGAAGTACTCTCTTGCTTTAGAGATCTCATAGGCTTTTACCTATAATACACACAAACATAAGAGGCTTCCCAGGTTTTTTCTGTAATACACACAACTTTTAAAGATCTCACAGGCCTTCTCTGAAATACACTCCACCTTTAAAGATCTCACAGGCCTTCTCTGAAATACACACCACCTTTACAGATCTCACAGGCCTTCTCTGAAATACACACCACCTGTAAAGATCTCACAGACCTTCTCTGTAATACACACCACCTTTAAAGATCTCACAGGCCTTATCTGTAATACACACCACTTGTAAAGATCTCACAGGCCTTCTCTGTAATACACACCACCTTTAAAGATCTCACAGGTCTTCTCTGTAATACACTCCACCTTTAAAGATCTCACAGACCTTCTCTGTAATACACACCACCTTTAAAGATCTCACAGGCCTTCTCTGTAATACACACCACCTGTAAAGATCTCACAGGCCTTCTCTGAAATACACACCACCTGTAAAGATCTCACAGGCCTTCTCTGTAATACACATCACTTTAAGAGATCTCACAGGCCTTCTCTGTAATACACATCACTTTAAGAGATTTCCTAGGCCTTCTCTGTAATACACAATTTTAGATTTCTCACAAAACTCTGTAAGAAAAAACAACTTTATGGATGTCACAAGCCTCTGTTCTACACACCACATTAAGAGGACTTTCAAACCCTCTAACCTCTGTAACACAGCCCACCTTTGAAGATTTCCAAGGCGTTTTCATGTATTGCACACCGTCTTTAGAAATTCCTAGATCTCTGTAATCCTTAGATATCACCCATACCTTCTTAATAATACACACTAACTGAAAAATATATCAGACTTTCTTTGTGATCTCCACCAACTTATTTCCAAATTTTATATTTGATTTCTGGTTTTCTGTTTGGTGTTGTATGCATTGCTAAATTTCCCAACAGACTTGTATCGTGGTCTTGTATATAAATTTATGATAGATATTGAGTCTTTGAGATGCATATATCTCTCTTTGCTGGGCGCATAACAAGACTTTTTTGTAAGCTATGTTGACAATGAACTTCTCATGTCAATATTATTATTTTCCAAAATCTGCAAATTTGTGAAAAAACTATTCGCTCTGCAGTCTATCATCATTTTATCATCTTTCCTCAGCCAGTCCTTCACTTTGTTCAAGGTCATTCATTACTTAATCATAATAATCCATCTTTTTCAAAACAGTCCTTCACATCATCCAAGGTCATCCATCACTTTGTCAAGGGCATATTTCTAATACTATTCCAGCTGATAGTGTTTTAAGCACGAAAATTAGACCTTGTATGCCTGTTTATATTTCTGACTATAAAAATAATTGGCTAATTGACTTACCAATTGCACATGGCATTATGTCTTGTTTGGGATGAAGGGTTGTCTTCATAGATTAATGCTCATATGGTTCATAAGAAACATAGATTCATGACTTATCTGTATTGAAAACTGACATAGAACAAGATTTCATACATATGTCAAGTTTTATTCAACAGGATAATGATAAAGTGTCTCCGTTATTTGAAGTTAAATCAAACTTCTTGATTTTACATGTTCCTATATAGAAATCCATTCACTTGGAACAGGTATATATTTGGTACAATTTTCCTGTATGGTAATTACATCATTGTCACCCAATCACAAGGTTCAGATAGTTGTTCAGGTTCAGTTTCCAAGAAGGAAATTGTGCAATGTAGTTTGAGCTGATTATAAGTAATACTGGTCCCGGTAATTCTTTATATGGCATCACCCACTGGATTTGTTTATTGTATGGAAGTGTTTCACAAACGCTGTGTTGCCTGTGAATTTTCAAATAAAAAAAGGCATATGATTATTATAGTACATACTGTGTATGAAGCTACATAATCATAAGGATATATTCTAGTCTGAAAGTGAGCCACAGGAAAGGGGTTACCCTTTGAATTAGTAACACCAAGGTATTTACAAAAAAAACTTCAATTGAACAAAACTGATCCTAAATGAACAATAAAAAAATTTAGTATTGAGAGTAAAATCTATGAGCGTCAATTACAGCTGCACAACATCTGCTCATGCCCTGAACAAGGCTTCATATACAGTTTTGTGGGATAGTGTCCTACTTGGCTACCAAAGCTGTACCCTGGTACATATATGTTCTTAGGGTGAACATTTCTGACCAATCTTTTCACTGAAGAATCTCTTGCTCTAGAGTATTCTAGAAGATATGTGGAGGTCATTTTTGACATCAGTATGGTTGATGGTCCACAATATTACCTGTCTGGAACTTATTCCTTAGCTGCATATGCAAAAGTACCTGTCTGTGGTAACAGAATCTAAACTCATCTTTAAACAGATCTGAATCCTATTCATGAAACTCTCAAGTACTGTGAGCTTGGGGCCATTCTATTCAAGCAGTCATTAACATGATAGGCAGTTAAAAAAACTCCTATTGCTGGTCTTTGTGCTCTCAACCAGCCTCATGAAGATGCCTTCTAACAGTAAATGGTTACAAGGTACCAGAAACAGTTCAGAAGTCATTAAAAGATTTGTAAAGCTTTGGCAGATTGGAACTTGTGGTATCAAGCCAGTATGAGTGAAAATCGGTCTTGGTGCAGTGTTGTAGCTCTGGAATGACCTCCAGCATGATGTTTAGAAAGGTTTCTTGACACTACATATTTAGATACCCCATGGTCTGCTTCAATTTTGCATTGGAAGAAGACTTCTGATGCCTGTATTTTATAATCCTTTAAATGTTGTCTTTTTCATATTTGCCATTAAAGAAAGGGAAAAAATGCGAAGAATATGCATGAAATTGAGTTCCTTAAGAATTTGAATAAATGCCTTAGTATAGCTTAGCTCTAGAAAGGGAAAAAGGAAAAGTGTGCACATATTGGTATGGTTGACTGAAGACATCCACATATGATTTGGAAGGCTAACACAGTCATCCAAAACAGAGTGGAGGAAAATATAATATCTTATTTACTAATATTGGAATTTCTTTTTCAAATACTTGTCATCCTAATCAAAATGTGTATGCCTGTTTAGGTCATCCAATCAAAGCTTGTGAGAGTAAACAATATGCCTGTTTATCAAACTTTGAGAGCTGACCTACCTGGTGGTGAATTGATCATGTACACAATTAGTATTCATATAAATCATGTTTTCAAATTAACATTACTAATGTTTCCATTTTCAGGAAGTCCATTAGCCCATTTTCAAAACATTTATTATATATAGAATTGGACACGCACACTTATTAATAGGACTAAGAAAGGAACTCTCTGCAAAGCTGGACACTGTATACTAAAAAGTATCAAAGTTTGTAATATTGATAAATAAATATTGGTAGCATATCTATTCTGTAAGTCAAGGGAGATAATTCATCAATTTTGATACAAAGTGAATATAGTGGGCTTATTACAGAACTGCAGTAGATGAGAATGTATTTTTTTATACTGCATGGGCTTATTGTGGTATATATTTGATATGTACTTCCATGGGAGTTTGTAAGGTATATTGCAAATGTAGCTGTAATTGTAATGTATATGTAAACTAGTGACATATTATCCAATATTCATGACAACCCATGACATACAATATACTGTAGTCAGTATTACCCAAACAAACCCTGACATACAATACACTGTAGTCAGTATTACCCAAACAAACCCTGACATACAATACACTGTAGTCAGTAGTAAACCCTGATATACAACACACTGTAGTCAGTATAAAACCATGACATACAACACACTGTAGTCAGTAGTAAACCATGACATACAACACACTGTAGTCAGTATAAAACCATGACATACAACACACTGTAGTCAGTATTACCCAAACAAACCATGACATACAACACACTGTAGTCAGTATTACCCAAACAAACCATGACATACAACACACTGTAGTCAGTAGTAAACCATGACATACAATACACTGTAGTCAGCAGTAAACCCTGACATACAATACACTGTAGTCAGTATTACCCAAACATACCATGACATACAATACACTGTAGTCAGTAGTAAACCATGACATACAACACACTGTAGTCAGTATTACCCAAACAAACCCTGATATACAATACACTGTAGTCAGTATTACCCAAACAAACCATGACATACAACACACTGTAGTCAGTAGTAAACCATGACATACAACACACTGTAGTCAGTATTACCCAAACAAACCCTGACATACAACACACTGTAGTCAGTATTACCCAAACAAACCATGACATACAACACACTGTAGTCAGTATTACCCAAACAAACCATGACATACAACACACTGTAGTCAGTATTACCCAAACAAACCATGACATACAACACACTGTAGTCAGTATTACCCAAACAAACCATGACATACAACACACTGTAGTCAGTATTACCCAAACAAACCCTGACATACAATACACTGTAGTCAGTATTACCCAAACAAACCCTGACATACAATACACTGTAGTCAGTATTACCCAAACAAACCGTGACATACAATACACTGTAGTCAGTATTACCCAAACAAACCATGACATACAACACACTGTAGTCAGTATTACCCAAACAAACCATGACATACAACACACTGTAGTCAGTATTACCCAAACAAACCATGACATACAATACACTGTAGTCAGTATTACCCAAACAAACCCTGACATACAACACACTGTAGTCAGTATTACCCAAACAAACCCTGACATACAATACACTGTAGTCAGTATTACCCAAACAAACCATGACATACAACACACTGTAGTCAGTATTACCCAAACAAACCATGACATACAACACACTGTAGTCAGTATTATCCAAACAAACCATGACATACAATACACTGTAGTCAGTATTACCCAAACAAACCATGACATACAATACACTGTAGTCAGTAGTAAACCATGACATACAACACACTGTAGTCAGTAGTAAACCATGACATACAACACACTGTAGTCAGTAGTAAACCCTGACATACAATACACTGTAGTCAGTAGTAAACCCTGACATACAACACACTGTAGTCTGTAGTAAACCCTGACATACAATACACTGTAGTCAGTAGTAAACCATGACATACAACACACTGTAGTCAGTAGTAAACCATGACATACAACATACTTTAGTCAGTAGTAAACCATGACATACAACACACTGTAGTCAGTAGTAAACCATGACATACAATACACTGTAGTCAGTAGTAAACCATGACATACAACACACACTGTAAACCATGACATACAATACACTGTAGTCAGTAGTAAACCATGACATACAACACACTGTAGTCAGTAGTAAACCATGACATACAATACACTGTAGTCAGTAGTAAACCATGACATACAACACACTGTAGTCAGTAGTAAACCATGACATACAATACACTGTAGTCAGTAGTAAACCATGACATACAATACACTGTAGTCAGTATTACCCAAACAAACCATGACATACAACACACTGTAGTCAGTATTACCCAAACAAACCATGACATACAACACATTGTAGTCAGTATTACCCAAACAAACCATGACATACAACACACAGTGTAGTAAACCATGTCAGTATTACCCAAACAAACCATGACATACAACACACTGTAGTCAGTATTACCCAAACAAACCATGACATACAACACACTGTAGTCAGTAGTAAACCATGACATACAATACACTGTAGTCAGTATTACCCAAACAAACCATGACATACAACACACTGTAGTCAGTAGTAAACCATGACATACAACACACTGTAGTCAGTATTACCCAAACAAACCATGACATACAATACACTGTAGTCTGTATTACCCAAACAAACCCTGACATACAATACACTGTAGTCAGTATTACCCAAACAAACCCTGACATACAACACACTGTAGTCAGTATTACCCAAACATACCATGACATACAACACACTGTAGTCTGTATTACCCAAACATACCATGACATACAACACACTGTAGTCAGTAGTAAACCATGACATACAATACACTGTAGTCAGTATTACCCAAACAAACCATGACATACAATACACTGTAGTCAGTATTACCCAAACAAACCCTGACGTACAATACACTGTAGTCTGTATTGCCTATATCAACCCTGACAAATAACTACATGTATATTATAAGATTTTGTCTGTGTTAATTGATGTGTTTATACTTTGTATTATGTTGCCATACTTTGATATGTTTGTACTCAATAATTAGAAAGGTAAACTTGCCTTAAACATTGTACTTGTTTATGAAAAGTTTACCGTTGCTTTCATTATGTCAATGTTTCACCAATCTGATCTCAATTTTTACACCTCTGAACTTTTGTTTCATTCCATACCTGTATTAAATATTGTCTATTTCTTTTTATTTTCTCCAATATTGTGAGAATTCAACTGTTTAGATTTAGTTTGAATGATAATACAGTAAGTTTTAAATTGCATTGAGTAATTTGATATCTCATGTAGCATGTAATTTGATATGCATTTTTGATATATAACCCATGTGTTGTATTTGCATGTTGCATTATACAATAAACATTAACATTGATATGTACACAATTTTACAATGCATGTCTTTTGCTAAATATAAATTTTCAAATAGATATTAAAAGTAAATAAAGTAAATAAAAAGAATTTGAATGGTCAGTCAGCTTTGAAAAATCAATGAGCATTAATTCATTTCAGATTGAAATATTTGAAGAAAAATTTATCGTAGTGATTTTCATTGAGGAACTTTTTGAAATTTGATTTTTCTTTGTAAAACCCATTTTAATCCATCTTGAAATGTTGAATTTCTTTCCCTCTGCAGCTTACAAACAACAAGCCCACAGGAGGCGGGCAGCAGCGACCTACTTCTGCAGGAGGGAACACAAGTAACGGCAGCAAGGCGTGTGTCATCCAATAAGGGACCAGCTAACACTCGCTACAAAAACAAATGTCCAAACAGTCTGTCTTATTCTCTTGAACTGCTGGTCACAAAGATAATTGTACAACTGGAAGAAACAAATTTAAATCATCCTCTAGAAAACAGAATTAAATATGAGAGGTGAAAATGTACATTGTGATAATAGAAAAAAATCAAGGTAACACAGGTGTAAAAGTAGAAATGAAAGGCACAAGGTTTTTCAAACAAAATTTATTAAATAACAATTTATCTAGGTGAGTTTACAGTTTTGTTGCCTGAGATTTTCTGTTAGTGACTAATTGCATTGACTTTTTCTTAAACACTACAATTAATATAGGCCTAGCGTTATGACTAGTCAAATTTATCAAAGAAACAATATTTATTTCCTTAAAACTTTATAGACCATACATGTATAAAAAATATCTGGTTTTAGTAAGGGAACTATGACCAAAGGATATGTAGGTAAAGAGGTATAACATGTCATACTAATAATTTTATTTGAAGATGGGTAACCATATCAGAAACTCTGATCTTGAAATAAAATAAAATTTATATTTCTTTAAGGGTGAATAAAAATTTTTTTTTTTTTAATCCAGCCTTATTTTCACTCTCAAATAAGTGAGAGAACTTCACACTGGCAATTCAGATGTAAATGTTTTCAAACCTCAGATTTGAAGGTGAAAATACTGCATAGGGCTTTAAATATAGAGAAAAATCTGAAATTATGGAGCCACATGTGTGTTTAATTGGTAGTCAAGTTTGTTGTACACATTGATTTGATTGACAATGCTGACAATCGCGACAGATTAATGAATTATTGTATGTTACAATAATTTGTAGATACATGTATTAATTATTTATTAAGTTAATCTAGCAATGTGATTTCATTTAAGGAGATATTGTTTTTACTTTGACATTTTCAACATAAGTTTACATTGAAGAGTTTTTCAGAAAAAAAAATGCACATGTAATTAATACATTTATGATATTTTACTTTAGATAATGCTGAAGTCTGTTTCAGTTATTCTGTATTTGATAACCAAATGTTCTCTTGGTAATATGCTTCATTTCCTAATGCACAAGTTTACATGATCAAACACACTGTACACACCAGATCTCTTGGTTCTTGTCTGATTGATATATAGGTTCTGGTTACAAAGGTTTGTTGTAGATAAATTTATGTATTACATAAAAAATAGAGTTAGTGTCTGTGACTGTGACTCAGTTGATCGACTTTTTCACATGAGAATTTTTTAATTCATGACTCCATCCATATGTCATATATTATCACGTTTGGTGACACAGCTAAATGTAATTAAATACATATCTGACACAGGCATATTTGTATAACTGCCATTTCTGTGATTATTGTTGTTGCTGCAATAGTACAATTCTTCTGTTATAATACTTATTTTGTTTGTTTTTCACTGAATACTTACAATATCAATACTCTCCACATTGAATGCAATAAATGTAGATGCATGAGTGTTCAAAGTTACATACTAGGTAGGTTTGCTTTCCTTGGTTTAGATGATTTCACGATCTAGTACTTGTGACTTCTGATAATTGTATTTACAATACTGAGACAGAAAGAAAAAAAGCTGGCTTCATTTCTAGGTCTTATGATGTTTTCAGGCAAATGTACGAAAGTGAAATAGGATTCTTGTCAAATTATTGTACTGCTGACCTTATAAATGTTAACAAGAAAAGATTCAACGTTAAGTATTGGGAAATGTCAATAAGTTATTTTGCTAATGCAGCAGACTCTAATATGTTAGCAAAACAAAATTCTTTTGTCTTGCTGATAGTTGATATTTCCTATATACGTATTTGGAAAATACACAATGTTTTCTAGACCTACTGAGGGTCAGAAAATTAATACTAGGCTGGAACTGCATGACTCCAATGTTGTGTGCATTGATGTGGGAATCCCATTTGTCCAGTTTTTCCAGAATAATCAGTATTACAGTTTGTGTACCAACCAATGAAAACAATGTTTTTGATACAAAGAATGTTATGTATTTAATATTTTTGCAATTAAAAGTTTCCGTCCATCTATAATTTCCTTAAACATGAATGAGTCAACAATTGTTTACCCTAAATATCTATATATTGTTAACATAGATGCACCTGAAAGTCTGCTGGCACAGACTGCAGAAAATACACTAGTAAACTATGTAAATTTATGTAGGGTCAAATCATATCTAAAAGGCATTTATTTTTTATTTTATGGCAATTTTGATGTGCAAATTTTAGTAGATAAATTGTAGTCATCTTTGACTGGCAAGATGCAATATAATAACTCGTGTACAGTCAAGATATATGTACATAATGTATTGATCAATGTTGTGATTTACAGGTCAAATGTCTGCCTTCCAAATCCTTTTTCTGGATCTGAAATGTCACAATTGATATTATAAAGGTATTCAAGGTATTTTTTCTTGATTAACAGCTAAGGCCCAATAAACAGGTCTCTATGGCGACTGCTAGACCAACACTTAGTACAAATGACTTCAGTTACAACTAAGAAGTAAAAGTAGGTTAGCTTTCATATTAAAAGTTACATGATAAAGTAAAGGTCATTAGGAGATTTTTATTAATCACATTTGGATTTGATGATTAAGTATGAGAAAGGTCCTCTGAATGTATTTCCAGATCTATCTAACAATAAATATGTGTGGTACTGCTGTGTAATTTTCTTCTGTATTTTGAGTTACAGTACATGCAAATACCTTTGATTTTATGGGACTACTTCAAAATGATCCATCTTAATCTGTGATTGATGATTCATATTAGAGTTAATTAACATGTATTGACAACACTGTAGTAACTGCTGAATTTCATACATATTTGTAAAGGGGGATAACTCTCTATGATATCATGTATTTGGTGTATAACTTTAAGAAACACATGTTGATTATCATGAAATAATTAAATGGTTTATAAAGTAATCTGTCACAACTTTTTTCCCAGAAAACAGTTTTATATGTGGAATTATTTCCATGCTTTTTCTCCGGTTTTACTTGTGATTTACACAACTGTTGTTGAGATATCTAAATATTAGCATTGTCATGTGATGTAAATAAAAACTACTGCTGTGATAACATTTAATATGATGATGTAGATTAGAATATCCTCACAGATATTTCACCAATCCAGATCTATAGTTTTTGTATTTGAAGTTTTGTAATATGCATATACACTAGATGATTAAGCTGTGTAGTATATGGTGATGCAGTATATGGCGTATTACAGGATCAGATAATAAACTATTATTTGTATAACCTTTTTTGTTTTATGTACTTGTATATGTTTACGGAAACATTTGCACAATCACATACACTTGTTAAGGCTAGAAAACCTGTGTCAGCTACAAATTGTCTAAGCTGATGACAGCTATTCACTCTTCTTCAGTCACCAACATTCTTAAATCAGTTAATCTTCCATTTAGACATAACAAAAATCTCAGTTTTTGTATCCATTGTTGAAGTAGAGATTTAAATGTCTACATTACTAGATATGTATTACATACATGAAGCTGGATATAGAAAAGAAATTATAAGTAAATGGATAGCTGGACAACTTCGTATGCTGTGACTGAATAGTGGGAAAGCTAGTGAGTTATCATAAGTTGATAAGTTCATAAGAAACACACACGAGTCCTGGTGTAAAAAAAAACAAATCATACATGTACCTAATGGATAACACAACATTATATCAGAAACATTTTTTTATTGGGAATATCAGAGACTACATCATCTGAGGCAAAACACAGTTACCATAACTGGTATATATAGCAGTATTCTGTACAGCATATTCTACCAGTCTCTTCATTAACAATGCAATCCTTATTATCTATATGAAAACTTTAACAAAAAATAAAACAATATCAAACAAATCAGTAAGCAAAGCAGGTACATATTTATATAAATAACACAATATAAGAAAGCATTTTAAATTTCTGTAATTAAATCCGTCAGTCTTCTTTTGGAAATTTAAAGTGAAGCAAAAATAATGTATAAAGAATATGCAAAAAATATTACGGTCAGTTAAAAATATAACCAAGATTTTGTTTATGCATAGAAATTTAATAAAAAGTAAAATCTTAGCATGCATTATGTACTTGTCATCCGGAATATAAGTATAAAACTAAGTTAACACTATATCATCAAAAAGAACGGGTGGAAAGAAACACCTGTCATTTTAGATCTATCAATGGATATTAAAGCCTGATAGTGTTACAAAAAGAATACAATGAATTGATACACAATTCTTTCATTTATTTGAGTATGGTGGAGAGATCTCGATCTAAGGGAAATGATTCTGATATGCAAATTCACAGTGAATTTTTGTTACATTTTCAAACAATGATTATATACAGTTGTATGTATCAATGAACTACTGCATCATCTTCATTATTGAAAATAAAAATTACTTTAGAATTTAACTTTTTACCTCCTGTGATCACCAGTCAAAGATGATGTTGATGAACAAGTTGCCTCCCCTTGCTATCTATCAATGCTTGTATCATAATGTCAATCAACATGCTATAGCTAACAGTCCTGGAGAAGGATTTTGATTTCTTTATCAAGTCTCAATGACTCATTGGTCAATTAATTTCATCTGGAATATCAATTCTTCACAATGTTAATCAGATCATTCAATCTTTTTAGTTTATTTAATTAGATGGTTATCCTTACTGTTTCAGCATATTAAAATTCAGTTTCGTTTGGAAATCTTGTTTACAAATATGTTTTGGTAGCTCAACATGAAATATTGAAATATTGAAATATTTAAACCCAAATCCAGAAAACCTTTTTAAAAGCTGATCATAAAATATTGAAATCCAAATGTTTTTAAACCCAAATACAGAAAATGTGATTTAAAACTGTTGAGCAGATACCAGTAAGGGAAGGTGGAAAGAGAAAAATTCACTATCTGATATATATACCAGCAGTAAATACCATTATGTATGTACTATTTTATAACAAATGATTTTTATCTTCCTTCCAATTTTAAGCAGTACTTGTTTCTCAGTTATATAAGTCCGAATATAGATCAGTGAGCACCATAAAACCCTTTAGCGTCCTTACGTTAAAGTCAATATCCAACTATATTTCTGTATTAATTTATATTGCTTTTTCTATCATGCAATCCAATACACACAAAAACTATAGTAACTGTGTCTGTTGAATGGGGCTATTGATCAGAATAACACTGTTAAACTGCCAAGACACAAGGAAGGCTGAAATTGAAGTTTTATAATGCATCCAACTGGAAAATCTTCATGCATTAAAGTATGAACCTATACCTAGATTCACACCATTAAGGCAGGTCGTATGACAACAGTGATTTTTAGAGTGTCTTTTTTGTCACCTATCTTGTACAATGGTTTGTCTCCATGGAGACTAGCATAAGGGATGATGTCGCTAATATTAAATAGCACATGATCATCATCAAAAATACATGTCTTTGTCAAGCCACGCACAACATACTCCATACCTTCCTCTTCTCCAATCACCATCACACTGATTTTAACTTTCCGGACCTCAGATGTGTTTGAAGTAACAGTTAGTCGTACAGTCTCATAAAGCACTTCATCAATTTCCCTGTTCTCAAGCATACCAATCATCATGCACTTTTTGAAGGTCACACCCTTTGGGTAAAGGTCAATGTGCCAGTCCCAATAAGAACTATCGTCTTCCTCACATCCAGTTACAGGCGTTGAGAAAAATGCTCCCAAGACGTCTCCAGGAGTTATCTCCCCTACCTCTGACACTACCATTTCTGTACACCAGGAATCACAGGTGTAGATGCGTGGGAAATCACGTCTGATTGCAGCAATAGGCTCAGGTGAAAGGCTTTTCAATGGAGAAATATCATCATGATGAGCACTTTGATTGTGTGAGGGTAAATCATCAAATTTTTTGGTAATGTATTTATTGATTGGTAATATAGCACTATAAACATGAACTGACCCAACATCGGCCAATCCAGGTGGACTGTCATCTTGAGGGTTCACTGTTGAACTCTTTTTGACATCATTTCCTTCATGTTGTACATGGATAGTGGATGGGGAAACGTGATCATCTGATTTGAAACTTTGACATGATAATGATGAGCTGCCATTGGTAGTATGAGTATCTGTATCAGTTCTATGAGCAAGATTTCTTTGAGCGATATGAACTTGTAATGCTGCCTTTATAGGAGATGCTAGGATCTCAGGGAAATGTTCCACTAAGCTGTCCTCTTGTAGTGACTTAAGCTCAGTGTAGGTCATTAGAGTGAATCGAGTATGTTGTCCTATATTTCTTACAACAAACAGTGTCGCAGCCGAGCTGACAGGTTTAGTAGATTCACTGAAGTCTTTTTCCTTGATCATAAGCTTCTTTATCACCCACTTTTTAACAGCTTGATACAATGCTATTTCACTTTTCACAACAATATCTGGGGATCGGAAGAAATGCACAAGGATGTCGGGTGAAATTGACAAGAAGTCATCTGTTTCAATGACAAACTGAAAATTCCACACAATGTATTCTTCACACACACGCTCCAACTGTTTGTGTCCACACATTGTTGCATATGTGTACCAAGATAGGACACGACTGGTGTGTTTGGTTGCCACACAATGCGAACACATGTAATCTATACAAAGGGATGAAAGGTCACCAATATTATATTTGTCTGCAAGAGACAGAATTGGTAAAACAGTCAGGTGACTCATGTGTATTCGGCCTGAGTAGAGGTAATGTAGAAAATCTCCAAAAACCTCAACACACTCGGGATCCTCCTGCAGAACAATCTGGTCTTTGTAGGATTCAGGCCATGTTGGACTGGTCAACATGGTCTTGAGCACATCACTGGATATGCTTAAAATGAGTTTATGGGTGTGGAACACCTTATCACCTACAACTAGCTGGAGGTCGCTCATCTCTGGGTCACAGTAAAGGGTACTCAACTTCTGTATGGTGGAATGTGAGTTGTCCATCTGTTGTCCATACCCCCAGCATGAGTTGATTGGACGGTAGCTGTCACACCTCGACACCATGTTGTCTCAGCTGCTGGAGGTAAGTCCCATCAATGATATGGCATCTTTTTATGTTATGTCTGAAATGATATGATGAATCTGTTGTCAAGAACTACAAATCATCTACAAATCATCTTTAGGTACGCATTAAATAACATTATTGTAATGTATGTACAATTATTTTTCAATCTTGGAAGGAACAATAGTGAATGGTAATCTACATCAAACAACAGACAAGTTTTCT
The DNA here is from genome assembly GCF_031769215.1 of Ylistrum balloti. Lineage (NCBI taxonomy): Eukaryota > Metazoa > Mollusca > Bivalvia > Pectinida > Pectinidae > Ylistrum > Ylistrum balloti. The sequence goes on from NW_026781959.1 coordinate 618,530, forward strand.
TTTGCACTTGATCATATGTACCAGGTCTTTTTTTATCAAACTATAATAAAGTTGGGGAGATGGGGTTTCAGTATTCACAATAATTTCAAAATCATAGGCACCCATATTGTATTGGCATTTGTCAGATATCTATCCAACAGTTTTCAACCAATCTTTTTCAAACTTTCTGGCTTATTTGTCATGACTTATTGGTATATTATATTTCCCTGGTAAGCATTTTATCAGACATTTTTAGGAAGAGTTACTGCCCTTGGGTTTTTCAGCAGTTTTTAAATGTGTTTGAGCTCTCCTTCCACTTTTCAATAAATTTCTGTGAAACTTTCAAGGCTTTACAACTATGACATGTTTTCCTAATTGCCCATTTTTCTTCTCTTTCTTAACACTTAAATCTCATCCACAGATTTTACTTGATATGGGGAATTTTTAATGAAATTCAGCAATTTTTTAGACTCCATACATCTGAGTTCTGGTTTCATACTTTTGAAACCTCACTATATCTCTTTGGACTTAAATTTTGGAATCTGTCTGAACTCTTGTAGTGTACCTCGAATGTTTGAAATAACATGTTTCATGAAACTTTCAAAGTACAGAAAATGCCACTTCAATCTGGGTTATGATTTCAAAACATGTCCCATCAACTTATCCAGATGTATGTACAAACTAATAAGAAAAACACCTAAATATCAGAATAGAGTTATTTTCCATATGCTGTAAAATATGATATGATTATATATCTCACAGACCAGTATAACAACTACATAACTCTCTCCTCAAAAACCCTGCAAAAACTACTGTATTAAAAGTTTTTAAACTTGGTATCATTAAATTATCATCAAAACTCTCATTCTTTACTTCATTGGAAATAATTCAAATCAGTGATTTTCGAGGTAATATTTTGTCCTTTTTCCTTTTCATCTTTTATATTTTTAGTGTTTTGCTATTTAATTTGGTAAGGTTAAATATCATAATGTCAAATGACGAGAACTGAGATGATGCTTTCTTTAAAGCGTTTTGATCAGGATGACGGTCTATTGCCAAACACTGCAGTAAAATATGTATTCATAGATTGTTACCAATAAGGGTAAATGCAATGAGGCCTGTTAAAATGTTTAGTGTCCTCTGTTTGATGCCCAGCCAGCTGGTAATGCCTAAATAAATTTTGAGAAATCTTCAGGTCCATAACTGCATTTAATGACTATACCAGATTTAAGAATATAAATAAACAATGATGTTGGGTTAATGTCCGTGCATACAGCTTGATCAACGACTTAAATCTAAATTCAAATGATTGTTGGAAAGTCAAAAAGGCCTTCAATGACCACGTCTTCGTTTTTCAGGTGTATGCACCTGTCTTTTCTCATATAGAATTGACTATATCTGTTTTGATAGTTGAAGGGGTTGGTTGCCTGAAGTAATTGTGTATTCTAATATGGGACACCTGCTTGAACAGCCTAATTTGTAAACAGCTGCAACCTGTTGCTGTGTGGGAAAAGGGGGGCGTGCCCCTGGTCAGCTTAATTGAGGGATCAATAATTTGATTTACGTTAGTGTCAATTGATTGTGTAAAGACTGATAAATGACTAAAGAAGTTACCGCTGCTGCGCCTGAATCTTTCTGAAATCGCGTACTTCAGAATTTGATAGGGCTCCATGTTCCTATCCTAGACAGAGTCGCGTCCATAACATCTATAAACATAAACGCTGCTCGCTTTTGACACTGTTCCTTATAGGAATTGAGTTATCTGAGTGCGACTGTATTTCGGTTATTGAATAGCCCGGATGTAACTCGCACCTTGCTCTCGCGATATTTCCCAGGATTCAGTCCCAACGGCTGCAAACCACGATGGCTGACCATTCCACCCCGAGCCGACATGAGAAAAGCTTGGGACTCCTTACAACTAAGTTTGTTTCATTACTGCAAGAGGCCAAAGACGGAGTTCTAGATCTGAAAGTAGTAGGTTGCGTTTATATTTTTATTGCATGCTTACACGAATCAGATATGTGAATCGGAGACCCCACGTAAAGCATGTATCCATGTTTGTTTATGCTTTTGTTCGTTATATTCAGTTGGAGCTGTCATCATAATACCACTTCATGTGGCGTGTATTGTCGTATCTAGAAATTGTTATGAATTTCACACATGCATGCCATTTATGAGGTTCAAAAATATTTATGTAGTTATATTGACACATGTCCATGTCATTAAATAAAAGGAATGCCGGGTCATGACCTCTCTAATTACAAATTTTATGATATCAATTCAAATTTTAAATATGGTATTTCACTTTCAATCATGTCTTGTCGTAGTGCCAGACCGGCCTTAAGACAGTAATTATTTTGATCAATGTAAGATTGCTGTATTTTGACTTGGGGCATAGCTTTAATAATATTTCAATTATTTTTTTTTTCACTTTAGTGTTCTGAATCCCCTATCCCTCCACATGGAATTTCTAAGGGTTCCTAGTATTGTCCCTCCCAGAGCTAGACCAAAACTTTCAGTCTCTTAAATAATAATTCAATGTCAGTTTCCACATTTATTGTGCTGTTATTGATTTTCACATTTTTATTGACTACGCTTACTTTAGATACAGAATGGACTTTTTCATAAAAGTGATAGAAACCCATCCACCATGGATGCGGTGAATTAATCCTGCGATTACTCCTATAACATAAGAGGACGCTGGTCGGCGATATACCCACACAAATTTGATTCAATTTTATGTCTATTTTCTTAATACTTTGACAACAAAAGAAAAATGATTTTTTTTTTGCTTTACATTAAGTCATTTTAGAGCGGAATAGTTTGCTAAATATATAATTTGCTATTTCACGTGGTATTTATAATTTCGGTTCTAATGTTGTATCAGCTTATCCACGGAGATGTGCTGTTTTCTCTTATCAACCTGGATTTTATAATGGATTTTTCAAAGAGAGGTATTAACACGACATCGCTGGTTATTTAAATGTAAGTAAAATTGATAAATAATGCTATAATCGGAACTTTGATTATTGGCCTGTCAGCATTAAACTATGGGAAGTTAGAAATTCAATTGCACTATCATATACCCACACAAATTTGAGTTCATTTCAAAAGAAAAATGATTTTTTTTTTGCTTTACAAGTCATTTTAGACCTAATAATTTGCTATTTCTAAGTCGTTCTAGTGTGCTTTTCCTCCACTCCGCTTCAACTTCGAAATTCAATTGCACTATCATTACCACTTATACTAATTACAGCCTGGCAACGCCAAGTTCTGTCGTACTACCTGAAACATACCAAAACTGTTCAGTCAGGCTATTTGGGGCATGTTGTAGATCCATTTCACTATCTGAACAGTAAAATTATAAGATAATTCTTAAATTTTCATGTGTATTAGAACACTAGTTCTCAAAATTTGATGAGTCACAATACAAATAGCTCAAAATTTGAGCGAGTTCAACAAGAACAACAATTATACAGGATTAAAATATCTGAGGCCCAAAACTCACTGCATTGATTTTTTTTTTTTATTTTAAATGACTCATTATTGGTCATGTGACATTGATATTCATTGTAGAGGAACTGTATGTAGGTTAAAGGATCTATGATGCAAATTACTCATTATCAGCCAGGTATCCAGAAACTTGCTTGTATGGAATTTCATTTTAAAATAATATCTTCAAACAAGTTTGTCATTATCACAGTCAAAGTATCTTTTACTGTCAATAAAACTTGACAATTTAGAAAATTTTGAAACTCATGCTGCTTCAAAATGTGCAAGTTTGTCCACATGGGTGAAAAAGCTCATTGTCACAAAATTTACCAAAACTGAATTTCCATGAGCGGAAAGTATTTAGGATTTCACTTAATTTCTTGGCCAGCAGATGCAATTAAGTGATTATTATTACAGAGATACTCATTATTGTCTGTTATATTGACAAAGTCACCAAAATGAAAGTGAAAGTAAATTGGTCATCATCAACAACATTTTGGAAATTCAGATAGTTGAGAGATTAATGGGCTTTGTGAGGTTTTATGTTATGTTAGACCTTGTTTTGGAATTTCTTGTCTTCTTGGAAGTAAAAACCATATAATTGTTGTTTGTTTTTTCCATTAATGTAATAAAGAATATCATCAACCAGTTTCAATCATTAAAATCCCTATTGCTAATAACTTTTCCACACTTGTTCTCTCACACCTTTCATATTCACTATGTTCTCTTATATCAAAAGTAATGACCAAATTAAAGAACAGATTGGCAGTCTTCTAGTTTCATTTTGTAGTTCAAATACTATAGTTATGGTGTCACATTTCACTTTATGGGTACCAACCAAGCCATGAATCAAGAGTTTTTTTTCTTTGCAGTTTTCAAGGAATCAACCCCCCACTTGCCTATGTTCAGAATATGATCTTGTATTATATACTTTATATCAACAGTTCTGATGTACATTTCAGGCTGCTGACACTCTTGCTGTGCGACAGAAGAGAAGAATCTACGACATAACTAATGTTTTGGAGGGAATTGGTTTGATAGAGAAAAAGTCTAAAAACAGTATACAGTGGAAGTAAGTTAACACACCCTTTCAAAATGTATGTATGTAAGTTGAACAGCCGTCAAAAGTTTGCACCTGTCTTTAAGCTGTGAAGGTGATAATTAGCAAGTCCTATTCAACATTACATCAGAGGAACAGTCGCTGTGCTTCAGTCTCATTGAATACCAAATTTACTGAGAAGTTGCTGACATCAAACTTGTTGTTCTTAACTATTTAGAGTATGCAGCTTGTGAAAAATGTGGTTAAAACCTTTCAAAATTTATAGACTAATTACTTGTATGATGACAATGAGTTGAATGCTATTGTGTTTCTTGCAGAGGATCATGTCCTGGCTACCCAACAGTAGATGGTATTCCAAGTACTCCAGAGAGGTATCTTGACAATTTGATATCACATATATGCTTTCAAATTTGACTATTCTAACATTTTGTCATAGTTACAACATTGATATATGTAAAATTTGCTTTTGTGGAATTTCATTAAGTATCTTTTTAATGAGTTTGTCAGTATCATAGTCAAAGTGTCTATTATTGTCAGTAACTCTTGTCAATTCAAAAAATTTTGAAGCTCAGACTGCTGCTTTCAGTATGATACACGTGTTAAGGGCAACTATGTAATTTTTCAGAGGGTCACGGGAAATTGCAGACAGACTAGTGATTCTGAAAGATGAAATCGCTGAACTAGAACAACAAGAGGCAGAACTAGATCAACACAAGATATGGGTTCAGCAGAGTATAAAGAATGTCACAGATGAAGTCACCAATACAAAGTATCCTTTGATTCCAAATGTTTATACATATAACATTTATACCCTGGCTTAATTGCTATAAATGATTCCAATATTGATATTTACCTATCACCTCACTCAGGAGTAGCTGGCCTTTGTATTTTATATTATTGGTTCTGTCCCCTATCTAAGACTCTTTAGATTGGTACTGGTTGTGTCCTGTGCTTGAGGGCAGCTTTAATTGGGTGTGTGGCAAGGACTGCCAAATGTCTGATACAGTGTCGAGCTTCATTTTCTAGATGCCTCATCATCTCTGGACACCATCTAGGCATAATTCACGAAACTGTTCCCTGAATTTTCTTCACTAAATCCTTAGAAAATTAATGGCAACATTTAAGCATAAAGGAATATATGACTTAATTTTGAAATGATACTGATTGTGCCTGTACTTTATAACAATTGTAACTATTGACTGCCTTAACTCTCGTCAGATTAGCTTATGTAACACATGAAGACATATGCAAGTGTTTTAAAGGTGATACATTGCTAGCTATCCAAGCCCCTTCAGGAACACAGCTGGAAGTTCCCATACCAGAAATTGTGAGTTTCAATTTTGAAAAACAATATGATTGTTCAACCAGTGCACACAATATCAACTAAATCAAAATGGAGAAAATTAGATGAAAGTTTTCACATTTACATGTGCTTTTCTTGTAATGACGTTTCTGTGAGGACTTCAATTTCTGAACAGATTTATTTGTTGACACATAAATTAATATACCTATCTTAAAAAAAAGATACACATATCTGAATCTATGATTGAGGCTGCATTAAAAATTTTAGAAACTGAATTCTTTTGAAATATGAATATATGAATTGCAGTTCTCCAGATGACTTTTGTAAACCAGTGTGTTGTGGAAAAAGGTACTTGTGTAAAATGAATGCATGTCCCTTTACCACTAAAAATATTGATTGCTTTCAGGGTCCTGGTTTTAAGAAAAATTATCAAATACATTTGAAAAGCCAGTCCGGACCAATCCATGTACTACTTGTCAACAAAGACACAGATAACACAAGTCCTGTTGTGGTTCAAGTACCTCCACCAAAGGAAGACCCAGTGGCGAACCAGGTTGCCGTTGCTCAAAACCAAAATGTAGACCCAAACCAGACATCAGTGTCTGGCAAGGGAAAATCATTGCAAAAGGTAAAGATGGTTTGGAATTCCACTTGTATTGATTAGAAAGTTTTATAAAGTAGTCCCCATATATACTGCCATAAGTACAGCAGCTTCACAATATACTGCCACTTTCTGTCAAATGTGGATTTTAGCAGTATAATGAGAAAGGATTTCAGTAAGACAGCTGATTATACAACTCGTGTTATACACATATGTAAAACTAAAACAAAGACTGAATACATTACATAAGCATATATAAATGAAATATAATGATTTATGTTTATTCAATAAATTCAAAATATCAATTACATACTACAATTACTGGATTTGTACTACAGTTTTCTACTTACAAATTACTCTACAGTATACAAAGCATTGACAGGTGCCTTTCTGTAATCATTATGTTTTGATCAGGATCATGTCTGTTAAATTAATCATATTAAGAAACTATATCCAGATTTATCTGTTCTTGACCACTTCTGAAATAAAAAAGATATCTCCTAAACCTATTAATAGATTTCCCTTCAAAAGATTTAAATCACCAGAAAAAAATGAATATAACAGGAGTATTTATGAGAACCTCTGCTCACTTTCGTTACCATTTCAGCGTTCCCCTGTAAAGTCTCCCCTACGACAGTCACAACCAGTAGTAGATGTTACTGCACCAACTACACGAATGGCAACTAGATCATCACCACGCAAATCTGGCCTTGGACAACCTATAGGTAGGCATGGTAACAGTCAACCTACGACCAGAAAATGTGACACCATGTATAATAAGGATTTCTTTTGGTTTTTTGTTTCATATTATTATTACCTGATGAAAAATTTCAATTAAAAAAAAGTAAAACCGGGTTTTATATGTAATCACCAGCCAGGCAATTACTCTGCAAGTCCGATGGTTATTTTTAAAGGTTAATGTTTTATACTTTAGGTTTACATTTGTCTAAACCAAACCTTTTCATTATTATTACATCTTACTTTATAGCTTCCACATCTGCTGCAACACAACAAGCTCCATCAATGGACACGCCCCCTAGTGATGTCCTCCTCGACCCTTACCGCTCAGACCTTGGTAAACATACCTTTGGTAAGTACCTGTCTTATATACCAATCTTTGTTGTCTATGTATTGTAATCCTGTCAAGGATCCAAAGTGGTGTTTAGGCCCTGTTTCTCAGCTGATTCCCGCATAGTTTCTATCCCAAAATGAAAAAAAGTCAGGAGTGTCTCCATTTCTGAAAAAAATTTCACTTTTATTTCCCAGATTTTATTCAGGCACAGACTACTGTAAAGTTCAGTAAAACTCCATACAGTTCTATTAGTGACACTATTAACAAACTTGTACATTTAAGGAAAGGAGTCAAAAGTTGGTATAACTTTGTATCACAATAGTTTTATAACAGTGTATTTTTTTATTTCTACAGGTGACATGGAAGGTGATTTGATAGAAGAGTTGATGTCCTCTGAAGGTAAAGTCCTAGTTCTGTTTCTGTTATAGTCTTCACTAACTGTTATCAGGGACAGGAGGGGGTAACATGTTTTATTACATTTTGTACATCTAAAATAAAAATGATTATTTAGGTAAAAGTGACGATACCTATTTTACTGAATGAGAAGTCAAACAAACAAATGAAAATTTCTTTTCAAAGTCTAATGAGATGCAGTGTAAGGGCCAACGTTATATTCATTTAGATAATATTTCATAAATAGGGAACTAAACCCGCATCATAATATTACTGTAACTACAACTACAGATATTAAATATTTCCAGGAAACCTCAATAATTAATCTATAAATTTTAACACATGTACTGCGTATATAAAAGTATACTACAGGGCCAGAAAAAAAACATTTCAGCTACTCGTCTGTCTGGCAAGTGAAACTTGAAATTCACTTGCCCGAATCCAATATTCACTCACCCGAAGAAAAAAGGCAACAAAATGTAATTTAAGGAACACATATTTTATCATCAATTTCTATATCAAATGTTTGAACTCAAAACTTGCTTTTATTGTTTTACTAATATTCAATTCACTGTTAACGCGAGCGAGAACATCAGCTTTTTGACAGTATCTACGTACACAAAGCAACCTTGTTTACAACATTTGTGGTGACGAAATAGGTTTTTGTGTAGTCTGGATCAGCCCGAGTCTTGAAATGTGGTGTAAACAAGGATACTTCATCGATGTATTTGATCGACTATCAGTGGATTTAAATTAGTTTTAAGGGTGTTTAAGTTGATGAACGTCATTTATTATGGAATATTCAATAGTCTGAGCTACAAATTTCACTTGCCCGTCGGACAAGTAGCTGAAACAAATCACCTGCAAGAAGCTTTGACTCTAGACAAGCAGACGAGTGGATTTTTCTAACCCTGTACTATATAGTATTTGTTATTAATTTCACTTGAATTTGTATGAAAATGTTCACATAATCTTATCTTTAACAAACTAATGGAAATATTCTTTTTCTTTTCAGCATTTGCACCACTGTTAAGGTTAAGCCCACCCCCTAGTGATCGAGATTACTACTTCAACCTTGATGACAGTGAGGGAGCATGTGACCTTTTTGATGTTCCTTTGTTAACAATGTGATAGAGCTTGAGCTACATCTACCTCATGGTGCCTTTATTGTTCAAGAGACACTGGATTGTACTGGAAATCAATTCTAGACACAAATAGCTCTGTGTTTCTGCAACACAGAAGGCAGCTTGTTTTGGTCAAACCAGTCTCATGTGAATAGTTCTTTACATGAAAGGCACATGTAGACCCTATATAATATAGGAACTCTTGCCTTGTACTGATATTCGTAACACAAGGCTTGAACAGTGAGGTATGAACCTCCATGTTACAGACACAATAGTGCTAGAAGTTGTTACACTGCCACTGAAGCCATTTCAACTCAGTAACTGCCAGTAATATTCATCATCATTGTGTTCATCGCTCACCGGAGTGCTTACATTAACAACGAATCTCTAGCAGTCATTGCTTGTTTAAGATTTAGTGGTCAAGCTGGAATGTTCGACTTTATGAAAGGAGCACCATATTCATTTTAGTCTGTCTTTAATGGTATGCTTAATTATTTAACTTACAAGTTAATTTGATAGAAAAGGAATCATGTTTGATGTTTTCAAATATGGCCTAGAATAATGTACTCCACAGCATCTTCACATTTTTATGACCTTGAGATTGACCTTGACATGATTAACTGTCATGTATGCGCAGCTATGTTTTGGAATATCACAGGCAACTTTAAAACAGTATTTATAATCAAAACATTTGAAATAATACCTTGCCATCTTGATTGACATTCTGAGGTAAATCATACTATTTATCAACCAAAGAAATCAATACAGCTCTGAAGAGAATTTCACCTTCTGGATGTTGAAATCACTAGTTTGGTTTCATATGACAATTTAGCAGACAGATAGAACTTGGTCAATATTTTCTATGATGAGGGTTTGTAGAAGAGCCTCTTTAATCTAGAGAATTCTCTGCCATCTTGTTTTCAATACAATATGAACAATTTTTTTAGACATTTAGGTTGTTGAAAAATGCTTTTAAAATACCTACAGTAGAATGACTGGTAGCAAGTTACCTTCTTGGACTTATATTAACATCTTCAAGTGCTTGTCTTTGAGGTCATAGCCAAGTGCATAAAAGCACAGGATTATATCAGATCAGAGACTTTCCTATATGTTTGAGAAATAATCAAATTCCATGGAAAGTATACCTACAAAATAGGGCAGAAAACAGAAAAATGATACCTGCTTGTATACATGCTGGATTGTAAGTATCATGTGTTAAGTTTGTGTTAAAATTTTATGTATGTGTAAATGGCATCATGCAGAATGGTTTGTGCAGGCATTGCAATAATTTTTTCGGTTAGTGCGTGAAGATCTGAGATATGTGGTACAGTGCTCCATGCTGTTTGTGTTTCTCCGGAAGTTGAGAAACAGGCCTGTCTTTACCGACATTGTTGTTGTCTTGGACAAGAAAATTTCCAAAAGTTATTCTGAACAGCATACAATGGGCATGCCGTGTGTTGTTCAGGGAGGTAACTGACAAACAGTCACTGCATAGAGAACTTACCTCAAAATTACGTTCACAGGGTGACAAAACAAACTTCAAGGCAGGATAATCAACCATATACCACATCAAGCTAATGATGGTAATGCCATGTAAAATTTGGCAATACATCTATGCCTCAAAGTAAGCCCATCCAGTTTTTTCTTAGACTTACAAACAAAAAATATTTCATTGTCTTAACCCACTCACTGTAATAGTCAATATGTTGGCAGCCATGGATCTTTGCAGAAAAAATATGGCAGTCCGAAATGATAATGATGCAAACAAGCTGTGGAAATTGTAGACTTTATACCAGTGTGTATGCTGTGGAAGGATTTAGTGAAAGTTTGTGATAACTAGCATGAATCATTAGGGGAAATTGGACAACAGTTTCAATATTTTTACTTAAAAGAGATTTAGCATTGATCAAATCTCAACTGCATTGTGATCTTGTATTTAGATAAATGTCTCATTGTGAACGGGCTTTTAGGTGAAAGGGAGTTTTTAAGAATGGCACATATTTATATGAAACTTTGTTTAGAAAATTTGCTTTGTAAAACTGCTTCCAAAGGGATATATCTCCATTACATATGTAGATGGGAGAAAAGTCTGAATACTGTAACCCACTTGTTTGTGATGAATACTTATTTTCAGTGTGATGATTCGAAGTTGTTGATTTGTCGAGGATTAGCAATCAAGAAAGAAATCAGAAATTTATTGAAAATTGGAATTGTGAAAATGAATATTTGTTTGAAATGGTCTAATTTAGGGTCCATTCATGACAAAAACAGAAGCCTATGATGTTCTGTATGAACTATTAAACTGTGATATTTTTTCTTTAAATGCTCTGTCCTTCAAGTATGTATTCTGTCGGATTTTCATTTTCTTTTCATTGTTCTTGTATTAAATTTATCATGATACCCCCATAATATAGTGTGATTTTTTAAGCTATTTAATTTTCATTTGTGTAAATTGAAAAAAAAAGTTAAGCTTAAATTTTAAGAATTTACTACAAGATTTTCTTTTAATACATATTTTAATTTTTTTTTTTTATGTGAATGTTTTGATCGTAAAATTTTATTAACTATTTTGGATTAAAGTCAAAAAACATTTCTAATACATGGACCAGCAATATTATTGTACATTTAAATCAGCTCCGTGTGTTTGTTTAGAAAAATAAATTATTAGGAAATCACTGTAAATAACATTAGCCCAATATGACTAGAAAAGGTTGATGTTTGTATTTTGTTTTGCATAGTATTAGATTTTTAGGCCCCAAGTGTTGACATGTTTTTTGTTGCACATTTGTATACACTTAATTTTAGATACATGTAATTAGCCCATGCTGAGAGATGGATACATGCCTCAGTATCATGCAAGATTGTAGGTTTATAATTCTTATCCACTTTGGTTTGAATCAAGATGTACACATTATTCACACTTGCTGTATTTTTTTCAAATATGCCACATTATATTGTCTGTTCCACAAAATGGAGTGAACTATTTGGTCATGATTTGCTCTTTCTAATGCAGAGCATAATGATAAATCCTAACCCACTGCTCCTAACACTAGGTCCACACCCATTGCTTCTCACTCTGACCAGAATCTCTCATCCTTAATACATATAGCTGTACAGTTTGTCCTCCCTGCAAAATAGGAGCACAAAAGTAACTTTACATTCCAGGACTAGTCAAGTTCAGGAGGATTTACTACACATGTATAAAATTAACTTCATAATTTCCATTGAACCCTTGTCCTGTTAGCTAGCTGTTGAGAGGAAGAATAGCATTGCTAGCTCCAATATGCATGCAAATGAAACATTCCCATGGTTTTAAAATTATCAAAATGTTTCTTGAAATACACCTGTTTAAGAATTCGATCATTGAAATATGTGTGCTTTGTTTATTTTGTTCAAATATTATGAAAAAACTGCATAATTATTGATACTTTCATATACAAATGATCCATCCAACAGCATTGTTCTGTGTTTCATTTGCAGTTTTTTTTTTTTTTTTTTTTTACATTAGAGCACTGTAACATGTTATATGGTGTATATGACATATGGTGCTATCATAATCATCCTATAGTAATCTTTTAGGGAAAAAATCTAGGTAATTGAATATCATTGTGAACAAAAGATTATTTATTTGTCTCCCAAGCCTATCCATATTGAAATTTCAGCACTAATGCCAATACATACTACATTATTAAGTCCATATCCATACTTTTTCATTCATAGATTATGTATTCAACCTGAAAACACTCCACCAACCCCCATCCCTTCATTTACATCTTGCAGAATTGATATAGTAAGTGAAGATATATTTTGTATCATAATATTAGAAATATGTTTAGCAAGTTGACCTTTATTTGTTCATTAACACTGTGCCATATATTGAACCTGAGCTTATCTCATGGCGCTTTATGTGTTGATATAGCTCTGATATTATGACCGTTCGTTCGTATATTTTTTAGTTCATTTACCAAACTTTTTTTTTCTGCGTAACAGAGGGGATGAGGATGAACTCAATTTATTGTTTACCTTTATAATAGTATTGGTACTCAAAATTAATACCAATCATATGTTGGAGTGATGTTATAAATGAAAACATCCTATTTACTAACTTGTCCGTTTGGTTATGGTGAAGAAGTTGGACCAAGGTCATTTAGGTTTGTAGTGAAGCAATATATATACTGTGTGCTGCAGTCCTGTATGTCAGATGTGTTCAAAAATAGATCTCATATACACTTCATCCAAAACAGGAGATATTTTTGATAATGTTGTGTTTGGAGAAAAAAATTAACCACATTGATCATTATTGCAGTTGGGTAATTAAAGGTGTATACCAACAGTTCTGGTTAGAGTAGCCTCCCTTAGGTAAATTTTAAGAACATTAACCCTTTACATGGTCAAGCTCTTTCATTAAATGCAAATAACTGTTCACTGTTGTGTACTCATGAATGAGGCCTAAATTGCCTTTTCTTAAACAGTTTGTATTAATTATCTCCCTCCTCCCCCCACCCACCCAAACCCTCCCACACCCCTACATCACATATGTTCACATATAGTGGCTGTGTGAAATTATGGTTTCTAAAGAGTTACATTTAAAAGCATGCACCACTTTTTGAAAGAAATTATAGTAATATTAAAATATATTAAACACTTGAAATAAAAGGTTTTAGAGTGCAAATGTTTCACTTGTTGGAAACATTGGTATTTCTTGTTACCACCTATGTATTTAATTTTCAGTGACACACTGTAATCATCTACAGTCTCTGTCACACATCAGGGGAAAATTGTCTTTAAAACACTTCAATTCCATACTTTTCGGAAGTGTTTATTGTACGTTTTGATAATTGATTTAAACTTCCTGTATATTCTGTATTTAGGATTCAACATAAAACTGTTTCTGTATCATTATCATGGATGGTATATACAGGAAGTACATCGCCAGAAATAATAGTTTAAAAGTTAAATGTGTTGGAGTGATGAAAGATGACCAGTAAAATTCTTTATTTGGTTTTAGCTGGTATGGATTTCACTTGTAACATGTGCATGGTAAATGAACTCTTCATGGAATTAACTGATTTAGGAAAAGTGAATACATAAACTGGTAATGAACACATTTTATTATGATAATTTTCAAGTGCTTTTGAATACCAACAAGTTATATATTGGTAAAACTCTACTGTGTCAGAAGTTGCCTCAATCTATTTTCATTTTCGTTCATTATGTGTATTAAGCCATTGACATTTTGAAATGTCTTTTTCATCATGATAACCCCCATATATATTACAATGTGTTGATACTTACATCATAGTTATAAGGCTCTGGCCTTTTTGATCTGTTAATACAAATGTATAGTTCTGTTGTTGTAAGTAAACTGTTGTTACAACTTCTGTTGGACTTTTATTTATTTATTTCTCATTTGTTTTTAGCACATCTTGCCCAAACAGTCACTACATTGTGGCCTGTAAACATTTTACATTTTCTGCTTAAGAAGTTTTCTGGTGGATTTTAACCATATTTAGCCAAAAACATTTGACTGTTTTGACATTGGAAGTATGTTGAGTCATTATTTGAACAAACTTTGTTAGCCCTTCATTCAATCCATCATTCTACCAACCAAATATGATTGTCTATTCAGAAAACGTTTGGAAATTATTTTAACACATTTGTCTACTTTGAACTTCGTCGGTCAAACAAGTGCACTAAAAACATACAAGTGGATAGCAGCTTTCAATGCAATTAAGTGTGCCATACAGCTATTCCTTAGTGATGCCAGGGACCTGAAAAGTGTTATTGAGAAGGCAACTTAGGAAAACTGATCTGGGGGGTATGATAAATATGACATGTAGATTTCTGTGGAGGGCTTGGCGACTACAGTCCACTGGCGAAGTTTACCCTTATACCAATTACATCTTTCTTTTAACGTCCTATTAACAGCCAATGTCATTTAGGATGTGCCAGGGTGGAGGGGTGGAGGAAAGCCAGAGTTCCCAGAGAAAAACCTTCAGACAGTACCATGCACCTGCCTGGTACTAATGTCCTAGAGGTGGAGGGCTAGCGATAAATACGGTCATACGCCTTCACAATGTTCCTTCACAACCCAACCCTATGTCAAAGGATTGTAAAAAATTCACACAGGTGAATAGTATCTTTCAATGCAAATAGAAAATGCAGTATATAATCACATAATTTAACTGTTTAGTCCATATTGGTCTCAGCAGTAATTCTAGGAGCCATAAATGTGGAAATCTTTAAACAGAAAGCAAATTAGGACAATCACAATTGGCTAAAACGATTGCTAGACCTGGGGACCAAAGTTCCTCAATAGTCCTCTTTCTCAATGCTCTGCATGTGAAATCTTGAGACATCAAGTCACTTCATTAATAAAAAGAAAAACACTAGGAACTAGTACAGGGGAACCTACATATGGTTCGAGGCTCATCAAGTACTCTTCGAGAAAAAATGATAGCAGGTGTCAAATATCTTATTCATTTATTTCCAATTCTACAGACCCAAAGGACAACTTACAGAATGGAGAACAACAATACAACACAAATAAAAAATATCACTGTTATACATGCAACACAGACTAAAGGATATACTTGGGAAATGCAAATGGAACTTGCGATGAAAAGTATTCTTTATATTTACCTTCAACTCTGCCAGAGATAAACAAAACATATCAAAGTCTGGTGCAAAATGAAGAGAGTTAATATTGCATTATTTAAACCAGTGTCTCTTTTAACTTTCTTTTGAGTGTTTACTCCACTTTTCTGGCAGTAAAACTGATTGAAAAGAAATGACCGCGGATTACCACCTGGCACTAAAAACACATTTGATTGATTAAATATGGACACTAAAGTACTATTTACACATCTGAAAAGAAAGACATAGTCTAAAAATGTCCGGCTGTGTTCGAGGCTAGGAATGACTTTAGACATTGAATAGTAATCGACGTGTGCCTTAAAACATTAAAAAATAATAATAAGGATGGAGGACAACCAAAATATGGATTTGAGAACGATATATTCAGTACGTCTCAAAATAGAGATACAACAAAACATGATTGTCAAGAAAAGCTGGTCATTCTAATCAGAGACGTATATATCACATTGTGATATATACGTCTCTGTTCTAATATTCCGATCAGTCCTAACAAGGATAATGTATAACTAGAGACCAATAGAAATAGCGATGAAAATGATTGTTTTCGGACAGAGGGACGATTGAAAAGCAGAGTGAATACGGACAGCGGACGGACGTAACACTTGGAACAGATACCTTAGGAAAATCAAATTTTGCATTACAAAATTGATGATACCATTCAGATTCTATGAATATGCAATGGATAATGGACTCGGTTAAAAACCTCGAAACACATGTCTCGTTGATGGACGCAGTTTTTATTACAAGTTGTAACCGTGCTAATAACCATGTTAGCGCTTTCATTATTATTTCAAATAACATCAGAGTTTTAAAGTTTTGTGCATGAAAAGTTTTTTTTGAGACGACCCCTTCGACGCAGTCATAGCGGAAGCATAAAGCGTCTGTCTGATCCCTATTTTCTAACCAATCGTATTCGTCCTATAACCAGGTCAAAGAGGTCACCACCATGGCGGAGTAAGTAAATATTTCTTGCACGTTTTCGCTCAAACTTTCAACAATGTCAATGTTTTATGTATTTTAGGGCAGTTGTATGCTAATATTAAATGAAACAAGTAATAGTTAAAGTAACCTGAGCGTGAATTAGATCGATTCAACTCCGTCAATAAACGGAAACTGACAAACAATGAATGGTTACATTTGACAACTGTAACATGCATTCTTGATGTCGTTCCTAAGTCATTCCAATCTATAGTTATAAAATCGGGTACCAAATCAATCAGTTATTTGTTTTGAAGTTAACACCCACCCATGAACCCATTTGAACTTTATTAGCTATGAAACCAGCATTGATCAGGGTAAACAAATATATGTGCACAGCCTGTTGAAACTCTGGCATTATTGTACCGCCATTATCGGTAATGGAAGAAAAGTAATGGATCAAGGTTGTGAACAGATATTCAGAAGAACAAAATAAGATTGGATTATTGGATTTTATATTATATTTGTTTTGTTATATATTGATTAAGCAAAGTATCAGATCACAGAAATCCGACTCAAGGACTCTGACGTTTTGTTGACAAGAATATGCAAATAATCCCTGTAAAATATATATATTGACTCTATAATGAAAAATTACATATGTGTGATACAATCCAGGGTCTGGAAACAAGTCAAAGAGGAAGCAGTCTACTATCCCTTGTTTTATATGTTAATGTATAGTAAAGGAACTTTATCTTTACACTTCATTTCTAGCTGCACTGTTTAGAGTAATTTGTGATTAAAGGGGAAAAAAATCTCATTTAACATGACAGTTATGATATATACTGTTCTTTTCAATAAATTGTGTTTATATGTGGACAGTAAATTGTGAATCCAAACTCAAATTCTGTACTGCCTTTTACAGCCCACAAGACAGAAAGATAAAAGATGCACAGATGCGAGCAACCATCAATCAAAAGCTGGTAGAAACTGGTGAAAGAGAAAGGTAAACAACATAATAATGATTCATATACATTATAAATATTTTCAACGTTGTATCACATCATCAAGTTCTACACCTGATTAGATTTCTGTTGTCATTTTCAAAGAGTAAAAGAGTTCAAAGGTCACCACTTTTAATATAAAAAACATGTGTACATGATTTAATCACAATTCATTTAGTTAATGATCACACCAGATTATCGTGACATCAATTTCTGCATCTGGTTATATAGACTTTACAATTGATGGACATTGGTCAATATTAATTGGTCTGAAGAGTATCATAGGCTGGGGGTATATCTATATACATTCACTGCTAATGTCAGATAAAATATGTGTGATTAATTTATGCAAATTATCTGTTAATATCAAGTGATACATTATCAACACACCATATATACTACTTTCCACATGATATACCACAACATTTATCCAGTAACTGACACTGTATGCTAGTTTACATTCACTCAGCCCTACCATACCACTGTCATCACAAACCCTCCAATTTCATTTTGAGAAAGGCATACTTGAATCAAAGAAGTCTGTCCCTTTTGTCTCTAGATACAGTTTTACTTGGACCATGCAAGAAAAAGTATTCAGGAATATGTATGGTACATTGGTGTTTCAACTGATTTCTGAAAGAGTTATTCTGTTTGAAGCACAATTCTTTTTCTGTAGTCAAATATCCTGAAAAGAAAGGCTTTTACACCTATGTAGGGTGCATGATTTTACTTTGTCATTATTCTCTTTGTCCAGGCTAAAGGAGCTACTGAGAACAAGACTTATAGAATGTGGATGGAGAGACCAGCTGAAGGCCCATTGTAAAGGTATGTTTTATTAAAGTTTCTTCTTAGTATTACTGTCAAGGAATCAATAGAAAAGCTATATTCTTGTTTTGTTTATTAGCCCATTATCAGATGGTCAGCTGTTCCAATCACTTTTCATTTGCTGTCTACCTTCTGTCAATCCTTAAACAATTATTGTTTTTGATATTTCTGAAGAAGCACTGTATGGGTCATTCTGAAATTCCATGTGTAGCCTATTAGGTTTCTCTTTATCCCCAGGAGTGCCTAGTGTATTTTGGGACTGAAAAACAACATCAATGACAGATAGCCATCTTTGGTTTTTGACAGTCCTAGTTTGTTATTGCTATTTCTTGAGAAATGCTGGATGGATAATTCTCAAACTTCTTATGTAGGTTCCCCTTCGTCACTAGTTTTGCACACATCGTCAATTTCATGACTGGTCAAAAAACCAAGTGGCCATCTTGGTATTTGACAGTCATAGATTGTTGTGGCTATATAAGTAAGTACTGGATGAACCATTCCCAAATTTCATTAGTAGGTAAATAATTAACAGGCAGCCATCATTGGTTCTTCTGAAATTTTTTTAAAAACTATTTCTTGAGAAGGACTAGATTGATATTTTTTTCTTTATATGTTGGTTTCCTTTGGTCCCTAGATGTGACAGGCCATACAGGGTTTTCCATAAGAGCCAGTCGCCGGCCAATTTGACCGGCTACTTTGATCATTTGGCCGCCTACACCAATCCAGTTCCATAATAATGTTCCGTACACGACTACACATACACGGCAGGCCAGCCTCCTACTTTCACTACACAGCCTACTACTAACAAAATTATGGAAAACCCTGCCATATTAGATTTTGACAGTGAAAGTTTGTTATTACTATCTAAAGTACTGGTTGGATATTTTCATAATTTTTGATAATTCTTAACTTTGAATGGCTGAGTCACTGAGTAATACAAAATATCTTTTGAAGTTTTGGTCGGGAATCTTGTCTGACTTAATGCTTGTGTCATTGAGAGTACACTATATGTTTGAATTCTTCAAGTAAGAAGATGTATGTAGTTATATGTATGATGGAAAACAAAGATAGAAGTTCAAACAATCAAGCCAGCTTTGTGCTATAAATGGAACTAGCCTGGATATATATATATGAATCAAGCACAAATTAGAAACCTGTGGGAAATGCCAAACAGACAGAATAATGCACCAACAAACATTTATTCACTTTAAACATTGAGATCTGCTTCATTACAACATTCATGTAATGTAATATTAACAGGTAAAAATGTACATACCCGAGTAATTGTTAATGTTTGCTTCTTTTCTGTGCAAATAATAATGTAAAAAATAAATCCAAATTTTAGTATTCTGGTGAAATTAGTCAGCCATTAAATAGACACCAACTCATTGACATGCAAAATTGATCAAAGCTGAGTTTTTTTTAAATTAAAAAATTGACAACAATATGAAATTTAACTACATATTAGTGTTTTATAGAATGAATGATAACTTTTTCCATACCAAAGCATGTCAACTTTAACATGCCTAGAAATGGGTGTGTTTGAAAATTTATTATTGACATCCGTACTTTAAGTCTGAATTAACATGAAATTTTATGAGTGATATACTATTTCATTCACACTTTTTTAGTACTACAATCTGTTTTACTGTAACTTGTCATTTTCAGAGGTTGTAAAGGAAAAGGGTTTGGAGCACATTACTGTAGATGACTTAGTACAGGAAATAACTCCCAAAGGAAGAGGTAATGAATGAAGGCTGTTACGCCTCCAATGATCTGATGTTTAGAAACTTTGAATTTATAAAGTTGTATACTCTTATACTATGTTTTATGTACATTCTTATAAACATTATATCCTAAAGGTAATAGCTCAAATAAACAGTTCCATAATACAAATATACATGTACATGTATGGTTTTTAGCTTTG
Source organism: Ylistrum balloti (assembly GCF_031769215.1). Taxonomy (NCBI): domain Eukaryota; kingdom Metazoa; phylum Mollusca; class Bivalvia; order Pectinida; family Pectinidae; genus Ylistrum; species Ylistrum balloti. The sequence continues at coordinate 638,885 of NW_026781959.1, forward strand.
CTGAAAAATGTGTATCAATGTTATAGCATTGATTTCTGTATGACAACAACAACCAAAACAAAATAATTATATTAGTATCTCAGCTATGTTTAGTATCTGGTCTGTTTGAAGAGATTGATTGTATTAAACAATTGTTTTATCATAGATGTTCAATAATTTTTGTAGAACTTTTTATGGCCAGTCCAGAAATTCCAAAATTTTGATGAGTACCAATACTAGGAGATATAGTGTAGTCTCAATTTATGAGCAAGCTCCACAGGAAAAGACGCAAAAAATGTTTTACAGTTTGTGTTACATATTTTATAACAATGATGTTTGAAATGTTTGTGTTTGATATTTTCATAAACACTAATGCTTGATTTGTTTTTCTTTCAATAGCTCTTGTGCCAGATGATGTAAAAAAGGAACTATTGCAGAGAATTAGAACTTTCCTAGCAGAGCAGTCCAACATCTGATAACATGATGTACTGCGATCAGATTATTACTTTCTACTTTTTACAATGAAAAGTGGGCCAGTTAACAAAAAACAGAGTATGAAAACATCTTAAAATGTCAAAAGATATGTTTACATAGAAGAAGTACTGAAAATTATTGTTGAATAAGATCATACTGGTATCATTAAGAAAGGGAGATAAACATTTTTTGTAACATGGATTTGTGCTTGTGAACATACCGAAAGTATTTATTGTTTTATATTACTTCTGTAACTTTCGATTTGTGAGATATTGAATGCTATATATGTGGTGTGTTGGTGCATTTGTCACTCATTTTGTCACAGTCCACGAGTACTGTACATATAACGTCGAAATCCAGTCGTAGGTAGAACATTATACCTCACAGGCAAAGGCATATTTTTGTGATTATGGTGTAGTTTTCAACATTATAGTTGTTCTGTTTTAGAAAATTTTGTTTTTTTGATAAATGCTTAACAGTCATGTTTACTAATGAAAACACAGGAACATTCCATATACATTAAATGGATCTGTGATTTTGGCAGAGCGTCTTCCTTTTAGTTGTATACATAATGAATTCCTTCCAGTCCAATTATACAGAATACTCACAATGGTAAACAGTAGATTTAGGCAAGGAAAGTTTGATTTTGTCTTGAAATAGGTGTTTCTGTTTCAATGAAATCCCCCTAGATACATCTCTATTAGTGGACAGTTTGTATCTATAAAAGTTTTAAAGTAATTGAAATTAAAAAAAAAAAATAGTGTTATTTAGAATTGTTATTATTGTAGTCATTATGGGTAGAAATCTGACCTCTGCCAAGACAGTGTGTAGGAGTTACAGAGATAGAACAAAGAAGACAACCTCAAACTGTCTCGTATCACAATTTATTTAGATAGCTTTACTGTAAAACCACCAATGAGACGTCATCAAACTGTCTCATTTACAAACTAATTTTGATAAAGTTGACGTTTTTTTTAAATTGCTGAGAAAAAACAGCAATTGAGACAAATAAAACTGTCTCAAATACACACATTTAAATTTGGATACATGGTTTGTAAAACAGGAAAGGAGATCTTAGTGTTTTACTGTCTTATTAAAGTTGTTCACCACCCAGGAATTCATCATTTGTATGATAGTAATAATGTCATGCTTTGCTTGATCTTGTTGGTAGAAGTTTTTATACTGTTTATAGAGTTATTCAATACAGAAATTATAGAAAATTTATTCACTACTTCTATATATTTGTATTCATATTATTATAACATGATTATTATCATTATTACATTTAATAATATGAGTAGATATTTTTTGGAGATGATAACAAACATCCTCATCGCTAATGCTATTATTGTCATAATGAAAGGACAATTTCAACAAAAAGAACAAATGCTACAGTGAATGTTCAATGAAGATTGTAATCAAGTTAGTACAGAATAGATATGTATGTATAAGGCACGTGTTACCAGATAGCTAATACAGAGGTCCTTGTGTATCAGATATCTAATTTATTATTGATGAGTAAATAATTATTTAGGTGGGCAGATATTTGTTAATTTCTGTGACATTATCTCTTCTCTAAAGATTTCCTGTTGAAAAAACATGTAAACTAACCGTTGATGAATGATAATATGTGAATTGATAATGTTGATGCATTCAAACATAATACAATGATACATAGGAACATGGACATTCTAGTCGAGTTTTCTAGTTCTGTTAAGGAACATAACTCTTTACATAAAAGTTTTAGGTTAAATGGGAAATTGTTTTTGTTTTGTGTAAGTCTTGATATGGTAAATGCTATGATTAGTTTAGAATGTAGCATCATTTCGTCTCACTTCCTCACATTTTTCCGTGGTGAACACTTGCTGTAATACGCACACCAACATCAGAGTTCTCTTTAAGTCGATATATTCGGCAATTTTTGCAAGATGAAGTTAGGTAATCAGGAGATACATGTACATGAACGTGACAAAATACGTATGTATTACACATAGTTGTAGTAAACAGTTGTTGAAAATATAACTAAATATTGTTAAGAAGACCATATTTTTTGTTATTTTTTTCATGTGCATAATTTTCATTAATTGTACCATGGAAACTACGACAAACTGTTCTATCTTATTTTGAAAGTTATTTACCGTAGTCACATATTTGCCATTAATAGTCAATTAGTAGAAGTTATTTTTGTAATTTTATTTAAATGATTTCATTTGTTAATTTGCACTTGAAATTATGAAGTTTTTGTTTGATCAGAAATAGTCTTACTATATTTTTGGATTTTTCCTGCAGTTGATGTCTAGATATTATTTTGTAGATACACGAGTATGAACTATTTGCACAGTCCTAGATTTTCATGGATATTTCAAAGTATCATATTCAAATAATAGTGTGCAATCAAAGCCAAAAAGTGGAGAAAATAGGAAGGTGTGTTGTTTTTATTGATGATGAACTGGTTGGTTATTCTTCAGACACTGTATTGTTGTCTCATTGACCTGCATCTTATTTGTTAATCAGTGCCATTCTGTAACAAGTTATTTTATTTTAAATTTTGTTTACAGCTAGGTTTAAACCACAACAAAGATTAAGAAGACCTTGAATTATAATCTTATCTAATTACCAAATCGAAATTTAAAATGGTCCCTGATGTTTGGTTAAATTGATATGCTCAGCTGTGAGTTAACAAGATTCCGAGATTCTGTTCAAATATATTAAATAAAACAACAGAAATAGAGTTTGCAGAAAGGTTTTTTTCCTTTCCAATATTAAAGTAAAAAGATGTCTACCCCCAGTGGGCATTAGTGTGGTGGTGTGATATTTAGCCAATGAATAAACATACATCTGTTTTGTATCATTTTATCGTCCTTTTGATTAAAAAGAAATTGATCTTTTTATACAGCACCTTAAATGATTAAATTTTCAGTTGATTTTTAAATTTCAAAGAATTGGCTCCATGTTTACAGCTCATTTCTAATTTTTAAATATGGCAAATATTGGTATCCACTTTGAATCATCAAGGAAAGTAACTGTCAATGTGCAGAGTCACCACCTAAATATATCAATACTGATATTGTCTATTATGTTAATGATCCTTCCTGAACTGTGTATATATACATGTTGATCAAATATATATTTGTGTAGGGTATGTAATGGTTTGGGATTTCAGTGTTTATTTTCAGAAAATGTTCTCAGAAATATTCTTTCATTATTTTTGTTATATAATGTTCACAGTACCTGTATTTTACAGTTCTTTACAAGATACATATATAATTGTACATGTTGCCTTTCATGAACATGTCACTGAATTGTATAATAAATAAATGGTCACCATGTAGATAGCGTGTCTCCATTGTTATGTTACAATAGTGTGTCCTTTATCTGAAGTATGAAGAAATGAGAATAAGGAATGGATACATAATCTATCACAATATGTCTATGTACAAGAAGCTGGAAGAAACAAAAGTATGAAAATACGAGAGTGAAGGAGAGGATTAAAGTCAAATTTCACTGTTTGACTGGACACATTCTGAAGTTGTTTGGATTCAATATATTTGTGAAAAGGAAAGGACCATCTCCTTGAAAGATTAAAATTTGATGATTAAACAAATTAATTGTTCTACTGGACCTATATAATGGATAGGTAGGTAGTAATTACAGGTCATTAAAGGTCAAAAGTTGAATGTCTTCTCTTCAGAATGATGCTAAAATGAACAATATTTGGTCTAAACTAAAGGTGATACACAACAGTGGAGGAGGGAGATATATGAAATGAATCACCAGTAATGATATCACTAACTTGATTTAGAGATATCATAAGTGATATCAGCAAATTAACAGTGATAAAGCCAGTTATTAACATATTCATTTGATTTACAGTAATATCACTAATTCAAAGTAATGATATCAGTTAATAGATTTAGTAATATTTTTAATTCAAGTTAGAAATACATATTTATGCTACAAATTGGTTACTCAGATGGTGAAAGTTTTTCTTAAAAATTTTAAAGAATGATATCGGTATGCTACCAGTTGGATTGGCCTCATGTTCCACTACTGGTTGTGGTTAGTTGCATGCAATGAAACCCTGTGATAACTGTTTTAAAGAAATAAGAAAAATAACAAAGACTGTGCACTAGGAACTATTACAATTTCGGTATATAAATACTGCGATATAAAGGTTGTAGTAAATTAAAAAAAAAATAGGCTGTAGCTGAACGTCGAACCCTCCCGTTTTAACAAGTACGAACTGATCACGGAAGTCGTCCAAATTATTGAATGCTCCCTTCTTCAGAGCATGGTTACCGTGACGTCACAAATACACAAAAATGGCGACCATGTGAAGCCAATGTGCAAGTGTCAAGAACGGAATCGCATAGTTTTACTATGTAGACTTAACGTTATAGGTGGAAAATCAACAAAACATACGTCATGTTATAGGGATTCAATATGAAATTCAGATGAGTGGTAAATATGGAAACGCAGAGAAACTTTGGTAAGTGAACTAGATCATGAAGGCATACGGTAGCAGACGATTTTTAACACTTGCTATTAGCTATCATACCACCTGGCGATTAATGGACTTTTTATGCCAATTTGATGGGCACTTTACTTGCGGCTTCTGGTGTTTGTAGAAGTTAATTTATCAATAACACAAATAATGTTATCAGGAGGTTGGCACTACAATGTCAATCACGATAGTTAAAAGTTCGTAGATTATTGGCCAAGATTGCAGATCTTTCAGTATACTGTATAGCATTAACAGTCATACACCTAAATACTTGGGTTTAGTTTGTTGTAGACTAATCGCTTATCCCCTGATGTAATCATCTTACTGACAGTGCATTTTGCCTGTTTAATGTGTTATTTGACTTTTAACTTCATATATTACCAATACAATTGTAATCGATTTGGATCAAAGCAAAATCTTAAAAGTATCATAAGATCAGGTATAACTATGCACTGAAGCAATCAATGTCAAGAAAATCATGAATGGATATATGGAAGAACTGATCACTATTTCCACACCTTATCGACATGGTAAGTATCAGTTCTTATTTGAATGGACTAAATCGTTCTTACAAATAGTGATATTTGATTAACAATATAGGAATTTGTTGATGGTTACCAATTTCATTGTTCGTGAATTTCAAGATTCATTTTGCTGAAACATTGAAGGAATGAGAAAGAAAATAAAATCTTAGTGTTTATGAAACTTGTAGTGTTGTCAAGTGCAGAGAATAGTTTGTAAATTTTATCCAGAAAATTCAAATTTCTAGTCAGTTTTTCATGGTAGAAGTATGTTATAGAATTATGAACAACAAACTTTTATTCTTAAAATAAATATGAGGTCTGTAAAGTATTATATAAATGCAAAAATATTATGAAGTAAAAGAACTGTGTTTCGCTTTACATGTGGCTCAATTGTATGCTTTTTAGCTGAAGTACCAGGTGTTTGATTTCACTGATTTCTTTCATAAAAACTTTTAAGAGATGAACATTTCCAATAAACCTTCTGCTCATGTGAACTTGCATGTATTACATGACACATGTAATCCTATTACTCCAGCTAGCTATTATTGGGATTTCATTGATGTGTAATCCAACTTTAATTGTACATTTAAATTATAGCTGGCGTAATACCAATAACACTGATAGCCATTCAAACCTCTCAGAAAAGTGTGCCTTTTTGGTAATTACTTAAATGTTTAAATAATGATGATAAATGACTACATTATAATTTCACAGAATACCACAGACATGATTTCTGGCAATAGAAAGTGAGTTCATATGTATTTGCCTGACAGGGAAACCATACATCCAATTAATTTTTTTACTGGACCCGGTCAGGTATTGAAATTCATTTATCAAGGTGTTTAAAATTCCCATCAACAACAATCAGAAGTAAACCAGTAGCATATTGACTTTATGTGAGTTAATAGTCTTAACATCTGTAGACTGCATATGCTTTGAATGGCAGTATGAAGAGGTCTACTTCAGTACTATTTTTTTTTATCAACTTTCAAGTACATGTACTTTACATGAACATTGTGTAAAAATACAGTCAGTGTAATCTTTATCAAATGTACATAGCAATAGTTGGAAATAACAATGTAAGAAATTTGAAGGATGCAGGAAGGCCCAAAGAAACTGATGGACCTGCACTGTTGAGAAGGTTTATTGGTCAGAGACAGATCTAATGAACTCAAAGATATTGCATTGAATGAACCATTATTTTCTTGTGAATTCAATCAACCTCTACTTCATCTTTCAAAAGATTCCGTTATGAAAGTAACATGTTATCAATGTTAGATGTATAGATGGACAGTACTAAACTAAACAACTTGTTTTCACAATTTTACATCTGTTGTATTATATTTCATTTGGTATGAAATTTTAGCTAAAGAAAACAAACAATAAAATTTATTTGATATCTATTTGTGGTTAAATATGCTATGTATGTGTTTCATTAATGTTTAACTGCTGAGGCAAATTGTATCAGGTGTGAACAAAACAAACTACTGAAACAATTTTCCATGCCTAAAACTTGTGACTAATGAAATTCTGAGCTTGGGACTTTTTCTCAATGTCCATTATGGAATCACCTTATCAAATATAAAATTGACCAGAAAAATGAGGTTTATAAAGGCAGTATGTGGTATAGCTAGGTAATAAATTGGTAGTTTATATGTATATTTCCTGGGTTATTTCAGATGTTCAGGCTGCGGAGCGGATATTCCGCAAAGTGGTACACCCAGGACTAGATTCCATGAGGATTGTGGACAGGAATGGAATGTCCATAACAAGTGCACCATCAGGGTACACCAATTACCTAAGAAATAAGGCCTTTACGCTGAGCCCACGTGGTGTACCCACCAGGATTTCCAACCATGTATATAGTGGGCAGCACACACACATTGCCAGATATGGTTCTTCTGTAAGTACAACTATAAGTGCATTCTAAAGATTTAAAAGTCCAAGTAAAACCAAAAGCTTAAAGCCAAAATCACATAAATGACTTAAAGTCAAGGTCACATCAATGGCATTCCTCAAGGTCACACAATGGTTTTAATGTCAAGGTCACGCAAAGACTTACCTCAAGATTGCACTATGAGCTGAGAGTCAAAATCATATCAAATGTTTACCTCAAGATGTCACAATGGACTTAGAATGAAGGTCACATCAAAGACTTACCCCAAGGTCATACTATGGGCTTGAAGACAACATAAAATACTTACCTCCAAGGTCACTGTGACCAATGGCTTGAAGTAAGGGTAGCACCTAAAGCTAAAGTTAAGGCAAGGGATTATAAAGAATGCCTTCACTGTATTGTGTATGCTGTTATTGTTTCAAAATTTGCTGATATCACTGGGTCTCACAATTACTCATTAAATATTGAATTGTCTGATAGGTACCCAGATCTGGTATACTGTACACTATAACAGTAAAATGAATGATTATTTTATTATATTGATCAATTCAAGCATCCATGACATTTGTAAAAGGTAGATCAACAGAGAGGGAGAATGACTACCTAAAGGTCAATCCGTTTATGTTTTTCCAGTCGGTATGGTATGCTAGCTTGTGAAACTTGTGTGACTACTAGTACCATTCATTATTGTTCATCAGGGTATTCAGCCTCCACACACTTTTATTGTTTAGACTCTGCTATTGTTCTCTCTTTTCTCGGTTACATTCTGATCAATACTTTTATACATACAAACACACTTTCACCATGAAACCACACTCTGATTGTCTATAGATTTTGAGGTGTAAAAAGGTTTTCTCTACAATTCATAAATCACGTGTTTGATGATACATCCTGAGAACAAACATGTCTCACATGTAAAATCAATTACTGTCTGGTTTTTCTTTTGTTTAAAATTGTGCTGAGCCAGAGACAAATTCCAGACTGAAGTTTGATCAATATGCAGTCATTTATTTTACTGTTCATTTAAAGTTTGGCCTAAATAGTTAGACTTGTTGTCAACTTACTAATAGATAGATACAGAGCTAAGCGATGTTGGCTTGATGGGACAGTGGACACATACTTCCCTTACAACTTATAGGTATCTGGGGTTCACTTTCCGTAATAGAAATGGGTTTTCTTGGGTTACTCCAGTTTCCTCCCACACTGAAACCCTTCGCCTGTTTCCATCTGGGCCAACAAGAGTGATTATGTGTGGTTGGGTGGCGCAGTGGTAACAAACTCGCCTTTCACCTTTTCCCATAATGGACATGAAAAGGAAAGGGGTTACCTGCCCGACCAAGTGGGTTTTCCCTGGGTAGTCTGGTTTCCTCCCATGATAAGATCCCTCGTGCACTTATATCCAGGCTTACAAGAGTGATTAGTATAAGCTGAAATAACTTGTTTCACAATTGTTGTAAAATAGATGAAGTTCAATTTTGACCGACACAAATTACGTGTTCTCAATACAGATGATCCAGATTCAAACACACTACATAATATATAAGGTGTTACCATCACTCAGGACCCCAAATCGTCTGCAGCTTGAATGTTATCAAATTATTCTCTTTAATGAGAAGTTTGGATACAAATCTTTTTGAAGATGGTTCATCTTGTAGCTGTTTTCTAAAAATTCCTGGTCATTGCTTTATTGATTTATTTCACGACTCTTCCTTAACAAGATATATGTTCATAAAAGATCATCAGCACCATTAACTGACTCAGATTTGTTTTATTAACTTGAGGAGTTACTAAGAAACTGCATGCTTCTGGAATTGATTAATTCGGACAACACAGCAGTAACTCATTTTAAGTAAATTTCAGCAAGTCAAAGGAGGCATCCAGACCCAAATAATATCATTTGATAGATATCTGACCATAAGGTCAAGGTCACATTTGCCAAAGTAAGAATCTGACTTGCCATATATACAGTCTACATATTTGAAGAACAATGTAATATTTATCAGAATGAAAAAAAAATCAGTTGAATTTCTCAAAGGCCAAAATTCAAAGGTCTTTCTATACTCCAGGGGTTACACTAACTATTGCTCTCTCCACACCTGGAATATTTCATGAGAAGTTTGAAGGTTCCATGTGGATAAGACTAGTTTGATCCTTTGATGTACACATCAAACGAATATTGAGGTCACATAATGGTATGTTGTACTGACTTTGAAGTTAGGTATCAGTACTTTGTAATATTCAAAGGACTATATCTGTCTGTGATTGATCAATTTTTTTCCTTGAAACCCATTCTAGACGAATCAAATTACTTTGCTTGTGCCCTCAATTTTGCAAGGAGATGTACCAGGGGTGCAAAGAGTAAACATGATTGCAACTCCTGAAAATTGAAGATGAAGTCACCTGATCAGAGATCAGAGGTCAATTTTTGTTCCACTTGACAAATTTTTTAAGGTCATTGGACCCAAACGGTCAAGATGATCTAAAGCCATCGTGTTTCAGCCATTGTCATCCACAGTGAGTGTGCACCCTTTGTAAACTTTTCCTTTAAAACGCTACTCTTCCTTAACACATGAGTGTATTTCAATCAAATTTGGTTGGAAACATCATCAGGGATGGGCAGTCATTTTTCAGATTAATTAGAAATATTTATTTAACACATGGGGACTTGGGGATTGGGACATGGAATGTGGTATTTTGGCTAATATTTGGCTTTAAAACCTTACTTTTTCTTACCACTTTAGATTATTTCAATCTTATTAGGTGTAAAAAATCATTAGGGAAAGACAATCATTTCTGAAATTCAAAATGTTGATTTGACCACTAGAGCCTTGGAGGGTAGGACTCTTAATTGGGACTTCGGTGAAACACCTCACAATGTATCAACCAAATTTGGTCTGGGTGGGTGATCACTCTTATATTCAGAAAATTGATTCAATCCCTGGAGACTGGGAGGAAGGGCCCCAAATGGGGAATTTGGCTAAATGTTTGCTTTAAGACCCTACTCTTCATTAATGTTTCAGTGGATTTCATTTAAATTTGGTCAGAAGCATCATTAGGGGTGGACTATCATTTCTAAAATTCAGAATGTTGAATCAACACAAAGAATGGGGGGACTGGGCCCCAGTTTTAGAGGTTAGCTGAAATTTTGCTTTCTAATGCCAGTATTCCTAAATCCCCAACAGAATTTCAACCAAATTTAGTTTGAAAGGCTATAATTTTTTAAATGAATAATTTGGTTTTCAGAAGACCCAAGGTTTATGTTCAGTTGTAAATTCTTGTAATTTTTGTTTATTGAAATTTTGTTACTGAATTTTAGCATAAAGCTGCATGTAAATGTGGAAATGCCTTTTTCTCTTTTCTGGTTAAACATTTAAGTTGGAAACCAAACTGATATGTATCAGCTTTACTGAAATGAACAAAAGCTTGTGTTAAGAACCATTTAAAGTAAGGTTTAAAACCCTAAAACCATATCTATGTGTGATCAACACTAATCAATATATTACGTACATATAGTTTACAGTTTAAGTCCATGCTGTTAAAAGTTTTAAAAAGATATTAATACAGTAGGTATTTAAAATAGTTAATGTACACTTACTTTAATGTCAAAAAGACAAAGCTAGAAAAGAGCATACCAATAGCTAGCCCTAACAGCTACCCTCTTAATGGCCATAAGCCTATACACCCAGTCTCACCACACTACAGAATCTCAATTTCCACCCTTTCTATATATAACATATATAAGGCTCTGTCACATTTTTTACGTCTCTGACTCAAATGAAGGGGACATACGGTATTTGAATAATTATCCTTGTTGTTCTTGTTAGTTTTTGTTGTTTAATTTCTTTGTTGTTTTTCTTCTTGAATTCTTCTCTAAAGAAAGCAAATATGGTTTTCCTCCCTCATTTAACTTCATAAAAGACACCATATACCCGATAGTTATAATGTACGCAATGTACACACCCCCAAATTAGGACATTTATTTTCTAAAAATAAAACTTGCACACATTTCGAGGTTTTTTATAAAAAAAAAAACTTGCACACATTTCGAGGTTTTTTATGGTATATCAGCTCTGTCATTGGGTAGTTAATGATTCAGTGGAGGTTGTTTTCTGGTCAGTATATGTAATTAAAAGATTTATAAAAAGATTCTGAATAATAATTAACATATTTAAACTTTAAAGTATGTAATATGAACTCTTGTGGTTAAATTTAAATTTCGATATATCTTTTATATAACATTAATTCTAAGATCAAGTGGTAGTACACTCACTATATATTAACACTCAATGAATAGAGTTCACTCCAGATCTAACAAGCTAACGCCCAAACCATTAGCCAAGTGACATTGACACAGCGCTGATGGCTCAGATAAGTCTACTAATTGTCTTTAATGTTGATAAGTGGATATGTTTCTAGTCCATGACAGGGTAATGAAGTACGAAATTTGACCTGTTATGCTAGGTTAGGTGTTTAACTCATATACATGTTATAAACATGTTGCATGATTGCTTTGATGTCTGATTTTTGTATTTTAAATTGACATATTCACTTTCACAATTAAATTTTTTAGCTGCACTTGGATACCAGAACAGAGAAAGCCTGCTCAGGCTCTAGGTCAAAGGTCACAGAATCTTTATGTTATATATTTGAAAATCAATGTTACACTAAAACAATGAATACAAAATGCTAATCAATGTAAGCTTACTTTTAGTTTAATACCAATTCATTAAAAAGAATAGCAAAGGTCGAAGGTCAGGGTCTCTTTTTAAAAAAAATCTCTCAGATTGTTTATTAGGATTCATAGAACCTTTTACTTTGATGCAACAAAAATTAAAATAGATTTTTTTTTTCATTGGGAGAGAGGTTTTCAATTAGTTTCTTTATATTTGTTTTGTGTATTTCAGGTACCAGGATCTGATTCACCTGAAATGTATGTCATGCAGGCTAGCACTGGGTAAGTTTTCCATAGACATCACTGAAAATGTATATTCTGCACATTTGTACAGAGTACTTTTCTTTGGGAATCCTGAGACCCTGTTGTTCAGTAATTTGTCACCTAAAGATGTTTGTTCTCAGGTTAACCACCAGTATTATCTACTTCAACCAATTATGTCAGATATGCTGAAATTCAGGAAAATTGTCTAGGCCTGGAACCATTGGAACACATGAGACAAAATCAAAATTCAGTTCTGTATGTAATTCCCCAACCTAGATCCAGTGAGCTGTTAAATTTGCACCCTGTTCTTGCATCTGTCCCTACTTATGTCCATTCCTTTGCCAGGACCACATGTCACCTTGACATTTAATAGAATTGTTGAAATTGCTATTGAAACATAAAGTAAAAAATAATGACACAAATACTGAATTCCAGGCATACTTCACAAGAAACTTTATAGATACTTTAGAACATTGTGACCAATTAAATAGGAGTGAAGATTGAAAGGATATAAAATTTATATACCACTAGAGCATGTTTTATAATTTCTTTCAATTAAAAGTCACCACACCAGAGAAGACCAACACTTCAAACATTATAGGTAATTGATATCGTGGTATACATTGTACACTAGTTAGTCTACTTCTTACTGTGTATACTCCTGATGTTTATAAACCGTTACCTATTTCACGAAACCAAGATCAAATGAATGATTAAATAACTTAACACAGCTTACAGACGCTATATTTATCACCTGTGGAAATCAGACGACAATACCACAGGAGTTGGGGAGCAGTCATTATTTTGTACCGATGCAACATGTTACAAAGTTAACCAATAACAGTGTTAACCTTCTGACCTCTTGTAAACAGATTGAACACAGCTGTAAAACAGATTGTTTGAGGGGCACTTGTGAGCCGAGTGTTGACTATAGAACCTGAAATGAAATAACATTTGGTATTGTGACAGACTATTGGTACCTTGCCAGTTATAATGTCACAGAGTGTAGATAGGTGTATGTACACAATCAATCCAATGACTTACTTGTTATATTACAAATTTCTCTTTAATAAATTCAAAGACGATTTGTTTTGTGTATCAAGTGAAGTGTTATATTGTCTTGTGCATGTCTGAGATTTCTCTGAACAGAACCTGCTTATAATTAATATATTGACAGGAAATTCTGTACAAATGAATGTCATAGATACAATACCTCAATCTGTTTAATGTGGTATAAAATGTATTCTGTGTCGATGTTTAAATACCACATATGGCTGTTTTAATTACTTTCAATGTCATATACATTCAAGAAACATGGTGACGTAATATTTGTTTATTATCGTATAATAGTTTTATATAATTATTCTTCACAAAATGAGCAAAAGGGTGTTTTATGTAATAAGACATATATAGAACCTGAACATATTTTGTATGTATGTAACTTAGTGGCAGAAGTTCCATGATGTTTTTAACAAATATAATGGCTTTATATAGAATCCAGAAATTTCACTCAAACAAATTAAAACATTTAACTTTGAACTTTGCTCTGTTTTCCCATTCTGTCAACATGGTAAAAATATATAAAAGACAGGCTGAAGTTTTAAGTTGAAGCTGAAATAAATGGGTATTTTTGTATATTTTAAGTTAATGTAAGACTGATTGAAAATAGACAGTTTATTGAAATAGGGAAAACAAAAACAAAAGTTTCTGTAATTGTTTCCCCGATATATACAGTATTCATAGTCTTCATTATTGACTTTCAGTTAATACATACATAAAATTTAATATAGCTGATCTGTTGCAGTTTGAGAAATCAGAAATTGTTTTCCAAAGTGTCTTCAATTTGTCGATATAAAAGCATCTACTTGGGTACGTTGTTCAAAACTTACAGTCTTACATGATATCAACGTCATTCTGACTTTACATTTTTAACAGAGTGAAATCAGCCAAGGTTAACCGGCCGTACACGCATTCCTCCATCCTGCCCTCGAGAAAGCGTGCCATGTCCAACACCTCTAAGGCCACTCGTTCTATGCAGACTTCCAGAAGTACCTCTAGCCGAAATACGGTAGGTCATTTTTATGTAAATACATCCTACAACACTCTCTTATGAGTTTTATCAGTTCTTGAATATGGTCAGTTTTAGAACTCCATCATAGAATTCTTCTCTGTAATTGCTTACAATTGAGTAACATCATTAATTTGGACACACATTTCCTCGGCCATTGATGAGATGTGGTATACAGCTGTCCTCTGTTATAATACTGATAGTCCGGTGCCCATTTTTTCACTCTTTAATCACTGTTCAGATATCACTTTTTACCTTGTCTTTTCTTTGCAAAATGAAAAACAAATTGAAAAGCTTTTTCTTTCATGATACCATTAGTTTTGCAACATGTAAATACACAAATAAAGTCTCTGTGTTTCATGTTGCGAGCTGAAAAAAGGCTATATCATCAGAACACAGCACCAGATTTTGTTTGTAGCATATTACATTTCTATCTAAAAACTGTAAAATCAAATCTGACATTTCTTTTCAAAGGAATGATGTCTTCCAGATGTTTTGTCTTTTAAGGTCACTTGAGACAAAGTCTCATGGTGACCTTTTGCAATCACCTTCATCCGGTGTCGGGCGTCTGTAAACAATTTAACATTTTTGACTTCTCAAAAACTCCTTATCCAATTTCAATGAAATTTCGCAGAAACCTTCCCTGGTCTAAAATAAAAGAAAAGAGTGAATGATATGGTCCCCACCCCATGGGGACCTGAGGGTTGGGGACAAAAGTGTCAAATTTATTCAAATTTTAAAAAATCTTCATTTCAACACCCTGATATGTTAGAATCAAATGCTCTTCATGGATAGAAGCATCTTAAGGTGGTTTACAAAATCGTAAATATTGAGGATAAAATGTTTGTTATCCATTGGAAATATTTCAAACTTGGTTAGAATTATGAATGAAGGATGACAGCTAGATGGTATGGATAGATTGATCCTGACTGAACCCCAGGGGATGTTAGGCAGGGCCAAAAGATCAAACTGACTTTAATTTCAAAAATTTTCTTCTCAACTCCCAGGTATGGTCGAATGAAATCTCTCCTAGGGTGGAAGTGTCATAAGGTTCTTTAATTATCAAAATGGCTCTCACATTTCTTCCTGGAGAGGAAATTTTGAGCATAATGTCATTCATTTCCCAATGGAAATAACTTTGTAAGAATTATCAGTAAAGGATGACAGTTTGGTGGTATGCATGTATAGACACTAGCTTACTGTATTCAGTGTCACAATTTCTGTTGCATGACACTTGATAACTACCCTTTAACCTTTATGTTCAATATTTCTTATCTCTTGTCTTTATAAGTAAGCAACTTTGTGGAGATTAATCTCCTATTGACTGACTACCACTACTGGAATATATAAAGTCATATTTTGTACATTCTGTCATCATTTCAATCAACCCATAACTTTGCTTTTCCAGACAAGATGGTATTTTGACATGGTGAGAATTTGTTTGTAATTTTTTTTTATAGATAAAAAATTATATAAATCAGTGGTTATTACACAGAAGATGATCAGAAACAACTTTGATTCTGTAGCTAGAATATTCTAGAAATCCATACATGTAGCTGACCATCTTCTTGTAATATGATAAAAACCTTGGTGGAAGATTTTTTATAAATTCTACAGTATAGTTTGAAGTTAAGTATACTGCATGGTGTGTTCCTCCTGTAGAATTCCCCAGTAGAATGTCAGGCCATATAGTCATTGTGTATTCTATGTAAAGATTCCATATTTTCTGTGAATATTCATATATAATTGAAAATAGGAGATTTTTAAAAGTTACCCAGTCTTTATTGAGTATAATACATGTTTTTTAAAAAGATCATGACAAATGTATCTTTACAGAATCCAAATAAAAATTAATTAATTTTGTGCCTGCACCCAGACCCTGTTTAGATTGCTTGCATGTTGTGTTCCCATTATTGCACATGTTTATAGTCTGTGATTTGTTCCTAATTACCATAGCACCTTTGTCCATGTATATCCAAGTTTTTAAGTTAGTCTCCTTAATTTTTTTCTGCTGCCCCCTAAAATGTCGTTTTAATAGCTGGCTTCTGAAACCAGCTGTCCAAGAAGCTTTTGCAGTCTCTCAAATATGTATGAAAGTTAAGTGACCATAATTTCCAGAATTTTTGTTCCTGTGATTTTTTGAAAGTTTCAATTTGAAAAAGTGAAATGCTAAATTTTCATCGGAGATTAAAACTGTACAGCTGCCAAGAAAAATGAAAATTAAAAAACTGACTTAATTTTTTTATTTGACCACATTTAAAAAATTTACTTTTTTAAAGACTTCATGATTTGACAGAGAAATATTTGAGATCCATGTTCTTCATAACACTTGGTGTTATGTTGGAGGTGTTGTGAAAAGTGAACCCTGAGACCTAATGTCATGTTGGAGGTGTTGTGTAAAGTGAACCTCGCGACTTGGTGTCATGTTGGAGGTGTTGTGTAAAGTGAACCCTGAGACCTAATGTCATGTTGGAGGTGTTGTGTAAAGTGAACCTCGCGACTTGGTGTCATGTTGGAGGTGTTGTGTAAAGTGAACCCTGAGACTTGGTGTCATGTTCGAGGTGTTGTGTAAAGTGAACCCTGAGACTTGGTGTCATGTTGGAGGTGTTGTGTGAAGTGATCCTTGAGACTTGGGGTCATGTTGGAGGTGTTGTGTAAAGTGAACCCTGAGACTTGGTGTCATGTTGAAGATGTTGAGTGAAGTGAACCTCGAGTCTTGATGTCATGTTGGAGGTGTTGAGTAAAGTGAACCCTGAGACTTGGTGTCATGTTGAAGATGTTGAGTAAAATGAACTTCGTGTCTTGGTGTCATGTTGGAGGTGTTGAGTAAAGTGAACCTCGAGTCTTTGTGTCATGTTGGAGGTGTTGTGTAAAGTGAACCTCGCGACTTGGTGTCATGTTGGAGGTGTTGTGTAAAGTGAACCTCGCGACTTGGTGTCATGTTCGAGGTGTTGTGTAAAGTGAACCCTGAGACCTAATGTCATGTTGGAGGTGTTGTGTAAAGTGAACCTCGAGACTTGGTGTCATGTTGAAGATGTTGAGTAAAGTGAACCCTGAGACTTGGTGTCATGTTGGAGGTGTTGTGTGAAGTGATCCCTGAGACTTGGGGTCATGTTGGAGGTGTTGTGTAAAGTGAACCCTGAGACTTGGTGTCATGTTGGAGGTGTTGTGTAAAGTGAACCCTGAGACTTGGGGTCATGTTGGAGGTGTTGTGTAAAGTGAACCCTGAGACTTGGTGTCATGTTGAAGATGTTGAGTAAAGTGAACCTCGAGTCTTGATGTCATGTTGGAGGTGTTGTGTAAAGTGAACCTCACGACTTGGTGTCATGTTGGAGGTGTTGTGTAAAGTGAACCCTGAGACCTAATGTCATGTTGGAGGTGTTGTGTAAAGTGAACCTCGCGACTTGGTGTCATGTTGGAGGTGTTGTGTAAAGTGAACCCTGAGACTTGGTGTTATGTTCGAGGTGTTGTGTGAAGTGATCCCTGAGACTTGGGGTCATGTTGGAGGTGTTGTGTAAAGTGAACCCTGAGACTTGGTGTCATGTTGAAGATGTTGAGTAAAGTGAACCCTGAGACTTGGTGTTATGTTGAATGTATAAGGTGAAGTGATCCTGGAGTCCTTGTGTAAATGTTGAAGATGTTGGGTAACCACCATGTAAATATTTCCATTCTTTACTTTAACCTGTAAATTTTATATTCATGGTGATGTTATCTTCTTAGTTCTACACAAATGTTAAAGTTTACATGGGTTGCACACCTGTATCATTGGTATTGGTTGTGATATTTATTTATTATTGCACAAACTTTACTTCTTTGTTTATCTACACATTCATACATAATACATTAAATGACATTTGTATTTTTTTGTGCATCTATACAATTTCTGACATCGATTTTTGGCTTTATTACTTTTCATTATTTTTCAAACCAGTGATTGAAGTTTTCATTACAAATGCAAATATTGTATAAATTGTTCTGATATGGTTGCCACAGCCAAAGATCTATACAAAATATTAGGACTGTATTATATAGATATATATTGGATTTTGAATAACCAGAAAATATGGTATCTTAACTCCGCAGTAAACCTTGTCTTCTGTTAAACTCCTTCGACATGTCTGTGCCTTTTTCATCCTTCAGATGGTATACAGTATGTATACAACATTTATATCTCTCTATAACTTTGGTAATTGTTTGTAGTCTGTAAGGTATTGTATATATATTTTCCATATATGGTATTTAGAAGCCATTGTTAGATTTTCTGTGGTCCCTGATCTGTTACCTAGGTAGCAGAACTTCTGTAGTTGATACAGATCAACACAAGGTTAAGACAGTATTAATTTTTAGAGATTGTCCGAGAATATTTCATTGTTTGGTGCATTCATTGCCCTGTGAACAGCCAGAGCTATATTGAGGTGGGGTCTCCATATAGTACCCTCTGACTGGCTCGTTTCTCAGCTTCCTGTGAAGTACAAAAAGCTTTGGGAAGGGAGCATCAGACCATGCTGTGCTGATTTTCATCTCAGATTGAGAAGGCTAGCTCTCTAACCAAAGGAGCTGTCATGGCCCCTTCCCGGCTATCTTTAGGGACATGCTGTAATGTCATCATATAATAATCATGAAATATACTATATTTTCTATGTCCTGAGAAACAGAAAGCCAAACAAATACTTTTTCACCAATTTTATTCTTCTGCAATGGAAAGGCTCATTTTTAGGTCTTGATAAAGGGGCAGATTGCCTGGTATTTTAAAAATTTCTCTTTTTTTCTCTGTTGTTATCGGCTCTCTGTGCTTTCAAGTGCTAGTTGCATTGATTAACATTGAAAGTGAAAATTGAATAAATCAATTACTATAAGTAAGGAACTCTGGTTACATGTAAAGTGATATTCTTGGCTAGTATCCATTTCACCATAGGCTCATGAAACTCACTGCAAGATTAATTTCCTATTTGTTTGTTTTTGTTTCTATTCAAAGCAGATTTATTTCTGATCCATAATGAATTAGTCTGGACAAGGTTTGTGTTAGTAAGTTGTAGAGAGTTAATCTGGAATATTTCAATAAGTTAATCTGTTTCTAGTCCAGAATTTGTTTTAAGTCCTAATACTAGTTATTGAAAGGAAAAGTTCTGCAACTATGTACAAGAGTTTAATCAGTGTATTTGATGTTCATCAACCATTCAACAAATGAAATATTTTGTTTCATATTTATAGAGAGCTACTTACCGGAAAATTATTGAAAAATAGAAGGTTGTCTGATAATATCTGTTTTACCATACATCTGTACACACATCTACTAGAGTATGAAACACTGAATTCATGAATTAATTCTGAGTGACATTTTTTAATCCATATGTAATTCTTTATCCAAAAAATAAACACCTTACCCAGTGTAGTTAATTGGAAAATGATTTTCCGACATAGATAAATGGCCTTATAGCTTTTGAAACATAGCAGTAAGACGGTTGTAAAACAATTAATTAGGTGTATGTTGATATATATGACTTGCCAGGCTGTTGTGCTAATGTTACTGGGTAGTGGTTGCTGAGAGCCACACGTTATTTGAGGACTGGATTCAAGCTCTCTTGAACTTCTCCAGGTATTGACATAAACATTATGGAATAGCAGCGATTGTTGCGGTGATTCCTGACTTCCTGCCTTTGTAGGTATTGTTGTAGGTATTGTTATAGAGTCCAATAAAACTGACATTTCCTTGACGTTTAGATTTTGTATGCATGTGTGTACAGCATTGTAGTGAAGACTACAGGAACTTAAGGAAATGCATTGCTGACAGACCTGGAAGGTATTGGTGTTAATATGGACCCTATGTGATATTTTAAGGAAACCTTCCTGCCCAGACCTTGTAGGTTTGGTGTTGATGTGGACCCTATGTGATATTTTAAGGAAACCTTCCTGCCCAGACCTTGTAGGTTTTGGTGTTGATGTGGAGCCTATGTGATATTTCAGGAACACTTCCTGCCCAGACCTTGTAGGTTTTGGTGTTGATGTGGACCTTATGTGATATTTCATGAATCCTTCCTGCCCAGACCTTGTAGGTTTTGGTGTTGATGTGGACCCTATGTGATATTTCAGGAAACCTTCCTGCCCAGACTTTGTAGGTTTTGGTGTTGATGAGGATCCTATGTGAAATTTCAGGAAACCTTCCTGCCCAGACCTTGTAGGTTTTGGCGTTGATGTGGACCCTATGTGATATTTCAGGAATCCTTCCTGCCCAGACCTTGTAGGTTTTGGTGTTGATGTGGACCCTATGTGATATTTCAGGAACACTTCCTGCCCAGACCTTGTAGGTTTTGGTGTTGATGTGGACCCTATGTGATATTTCAGGAACACTTCCTGCCCAGACCTTGTAGGTTTTGGTGTTGATGTGGACCCTATGTGATATTTCAGGAATCCTTCCTGCCCAGACCTTGTAGGTTTTGGTGTTGATGTGGACCCTATGTGATATTTCAGGAATCCTTCCTGCCCAGACCTTGTAGGTTTTGGTGGTGATGTGGACCCTGTGCGATATTTCAGGAATCCTTCCTGCCCAGACCTTGTAGGTTTTGGTGGTGATATGGACCCTATGTGATATTTCAGGAATACTTCTTGCCCAGACTTTGTAGGTTTTGGTGTTGATGTGGACCCTATGTGATATTTCAGGAATTCTTCCTGCCCAGACCTTGTAGGTTTTGGTGTTGATGTGGACCCTGTGCGATATTTCAGGAATCCTTCCTGCCCACACCTTGTAGGTTTTGGTGTTGATGTGGACCCTATGTGATATTTCAGGAATCCTTCCTGCCCAGACCTTGTAGGTTTTGGTGGTGATGTGGACCCTATGTGATATTTCAGGGATAATTCCTGCCCAAACCTTGTAGGTATTGGTGTTGATGATGATCCTATGTGATATTTCAGGAATCCTTCCTGCCCAGACCTTGTAGGTTTTGGTATTGATGATGACCGAATACAACGTTTTTGACAATTTGTAAATTTGATCTTAAAGTTTTACGTTTGGAAGATTGATATTGTTCTTGGATGAGTACTGTTAGGTCACTAGCTCTTAATTGTGTCGTATCAATGATGGGAATTCTCTACAGTTTGGATTAAAGTTTAGCTTATGAAAACAACTGTTGATTGCTATAAAGTTTTGTAATATTTGAATCTTTCACTCAAGTAAAGAATGACTTGGTATATAATAATCAAAAGAATCTTGTCAAAGAATGTTTTAGAGGTTAAATGTGACAATTGATCACTTCATTAGCTAAAGAAAAATTACACACTAAAAAGTATACATGTACTCATAATGTAAAGCACCTTTGTGTTCCTATAAATGACTGGAAACATTATGTGAAACGTTCTAGGTGACAATTTTTTTTCAGTTTATAGATAGAAACACACAGTGTAGGTGTACCTGCCCTTCTCTGATATGACAGTGACTCTAACATCTTTGACCTTTGGATGACAGGGAGATATGAGTGGTACATAAAAAGCTTTACCCCCAATGTGAGATACCCATAGTTCTCGACCTCATGAGGGTAAATTAGTCCAACAGCACAGTCACCTTGGAATCCACTGGTCTATCATATAACTTGACATTTCATTTATGACTTATCAAGTTGTCTCAACTGACCATAATCAATTTTTTTCAGAGTAAAGATCAACTGACTGGATTTGGTAGGTTCAGTTGATATAGAGATCAATGTACACTTTATAAGAGTGTTTTCTATGTAAATGGCAAATTATTAAGATTTTAAATGTTTTGCTGTGTATTCAATATTTGTCAGTATTGGAATGCATGACCTCCCATTGAGAAAAACTGACTTTTAACTTTGCGATAGTCTTGTCTTCCCGTTTTATACAGTGGTAGATATTTATAGTGAAAATGAATTCGACCTGTGTATAGATCTATGTTTGACCAGTGTATATGTGAATTTGGTGTTACCTGTTAGATGGTGCTGGAGTTAAATACCTGACTTGATTAGGTACATAATATAGGTATATATGTACACAGTAGTGTTTACCTTTGGGATCAAACTTACAATTATATCTACCCACACATTTAATCTATAAATATAACTTCTAGTATATATTCTTCAGTTTTGATAACTGAATAAAAATACTGAATGCTTCAGTATTTTTCATTTATTTTTCTGACCATCAAATGTGAAAAATATTTACTCAGATGAAGTGGCTTTCTAAACTGTAAACTTGATTTTACAATCATTTGAATTTGTTCGGTTTTCAAACATGACACTGATCGATTGTTTTTTTCATCATTTTCCTTGGAGGTTTATATGTAACTCAGACGTTGATCAGTAATTCAAGCATCTGGTGATGTCTTGTCTGAAGGTTTGTTTAACCATTTACCATCTGAAGTCCTCTTTGATTTATTTGTTATGAATTCAGAGATATGTATGTTATATGTAGAGTTTCTTTAAAGTCATCTTACTTCAGTAAATTTGAAGCCACAATCTTCTTCATCATATGTATATTTATTAATAGGTATACCGGTATATATAAATTTCTCATTTGGTTTTACTAACAAACCCTTTTGAGAAAAAAAAACCTACTGTAATACCATAAAGAAATTGTTTTGTACTTAAGAAATAAAAATATTTAAGTTTTCAATATTTTCACAATTTGAAAAAAAGATAATTCATTTTCTGTTTAATAAACTTTATCATTGCTGAAATCTGACAATGTTGGTACCTGCATTTCATGAAATAGCTGTGTTGTTCCTGAATGAGGAGTACTTGACAGTTTAATGAAAGTATTGACATTATCAGCTGCATGGTCTCCCAGACAGAATACCTTTAATGAACTCCCACAATAGGTCTATGCTAAAGTGACAACTGTCTGTAGCTAGGGACAACAACATCTGTTTCTTGATGATTGATTACTTCATAAACTTATAATAAGTGTATTAACAAAACATTTCTGTGGGATTCTTTCA
The DNA here is from genome assembly GCF_031769215.1 of Ylistrum balloti. Taxonomy (NCBI): domain Eukaryota; kingdom Metazoa; phylum Mollusca; class Bivalvia; order Pectinida; family Pectinidae; genus Ylistrum; species Ylistrum balloti. The sequence continues at coordinate 662,214 of NW_026781959.1, forward strand.
AGCTTTAAAGGGAGATAATTACTGTTATGACTTACCTTGTCATTTATAAGTTAATCAATATGGTTGATAGCATTAGACTAGGACATTGCTATATCTATCTTGCCTATTACTTGACGGTAGGATGACATCTATTACTACAATCATAGTTAATATTTTAAAGAAATGACAAATAATCAATCATATTCATGACCTGTTTTATTTATGTTATTTGAATTCCAACAGTTGAGTGGACAAATTCTAGAGACTAACATGTAGCTTTTGGGTCACTATGCTGTAATGTATCTCTGTCTTTGAATGTTGATGTGTTGTGTAATTTGTCCATCAAAAGGTCAGTGCAGTGTACCTGAGTTTTCATCTTGATCTGATCATTGTGTTTTCACCATAGTAATGATATATATATGATATTCCAACAGACCATGCCGGGAGAGAAACGCCACATGAAGTCTGCTCATAGTGAACATTGGAACAAAAGTGAACAAGGACAGCGTCTCAACCGAGAATGGTCCAGTGTCTCCGACAGTCGTGCCCTCAAGAGGTCGTCAGAGGTAGGTTAAAGGTCATTTTCAGGTTAAACCTGATCACTGATCACCTTAGGTTGGTTTTATGTTACCTTAATAAAGTAAGTCAAAGTTTCAATCCAGAATTTTTTTCAAAATCAATAGAATTGTTTTGTAAATAAATTGGTCTATTTTAGATATTCAATTTGATGGAAGATCTCGGTAATCTCGTGTAACACTAGGATATTAGTAGTGTCTAACCTTACCATAACTACACCACACAAACAGAGAAAACTTCAGTGTAGAAAATGTCAATACAAATTTAAGTTAGGGAGCTGTTAGTCTAAAAGGTGTTTAAATGTGTGTGAATAGAGTGAAAAGACTTATCATGTCATGGTTTATGGCTGATTAAACAAGATATAAGGAATATCATTACGATGGTGTTTACCTTGATTTGTACCCATGTTTGTGCACAGAAGAAGTTTGTGTGTACCTGGTATATTGTATATCATGATTGGTGCACAGTAGAAGGAGACTTAGCATTACTTTTCCTTCTTCCCAAAACAGCCCATCCCAAACACCATCAAAAGAAAAATGTTTCTACCCTTTTAATAATTTAAAAAGGGAAAAAGAGAAAATAAACCAGTCCAATCTGTAAAACTGGGCAAACCAAGCATTCTTCAGACCCCACTGCTAACATTCCCCTGTAACATAGAGAAAAACATTTATTCAGATGCTGTGGTGATATATTTCTATTTTACATGTAAACTTTACCATCTATAAGTGAACTACACAATGTGATATAAGATGGAATTCTATGTAAAGCAATCCTTAAGCTTGTTTTTTAAAAGAACTAGCTGAAATCCTTTCTATGTTACCACTGTCTACAGATTGTGTCACACCGAGTAGATCGTATGTATTTCATGAATGGCAGCAATATCCGACTCCAGCCCAAGTATCATGTGGATGAGGAAGAACTGATGCATCTTCGTGAAGTTTCAAAGTCTCGCCAGAGTACACAACATCCACGGTATGTTCAACGTTGTTCAGAAATGATATACAGACCTTTGGTTAAAGCAATCTGCAGGCTCTTGGTCTGTTGGTCCTCAATCCACTTTTACAAATTTTCAAACTAGAGTTAGTAAATAAGAATGTGTTGAAGTATGGTTTAATGAATGAAAACCAGTTATCCCAACACCTTTGGCAGTTTCAATACCCAACTCCCTAACAATAGACAGAACACAGATATCCAAGTGCCACTGTGTGTAGCGGAGGGACCTATAGCTCTTGTGTTTTCACTTCAATACATAATCTTAAATTAGGAGATGTTAAACGTTATCTTTATGCAGTTGCTTATTGAATTGGATTTTGGTCAGCATTCAGTAAATTTGTTGCATTTTGTCTTGTTTGATAAAATTTTATAAAAGTCTTGTCAAATTTTGCCTGGAGAATAATTTTAAGTTTTCACTCGAAGAATATTTTCTTGAGAAAAAGAAATCATTTTGAACATATGCATATGTCCTGGAAATACTGGAGTGAAAATTGAAATATATTGAATCATAGAGACATTTTATTGTATTATACCTCTGGATGTTAGTATCCTAAATCTGACTGACTAATAAAACATGAAATTACCCTTAAAATGTAAAATTTAATTCTTGATGTTAACGTCTAAAATTAATATTTGATTATCTTGTAATCAAGGGCAAAAGAGCAAAATTAATCAAGTTTTGAACATGGAAATAAAAAGTGAATGACAGAATTCTGATCTAGCACTGACACCAGATAACATGTAATGATTAGATTAGGAACTTCCCAAGCTGCAAAATTTTATGCTGGAACAGCCAAAAACATATGTCAAGATTTCAGATTCTAAATTGGTTTAGTTTATAAATCAGTTCCATTTGCAAATAAATTTCAAAATGCTATTTAGAATTTACGACTTTTGTAGAAATTTATTAATTGCATGTTAGAACTGCACGATCCCAAGTACGATTGATTTTCCTGTTCATCCGTACATGTAGCATGACCCATAGACATACCAGTAGTAGAACCTGTAGGACATATACATATTTGTAGCAGAAATAATTTGTGTGTGTAAAATATAGTAAGTACATGTCATAGTTTATTTCTATACTAACATATCCTTACTGTTAGCCAGTTGCCTGTAGATAATTCATCTAAAAATTAAATCAGCGATTTTATCAATATTTACTGGAAGATATATATGTATAGCTGACGTCAAACTTCTCTATATATACACAGGTTAGTACATCAGAACTTGTAAGGGGGAGAGTAATTTTTAGACTTATGCTATTTCAGTCCTAAACTAAAGAATGGGTAAGATGTCATTAAAATCATATTAATTAGAAAATTAATCCTTTTTTAATAACTTAATTTTCAGCCTTAATTTTCTGGAAAATAAAGTAGAACAAACCTAAACATTTCTAATATAGAACATGAATGACATGAGAGATTGTTTGATTCTGTGTAGGAAATTATAGCATGAAGTGTGTCTGTTTTGACTTCTGGTTGGTTAAGGCATGCTTACTGGGTAGCAGGTACATCATAATAACCTTATATAACTCTACTGTCGATGATGGTTGTATAAATAGATTTTTTGGCTATAAGCAATAAGGAAGTAATATCAGTACATATTATCATCAATCTGAAAAAGTACTGCTTCAGGTATTCTATATTGTTGTGGAAATTTACAAATTCACTCTGTTTCTAAATTTTCAAAATTGTTACAGCTAAAAGAGTCTAATGTATGAATACTAATAAAGCTGCTTTTTAATTTTTGAAATAAAAATTTGGCTGACACTTTACGCCTTGTCTCAAATGCTAAGAAAATATATTTAATAAAGAAAATACTTTTCATAGATTAATAGAGAGTTTATTGTGATATGTAAAAGTTTACTGGGGCTTTGCCTAGGGTTAAGCATGTGTTCTCTAAAAAGGTTACTGGGGCTTTGCCTAGGGTTAAGCATGTGTTTTCTAAAAAGGTTACTGGGGCTTTGCCTAGGGTTAAGCATGTGTTTTCTAAAAAGGTTACTGGGGCTTTGCCTAGGGTTAAGCATGTGTTCTATTAAAAGGTTATTGGGGCTTTGTCTTGAGTTAAAGCATGTGCATGGGTACAGCGTACCACAGGAGTATGTGTTTGTATGGAAGTACTAAAACCTAACTCTCTCTACCCCATATAACAGGTCTCGCCAGAAGATCACCAAACATACAGTTTCATTTCCTTTCATTTCATTTTCTACCTTGAATTATACACTAACTGAAATATTCCGTACAAGAACACACTGAACTACAGAAGAAAAGTCTATTGATCTTCATTTTCTTTTTGTAATTGAAAGCTGATATTAAGACATTGTCAAGTGCAAGTTTAAGTGTTTATTGCTTAATAAATCATTTATTATTCAAGGTCTTTTTCATTGTAAGTCACCTAAGGACCATGCTTTGTGTTTGTTTCTGTCAAATACTATCATGGAAAAAATGGGTTAGAAAATTTTTTTAAATTTTGTTGTGAGTAGAAAAGGTATTTACTTGTGAAGTATTGATATTTCTACCAGAATTTATCTACAATCACATTTATCTTCTCTCTATCATTCCTTTATCTAAAATCATACTTACCTTCTCTCTATCATTCCTTTATCTACAATCACATTTATCTCTCTCTCTATCACATTTCTCTCTTATTCCTTTATCTACAATCACATTTATCTTCTCTCTATCATTCCTTTATCTACAATCACATTTATCTTCTCTCTATCATTCCTTTATCTACAATCACATTTATCTTCTCTCTATCATTCCTTTATCTACAAACACATTTATCTTCTCTCTATCATTCCTTTATCTACAATCACATTTATCTTCTCTCTATCATTCCTTTATCTACAATCACATTTATCTTCTCTCTATCATTCCTTTATCTACAATCACATTTATCTTCTCTCTATCATTCCTTTATCTACAATCACATTTATCTTCTCTCTATCATTCCTTTATCTACAATCACATTTATCTTCTCTCTATCATTCCTTTATCTACAAACACATTTATCTTCTCTCTATCATTCCTTTATCTACAATCACATTTATCTTCTCTCTATCATTCCTTTATCCACAATCACATTTATCTTCTCTCTATCATTCCTTACGCATAATGTTGGGAGTGAAAACTTCAACAATTTATTTCTTATTCATCTTTATTTCTTTCAATTTCTTATTTTCATCTCACTTTTGTATTTTCTTTCAAAAGTAATATTTATAATGATCTCCTTTAATTTCTTCTGTAATTATTTCACTATTGTAGTTGGATGTCTTCTCTCTTATGTCTTATTTTTCTTTGCATTTGTCTGTCATTTTCATGCTTCATAAAATTTCCTGACATTTCCTTCCCTCTGTCTTTTTCTTAATATTTTCTTTCCCTTTGTCTGTCTTTCCTTTACCTGTTCAGGAAGATCATACGACCCAGTGTGAACTTTGAGGACAACTACCTGGAATCTGTACGTAACTCCTCGCCATCTCAGTCCAATGAGGATGTCCATCCCCTGTCCAATCCTCCAGGTTCATCCCCTGTCATGTCTTCAACCCCACGCCCTATGTCTAGTTGTCAAATGTGTAACCACAGCCAAAGCAAGCCAGTTCCCAAGTCAGTCAGTGAGGAATCTGGTATCCAGGATGACGACTGGCAGGAGGAGGACATTGAAGTGGCCAATGGAGAGCCAGAGGTCTGCTCAGAGATGGACAGCTCCAGACCAATAAGTAAGGTAGATATTAAACATCTACAAGTTCAGGATGGACCTATCAACATTATAGACATCTTATCTCATGGTGAAATGCAAGCCTTGGGAGACTGTATGGTGAAACTTCTCGAAAGTTACCCCCAGAAAAAGAAAGTGCGTACTACAGATGAAGATTGGATTTTCAACACGCCACTGAAGAACCAAAGAATTCGTAATAATAGAAGAGTTTCTGGTAACCCAAAGGTCCACAGTCAACACAATAAGAACATCTCCCACTCAGCACCTCTTCCTAAAAGTGCACGTAGCAATGACTCCAGCACCCTCAAACTGGACAACTTGATGCAGAAATTTCCCAGGAGAAGACCCAGTGCAAGGTTAAAGATGTCACAAACCACAGAGCCTGTAGAATGTGATTGTCGTAAATCTCTTGGAGGGGGATTATCATTTAAAATCAATGGCACACAATCACCTATCTTCATAAAAGTTCCATCCTATTGATGTGAAGTATTTGGGTTCCGAACCTCTTTGACCATTGATGTTGGGTCAATGCTGTAGAGACTTATTTCGTATTGGCGTTCAATAATTTGTTATTGATATGTAGTATAGTTTCAGCATTAGAAAGTTTGGATCAATGTGATTGATAACTCTCACAACTGTTCTTTAAACATTTTTCTGATACTGTTCAGATTTATCAACTTTGTTTTTGATGCATTTGTACATTTTTTTTTAATTTTAAATAAATTATTTGTTATAGAAAATAATAGCAATCCTTTCTTATCAAAGTTCTGATTATATGTTAATTTATGCTGCTAGATTCTGTGACAAAGACTGATAATATGTTTACACATTATCACAGAGATGTACCAAATAGATGTTTTGATATATTCATATCTCTGGTTAACATATATTCTGCCAGAATGTGTTCTCCAAACTTAAAGAAATGTTTTCAAATATATTTTTTGCTTCAATAAAATTTGTAACTTTATCTTTTGAGGTATTTAATATCTCCTGTGATATGTTATAATCTTTTCCACTTTTGATGTTATTAAATTCAAGCTAAAATTGGGAATTCATTATTGTGATGACTTTTTAATGAGTGAAAGTTAATATAGAGTTGTTTAAGTGGGCGTTTCATCATGATACTATCACTTTCCACCCTTAGGGTTGTTAAAATGCCATCTTGGTAAGTAGTTATGTTTTTGCTGACCTTAATTTTCATTGTCATATATAATAACTGTTACATTGATTAGTCCAACATTTCGTGAGGTCTTCCAGCTTCCATTAGTATACAAAACACTGCGACACTTGAGGGCTGTAGATCAATGTAGTTCACATATTGTAGTACATATTTACCACATGAAATGTACTAACTTAAACATATTCCCCATTAATTTCTCAATTAAATGTGTAGACAAAACTGCAATTAATAAATTCAAACCACAAGCTATTTATAGATTAATTCAGTAAATATTGCATGGAACAGGGTCTATCTCATACTTTCCAATTTTTTCTCTTCCCTTTTTTAGCGTAGTAAATCGTATTATGGTTCCTTAAAAAGACAAATTGCCTTTTACATAACTCATTCTGGTTCATTTAATCAAAGTGAGATAATTTTATAATCTACATGTATACAAAATATTATCAAAGGGAGATAACCTCATTAATGATTGATGCCGTTTCCATTGCTATTTTTCAAGGAATGAAATATTGTTCAAAAATTTGTACTGCTATTTCCAAAATAGGTAGTGAATCTGATGAGTTATGTTATTGACAATTAGTGGTAGAGCTGATCATCTTTTCCCGATACTGTCTGTCCGCAGTCAGTCATCCCTCACTCAGATCTCACTCCCTCAACATGCTCCAGCTTACAACATTATAACCAGATTTCTTGTAATGTAGTGTAAATATTGTTTGGTTTTGTGATTGTGATATTCATTTGTTTCTTTTCTTACCACATATATAGCTGTTGTCTACATGTGTGTAAATAGCTTCCATTTAAAGTCATCTCTGTGGGTAAACTTTAAAAAGTCCATGTACCACTAATCATGTATCAGACATGTACCACCAGATATGTACCACCAGACATGTACCACCAGATATGTACCACCAGATATGTATCAGACATGTACCACCAGTCATGTATCAGACATGTACCACCAGATATGTTCCAGACATGTAACTGATATGTTCCAGACATGTACCACCAGATATGTACCAGATATGTTCCAGACATGTACCACCAGATATGTTCCAGACATGTACCACCAGACATGTACCACCAGATATGTATCAGACATGTACCACCAGACATGTACCACCAGATATGTAACATCAGACATGTACCACCAGACATGTATCAGACATGTACCACCAGTCATGTATCAGACATGTACCACCAGACATGTACCACCAGATATGTATCAGACATGTACCACCAGTCATGTATCAGACATGTACCACCAGATATGTTCCAGACATGTAACTGATATGTTCCAGACATGTACCACCAGATATGTACCAGATATGTTCCAGACATGTACCACCAGATATGTTCCAGACATGTACCACCAGACATGTACCACCAGATATGTATCAGACATGTACCACCAGACATGTACCACCATATATGTACCAGACATGTACCACCAGACATGTAACATCAGACATGTACCACCAGACATGTATCAGACATGTACCACCAGATATGTTCCAGACATGTAACTGATATGTTCCAGACATGTACCACCAGATATGTACCAGATATGTTCCAGACATGTACCACCAGATATGTTCCAGACATGTACCACCAGACATGTACCACCAGATATGTATCAGACATGTACCACCAGACATGTACCACCATATATGTACCAGACATGTACCACCAGACATGTAACATCAGACATGTACCACCAGACATGTATCAGACATGTACCACCAGATATGTTCCAGACATGTACCACCAGACATGTACCACCATATATGTACCAGACATGTACCACCAGACATGTAACATCAGACATGTACCACCAGTCATGTATCAGACATGTACCACCAGATATGTATCAGACATGTACCACCAGACATGTATCAGACATGTACCACCAGATATGTACCAGACATGTACCACCAGACATGTATCAGACATGTACCACCAGATATGTACCAGACATGTACCACCAGACATGTATCAGACATGTACCACCAGATATGTACCAGACATGTACCACCAGACATGTATCAGACATGTACCACCAGATATGTATCAGACGTACCACTAGATATGTATCAGACATGTACCACCAGACATGTATCAGACATGTACCACCAGATATGTACCACCAGACATGTACCACCAGACATGTATCAGACATGTACCACCAGATATGTACCATCAGACATGTACCACCAGATATGTATCAGACATGTACCACCAGACGTGTATCAGACATGTACCACCAGATATGTATCAGACATGTACCACCAGATATGTTCCAGACATGTACCACCAGATATGTATCAGACATGTACCACCAGACATGTACCACCAGATATGTACCACCAGACATGTACCACCAGATATGTATCAGACATGTAACACCAGATATGTATCAGACATGTACCACTAGATATGTATCAGACATGTACCACCAGATATGTATCAGACATGTACCACCAGATATATACCACCAGATATGTATCAGACATGTACCACCAGACATGTACCACCAGATATGTATCAGACATGTACCACCAGACATGTACCAGATATGTATCAGACATGTACCACCAGTCATGTATCACCGGATATGTATCAGACATGTACCACCAGATATGTATCAGACATGTACCACCAGATATGTATCAGACATGTACCACCAGACATGTATCAGACATGTACCACCAGATATGTACCAGACATGTACCACCAGACATGTATCAGACATGTACCACCAGATATGTACCAGACATGTACCACCAGACATGTATCAGACATGTACCACCAGACATGTACCACCAGATATGTATCAGATGTACCACTAGATATGTATCAGACATGTACCACTAGATATATATCAGACATGTACCACCAGATATGTATCAGACATGTACCACCAGACATGTACCACCAGATATGTATCAGACATGTACCACCAGACATGTACCAGATATGTATCAGACATGTACCACCAGACATGTACCACCAGTCATGTATCACCAGATATGTATCAGACATGTACCACCAGACATGTACCACCAGATATGTATCAGACATGTACCACCAGATATGTATCAGACATGTACCACCAGACATGTACCACCAGATATGTATCAGACATGTACCACCAGATACGTATCAGACATGTACCACCAGATATATACCACCAGATATGTATCAGACATGTACCACCAGACATGTACCACCAGACATGTACCACCAGATATGTATCAGACATGTACCATCAGACATGTACCACTAGACATTTATCAGACATGTACCACCAACATGTATCAGACATGTACCACCAGATATGTATCAGACATGTACCACTAGATATGTATCAGACATGTACCACCAACATGTATCAGACATGTACCACTAGATATGTATCAGACATGTACCAGACATGTACCACCAGATATGTATCAGACATGTACCACTAGATATGTATCAGACATGTACCAGACATGTACCACCAGATATGTATCAGACATGTACCACCAGATATGTATCAGACATGTACCACCAGATATGTATCAGACATGTACCACCAGATATGTATCAGACATGTACCACCAGATATATACCACCAGATATGTATCAGACATGTACCACCAGATATGTATCAGACATGTACCACCAGAAATGTATCAGACATGTACCACCAGATATGTACCAGAAAAAAATCATTCCTTCATAACTTTAGAATTTTAACTTCGGGCCTTAATTCCTTATATCATTGTTAAATTTTGTTGGAGGTTTGATCCTGACACAGGTCCTCCTTTACAAGTATTTGGAGTTTTTTATATAAAGTTAATTATCATAGGCCTTCATTCAGGAATGTTTCAAGCTTTTTTATTTTTTTTTACCTTTTTGAAGATCTGCATTTGGAACTATTCTTTAAGCTTGTAGATGATTTTTTGACCTAACACTGCCTTTCCAGGAATCTCCCTGGACATGTAGTAAAACACTCAATGTATAGTGCAATACCTGTATGTGATATAAATAAGCCATGTGGTTTGCAGAATATTTTTGATGTACAAACATTTTACTGAAGATTCAAAACATTTTTTTATGTAACCATTTGTTAAAACTAAGATGAGGAATTTCACTTTTACTGTAACAGTATGTGTCTGCATCATGTAAAACATGTATTACTTAGTCCTTATTTCAGCGCCTGATGCCATAGCTCGTAAAATACAATTTCTTTCAGAAAATTGTATAGTACATGTATATATATGTTTTAAGATTTCAGAACTGTTTATTTTAAAATAGGCAAATCCGTAGATTTTCTTGGCATAACTTTATGTTTTGTTGAAAGTTTTCCATATGCAAAGAAACTAAATAATGTTTCTTCTTTAAGCTGTTGAGAAATTATCATAACACCTGATGTGGTTTTTTTTTTGTTATTTAGACCTTAATGTTTGTCTCTGTTATTGGTGGTTTTCTATACTGACACTAACAAACTAAAATGTATTGTAGAATACACTCTCAGTCAGTCATTCAATGCGCATCAAACTCTATCTCATAGTTCTGTTTGTTACAGCGAAAGTTGTCCGGACTTAACACCCTTGTCAATGTCATAGTCTGTTGAATCCCACTAGGTCTCAGATTTAGGTTGTATAAATTCTCTTAGTAGGATGATGCACCACCTATAGATAATAGATTTACTTGTATAATTAGATACAAATTGTATTTTCATTCTCCTTTGTATTGAGTGTCACCACATCAGAGATTACACTGGTTAATTTCTAATTGATTAATAAATTTCTTTCCTTCTATCCCAATCCTACACTGACGGTATCCTCATTCGACCTTTTACAAATAGTTCTCTAGAGATATACAGAAACATACTTAATATGAACAATGCATCTCCAAAGTTTGGAGATGCTGTCATATATCAATATATTGTTGTTAAATTGTATGCATTTTTGATATGAACAGATATTTACTTAATTTTTCTTTTTTCTTTTCTTTTTTCTATTTCTGACCCTATAATATGACACATTTTGCATTTTCAAAATTTGAAATTTACAAAAATATTTTCTTATAAATATTTTGCACTGAAATGAAACTTAAATTCATGAAAATGTGTCATATTCTGCCACCCCAACTTCCCTACTTTCTACCTCCCCTGTACAGTGGCCCATCATCACGCATGTCCAGTCACCGAGGCCTCAACAGTGCCAAATCTAAGGTAAGTGCTTCACTTTCTATGTAATTAAATAAAACTGGGGTAGAGCTCTAACTAGGATTCATAGGCTGGGTTGAACCTGCCTCAGATAGGATAATAATTGGCAATATACATAATTATCAATTGAATTACCTCCCTTAGAATATATATATTGTCATGCCTTTCACCGCTAACAACAGTACTGGGGTATTACCTTACTAGTACCAGGATTTGTACCTTAATGACAAGTACTTGGGGTTGTACCATGTTTATTCCGTGTTATCTAAAAGTATGGTTGGAAGATGTCCAAGTCTGTAATGTGATATATCATTTAAGTTACACTGTAAAAAGTACAAAGCAAATTGATTATAAACCAGTCATAATGGGCAGGTTATTACAATGTTTTTATATCTTTTACAGGTCTCTGTGGATCAAGCTGCAGAGAAATCAGAGAGAGCCAAAAGTCTCGGTATGTTTAAGATTTAATACCATTGGAGACTGTTAACTGATAAACGCTGCTTTGATTTCAAACAAAAACAAACAAAAACAAACAAAACAACAAAAAATTGACTAATAAGATTTAAAGCCACTCTCCCCTGATTGTGATTTCTCTCGAGATCTAACACAAACTTTGACACCCAAATCTTTCAAGTCACTCAGCAATAGTGATACATATATGTAAAGCAGAAAACAGGATTGAATTCTCCACAAAGATGAATCAAATCTTGCTGCTACTAAGCATTCAGACCTGTTCAGGGTTTACAATTTTTGCTCAAAATTTTGCCAGCCAAGGTTTGTTAATGTCATTAAATATACACTGTATATATGTAGTCAGTTTGCAATGATTTACATATTGAAGATTTTGGAGTGTTCATTCATTGTTCTTGTTGTATTTCAGAAAATATTATGACAACTAGGAAAATGGTAAGTTTCTTTCAGATAGAATGTTTTTTATCATTAACTAAAGCCAAAAACTTACCCAGGTGCTATTTTATTTTGTTGGCATATTGATTTTTTATCCTAAAAAGGATTTGTACATGTTCAGTTAATTGGTATATTTTAAATATTTGTAAATTTCACACTTTCCAAAAAAAAATGACATCTTACAAACTCTTTAAATTGGAAAAAATAAATAAAAAATAAATGGGAAAAAAATTGAAAAAAAAAAAATTGAAAAATGACAGTTTGATAATGATAAAACGATAATTTTAAATCAAAATTTTAGCAAGATAAAGTTTGAAATTTATATCATAATCACACAAATTTCAGGATAATGAAATAGCTAGAGGGAAGAGTCCTCTCCATGGCTGGGACAATGATGGAGAGCGAGATGAAGATTTAAGTGTAAAAGGCGAGTTAATTCGTAAAAAGTCCTTCCACGAAGATCAGATCACGGCAGGTGTGAATGACAGTGCATCGGTTAAAAATGCAGGTGGGGATGGAAATGTGGAGGACACAGTAGATGATGAATTTGACAAACCTGACAGAGCAGATGGGCGACAAAATCCAGAGGACGTTGTAAATACTGATAACAATGTGGTTGCTGTGGATGATGATAACAAGGATGACAAAAATGAAGATGAAAAAGTTGATGAAGAAAATGAAAATTGGAAAATAAGGAAATCAGAGGAAGAAGAGTTTAAAGAGAGGTTGGATCAGAAAGTTGATGAGAAAGATGATGACACGAAAAAAGAAGACAATAAAGAAAAGGATGTGGTTCAGGAGGAAGGTGTTGACAACAGTGATCAACAAGAGGCAGCAGGTCAACTCTCTGTGGATGGCAAGGTAGAGGAGGAGGTGTCAGATGAAAAAGCAAACGAGGAAAACAAGGATGAAACATAACAGCAGACACCATGGTCAGATTACTGCTTAATCAGCAATTCTTAGTAATCATGTTTACTATTGTATAATCAGTCTATAATTTTTCAGTCAGAAATTGAGTGCCCATGTGTTTATTTGTGGAGAATATAAGAGGTGAAATGAATAAATTTATCAGAATTTAGTCTCTTACAAAATAATAAAATACCTATTTACTGTTTATGGATCTATGACCCTGACTGAAACTCTTCCAAATCAACATTCTCTGAAAAATGGATTTCAATCAATTCTGGCTCATATAATTAACACCTGAAAGATTCGTAAAACATTCAAAATTATTATAATTTCAGTTATCTTTTATGATAATAAAGTCATGTATTGATTTACTTAGTCATAGACCACTAATATTTTTATTACATGTATACTGTATCAAAGTTCTTTTTTAGAAGAATTTTTAAAAAATTTTATCAATTGAAAATATTTAGAATAGAGGACTTAATGACATTCCATTGTCAAACTCAATTAAGTTTTATTTCAAGAACGGATACATTATTTTACATTAATTATCTAGTGCCTTTAATACTTCTACTCCACTACCAAATCAGTTCGTTGTATGTGCCCAGTATTTTATTGTGCTATAGGTAAGGACAGTGATGAACAATTTTGACATATATTTTATGAGGACTATTTTTACACCTTCACAACGATTGTGAACATGCTGAAGTGTACACTGACTGATTTTGTTGTACAAGATAATCTGTTTAGTATGAAATATGAAATGTATCATGATTGTAAAACCTCTTTCAATGGTATCATTAATTATTTTTTTTTTTTTTTTTTTTTTTGAAAAATATATTTTATGTTGAGAAGATAATATTAGAAAATTTTGTATAATAATTTAAACTAATTAATCCATGAATTTATATATTTTAGAAAATATATAGACACATTATTTATCAGCAGAGTTATCTCCACGGGCTTTTCCTTCGCGTATATTTGTGTCTTTAGGATCTAATCACTATAAATGTCAAATATGTTACTACATTAACATCCTAACAATATCATTTGTTTTAAATTAGACCAGCATATTATATACAGCTTTAATTTTCATTATTAGAAATGTGATATGGTCTATGTTTGAAACTTAAAACGGCTTTGTGTGCCTTATTTTGAAAGGCTATATCTATATATAAGAGGTCTGAAGGTAAGTTTTTTGACCTCATGTGCTCTGTTGTTGATGCTTAAGAATATTATTGTGATGATAAACAAGTTTCCATCCATGATTTCATATGTCATGTATTTGTGATATGTTGTTTTTTCAGAGGGCATGTGGAATTGCATGTTTAAATAGTATTTTCTTATATAGAGTACAGGGTTTTTAACAGATTAATGCATATGTCAATCTGATGATAGTGAGAAATGCTATTTATTGTGTCACCTGCCTGCCAAAGGTGATATTTAGGCATTACTTTCTTGGCGGCAGTGCCGTTATCCACACAAAAGTTTTTTCACGATAATTTCAATTTAGCTGATCAAGCTCAAACTTCGCAACATGCTTCCTTACCAAAAGTTGTTACTTGGGATTGCTTTTCAAGTCCGAAGGTCAAAGGTCAAGGTCACTATTACTATAAATAAGATCACTTGAGTTCACTTTGTCCAATCAAGCTCAAACTTCATACAGTGATTGGTTTTCATGTGATAACTTAAGTTTTCTTTGGACAATTACACTCAAACTTCATGCAGCACTGCCTTACTAAGATCACTGTTACTATAAATAGAAAATTTATTTTTGTACAATAACCTTACTTAAGGTACTTCCTTGGGATTGCTTTTCGAGTCAAAAGGTCAAAGGTCAAGGTCTTTGTAGTTGTAAAGATAAAATTGGTTTTGTGTGATGTCAAGTTTTCTTTGGATAATTCGACTCAAACTTCATACAATACTTCTTAACCAAAGAGACTTCTTTGAGATTGTTTTTCAGGTGTGATGTCCCTGTTTCTGCCATATTTGGAGCAAATCAGTATTTGCTTTGTAAGGCAATTCTAATTTTGTGCATAATTGTGATATACAGATCTATCCTCGGGATTCATTTCCCTTCGACACTATATATCTAATCTGCAATTTTACTCATCACATCTCAAACAAATGGACAAATAATGTAAATGAAATAAATATAATGAATATCTATGGCTATTGTTCCATAAAACACATCTCCAGAAACCTTGCTGGGCAGGTGACACATCTACTTCTGTGGAATTTTTGTGTTGATGTTGATGTGAGGAAACCATGCTCAGATCAAAAAGTGTTTGTGTGATTAATTGCCTTACTGGTAATTTTTTTTATTTCTGTGAATGTTAATTTGAGAAATGTTGGTTTAAGATCCTCTGAATTGTTGTGTATTTCTGTAGAATTAATCAGCACCAGGTATTGTTTGTTTTTTACACGAAGGGGGAAACTTTATATGAGGTACTTTATACATATGTATCAGATGTATTATTTACAAAGGTTTTTATGTTTACACAAAGTCTGTAGTTAATGTGTTGTTTATGTATATGCAGGTAAGGGAAGGTAGTTGAGATCATGTGTTCTTTTTATTTCTTAGTTTCAGTTTCATTCTTATATATTATTTCATGTTAAACCCTTAAAATATTCAAAAGGTACCACTTTAGTGCCACAAAGGGAATGCACTCTTTTACCTGATCATTTTTTTTTGCAGCATGTGCCTGAATAAATTGGGAAAATAAACAACATTCTCTTTTGAATTATGAAAATACCCTTAATGTTATTCTCTTTTTACATAAACTGAATTTAGTCCGAGGAAACTCATGAAAGATCATGTGGATTATGGAGACACCAAAACAAAATGGAAAACATCATGAAGCGGGCATATAACGGGTCATTTGCATTACTGGTCATGGATAAGCTATTGGAGAACACTGCCAAGTTTTCAAAGTTATCATAATCAAGGGTCAGCTAATCCCTGTTCTATTGTCTTGTGTAAGCATTTGTATTGTATAATGAGTTACACCACGTAATCTGGTTAACATCAATATGTGACAAAGTGGGTTCAAATGAAGAAGACAGCTGTTACCCAATTTATGGTAAATATTTGACATTTATAATTTTGTCTCCAAACCCTCTTTTTCCCTTTTACCAGTTTCCAAGGACTTGTTTGCTCTGATTGATACTATGAACAGTTTATATAGGAATATTAAACTGAATATATCTGAATAGTCTGGAACTTCACAGCATGAACCAAATATGGTGTAAAGTACATTCTATGTCACCCTTAATATCAGTGTAAATGTTGTCTTTCCTTCTGTTTCAGTGTCTCAATATAATCCATTCTCATTGATCCTATTGACAGCCTTTTTGAATTACTTTGAGACCTGACCATATTGTTCTATGTTGGTGGGGTGGTATACAGTTTTAATATGTTTGATAAAAAAGGGTACATAATTATGATATAACTTGTTCTTGACTACATCAGAAGTAGATAGTAAGTTAATTTGTTTCCATGTGGGTGGGTTAGTTCTATACATTCATATTTTATTTTACCCACCTTTTTTCAGAGCAGTGGTATAAAATGTACATAAAGAAATGTATTGTATGATTGTACAAGTCGTATTTATGCGAATAAAATACATTTATTTCATGGAATACATTAATTTCTTGTGAAGTTTTTTTTCTGCAGATGAATATTTATTTCAATAGAATCTAATTGTTAAATGTCTCTTTAATACCTTCACCAACACAGAGACAGAAGTAGTAGAATCACGTCTGGAAAAGACTTCTCTGTTAAATGCTGTTTTTGTGACAATTTTTTTTTTTTTTTTTTTCATCTCCACAAGTTTTCTTCGCCAAAATCTCTGGACAATTATTAGGGTAAAATCACAAATAAATTGTAATGTGAAATTAAACGAGCTTCATGTATTAGCTTTGAATATAATGTAAATTCTATAGAATATGAAGTGCAGGAAAAAACTGCCTTTAAAGATAAATAACATTACAAATTAGTAAAAGCTAAGGATGCAAAAATTAGATAAAACAATTGTGAAAATTGCTAAACTATCACAATTATTCATGATTATCATAACTATGATGATAAGCATCTTACCTTGTCTCTCAACATCATGGCATGGTTATCTCGCTTCATGTTTTAAGGGTCTCTAGACATCATGGCATGGTTATCTTGTTACGTGTTTTAAGGGTCTCTAGACATCATGGCATGGTTATCTTGCTTCATGTTTTAAGGGTCTCTAGACATCATGGCATGGTTATCTTGCTTCATGTTTTAAGGGTCTCTAGACATCATGGCATGGTAATCTTGTTACGTGTTTTAAGGGTCTTTAGACATCATGGCATGGTTATCTTGCTTCATGTTTTAAGGATCTCTAGACATCATGGCATGGTAATCTTGTTACGTGTTTTAAGGATCTCTAGACATCATGGCATGGTTATCTTGCTTCATGTTTTAAGGATCTCTAGACATCATGGCATGGTAATCTTGTTACGTGTTTTAAGGATCTCTCAACATCATGGCATGGTTATCTTGCTTCATGTTTTAAGGGATTCTAGACATCATGGCATGATTATCTTGCTTCATGTTTTAAGGGATTCTAGACATCATGGCATGGTTATCTTGCTTCATGTTTTAAGGGATTCTAGACATCATGGCATGATTATCTTGCTTCATGTTTTAAGGGATTCTAGACATCATGGCATGGTAATCTTGTTACGTGTTTTAAGGGATTCTAGACATCATGGCATGGTAATCTTGCTTCATGTTTTAAGGGTCTCTAGACATCATGGCATGGTAATCTTGCTTCATGTTTTAAGGGTCTCTAGACATCATGGCATGGTAATCTTGTTACGTGTTTTAAGGGATTCTAGACATCATGGCATGGTAATCTTGTTACGTGTTTTAAGGATCTCTCAACATCATGGCATGATTATCTTGCTTCATGTTTTAAGGGATTCTAGACATCATGGCATGGTTATCTTGCTTCATGTTTTAAGGGAATCTAGACATCATGGCATGGTTATCTTGCTTCATGTTTTAAGGGAATCTAGACATCATGGCATGGTAATCTTGTTACGTGTTTTAAGGGATTCTAGACATCATGGCATGGTAATCTTGCTTCATGTTTTAAGGGTCTCTAGACATCATGGCATCATAAGGGTCTCTAGACATCATGGCATGGTAATCTTGCTTCATGTTTTAAGGGTCTCTAGACATCATGGCATGGTTATCTTGTTACGTGTTTTAAGGGTCTCTAGACATCATGGCATGGTTATCTTGCCTCATGTTTTAAGGGTCTCTAGACATCATGGCATGGTTATCTTGTTACGTGTTTTAAGGGTCTCTAGACATCATGGCATGGTTATCTTGTTACGTGTTTTAAGGGTCTCTAGACATCATGGCATGGTTATCTTGCTTCATGTTTTAAGGGATTCTAGACATCATGGCATGGTTATCTTGCTTCATGTTTTAAGGGATTCTAGACATCATGGCATGGTAATCTTGTTACGTGTTTTAAGGGTCTCTAGACATCATGGCATGGTAATCTTGTTACGTGTTTTAAGGGTCTCTAGACATCATGGCATGGTAATCTTGTTACGTGTTTTAAGGGTCTCTAGACATCATGGCATGGTAATCTTGTTACGTGTTTTAAGGATCTCTAGACATCATGGCATGGTTATCTTGCTTCATGTTTTAAGGATCTCTAGACATCATGGCATGGTAATCTTGTTACGTGTTTTAAGGATCTCTCAACATCATGGCATGGTTATCTTGCTTCATGTTTTAAGGATCTCTGACATCATGGCATGGTTAATGTTTTAAGGTTTTAATGGATCTCTCTAGACATCATGGCATGGTTATCTTAAGGGATTCTAGACATCATGGCGTTATCTTTTCATGTTTTAAGGGATCTCTAGACATCATGGCATGGTTATCTTGCTTCATGTTTTAAGGGATTCTAGACATCATGGCATGCTTATCTTGCTTCCTGTTTTAAGGGATTCTAGACATCATGGCATGGTTATCTTGCTTCATGTTTTAAGGGATTCTAGACATCATGGCATGGTAATCTTGTTACGTGTTTTAAGGGATTCTAGACATCATGGCATGGTAATCTTGCTTCATGTTTTAAGGGTCTCTAGACATCATGGCATGGTAATCTTGCTTCATGTTTTAAGGGTCTCTAGACATCATGGCATGGTAATCTTGCTTCATGTTTTAAGGGTCTCTAGACATCATGGCATGGTTATCTTGTTACGTGTTTTAAGGGTCTCTAGACATCATGGCATGGTTATCTTGTTTCATGTTTTAAGGGTCTCTAGACATCATGGCATGGTAATCTTGTTACGTGTTTTAAGGGTCTCTAGACATCATGTCATGGTTATCTTGTTACGTGTTTTAAGGGTCTCTAGACATCATGGCATGGTTATCTTGCTTCATGTTTTAAGGGATTCTAGACATCATGGCATGGTTATCTTGCTTCATGTTTTAAGGGTCTCTAGACATCATGTCATGGTTATCTTGTTACGTGTTTTAAGGGTCTCTAGACATCATGGCATGGTTATCTTGCTTCATGTTTTAAGGGATTCTAGACATCATGGCATGGGTCTCTAGACATCATTGCATGGTAATCTTGTTACGTGGTTTCTAGACATCATGGCATGGTAATCTTGTTACGTGTTTTAAGGGTCTCTAGACATCATGGCATCTTGCCTCATGTTTTAAGGGTCTCTAGACATCATGGCATGGTAATCTTGTTATGTTTTAAGGGTCTCTAGACATCATGGCATGGTTATCTTGTTACGTGTTTTAAGGATCTCTAGACATCATGGCATGGTTATCTTGCTTCATGTTTTAAGGGTCTCTAGACATCATGGCATGGTAATCTTGTTACGTGTTTTAAGGGATTCTAGACATCATGGCATCTTGTAATGTAAGGATCTCTCAACATCATGGCATGGTTATCTTTTCATGTTTTAAGGGATTCTAGACATCATGGCATGATTATCTTGCTTCATGTTTTAAGGGATTCTAGACATCATGGCATGGTAAATCTTGTTACGTGATTTAAGGATCTCTAGACATCATGGCATGGTAATCTTGTTACGTGTTTTAAGGATCTCTAGACATCATGGCATGGTTATCTTGCTTCATGTTTTAAGGGATTCTAGACATCATGGCACGGTTATCTTGTAATGTTCTAAGGATCTCTCAACATCATGGCATGGTTATCTTGCTTCATGTTTTAAGGGATTCTAGACATCATGGCACGGTTATCTTGTAATGTTCTAAGGATCTCTCAACATCATGGCATGGTTATCTTGCTTCATGTTTTAAGGGATTCTAGACATCATGGCATGGTAATCTTGCTTCATGTTTTAAGGGATTCTAGACATCATGGCATGGTAATCTTGCTTCATGTTTTAAGGGTCTCTAGACATCATGGCATGGTAATCTTGTTACGTGTTTTAAGGGTCTCTAGACATCATGTCATGGTTATCTTGTATATGTTCTAAGGATCTCTCAACATCATGGCATGGTTATCTTGCTTCATGTTTTAAGGGTCTCTAGACATCATGGCATGGTAATCTTGTTACGTGTTTTAAGGGTCTCTAGACATCATGTCATGGTTATCTTGTTACGTGTTTTAAGGGTCTCTAGACATCATGTCATAGTTATCTTGCTTCATGTTTTAAGGGTCTCTAGACATCATGGCATGGTAATCTTGTTACGTGTTTTAAGGGTCTTTAGACATCATGGCATGGTTATCTTGCTTCATGTTTTAAGGGTCTCTAGACATCATGGCATGGTAATCTTGTTACGTGTTTTAAGGGTCTCTAGACATCATGGCATGGTAATCTTGTTACGTGTTTTAAGGGTCTCTAGACATCATAGCATGGTAATCTTGTTACGTGTTTTAAGGGTCTCTAGACATCATGGCATGGTAATCTTGTTACGTGTTTTAAGGGTCTCTAGACATCATGTCATGGTTATCTTGTTACGTGTTTTAAGGATCTCTAGACATCATGGCATGGTTATCTTGCTTCATGTTTTAAGGGTCTTTAGACATCATGGCATGGTAATCTTGTTACGTGTTTTAAGGGATTCTAGACATCATGGCACGGTTATCTTGTAATGTTCTAAGGATCTCTCAACATCATGGCATGGTTATCTTGCTTCATGTTTTAAGGGATTCTAGACATCATGGCATGATTATCTTGCTTCATGTTTTAAGGGATTCTAGACATCATGGCATGGTAATCTTGTTACGTGATTTAAGGATCTCTAGACATCATGGCATGGTAATCTTGTTACGTGTTTTAAGGATCTCTAGACATCATGGCATGGTTATCTTGCTTCATGTTTTAAGGGATTCTAGACATCATGGCACGGTTATCTTGTAATGTTCTAAGGATCTCTCAACATCATGGCATGGTTATCTTGCTTCATGTTTTAAGGGATTCTAGACATCATGGCACGGTTATCTTGTAATGTTCTAAGGATCTCTCAACATCATGGCATGGTTATCTTGCTTCATGTTTTAAGGGATTCTAGACATCATGGCATGGTAATCTTGCTTCATGTTTTAAGGGATTCTAGACATCATGGCATGGTAATCTTGCTTCATGTTTTAAGGGTCTCTAGACATCATGGCATGGTAATCTTGTTACGTGTTTTAAGGGTCTTTAGACATCATGTCATGGTTATCTTGTATATGTTCTAAGGATCTCTCAACATCATGGCATGGTTATCTTGCTTCATGTTTTAAGGGTCTCTAGACATCATGGCATGGTAATCTTGTTACGTGTTTTAAGGGTCTCTAGACATCATGTCATGGTTATCTTGTTACGTGTTTTAAGGGTCTCTAGACATCATGTCATAGTTATCTTGCTTCATGTTTTAAGGGTCTCTAGACATCATGGCATGGTAATCTTGTTACGTGTTTTAAGGGTCTTTAGACATCATGGCATGGTTATCTTGCTTCATGTTTTAAGGGTCTCTAGACATCATGGCATGGTAATCTTGTTACGTGTTTTAAGGGTCTCTAGACATCATGTCATGGTTATCTTGTTACGTGTTTTAAGGGTCTCTAGACATCATGTCATAGTTATCTTGCTTCATGTTTTAAGGGTCTCTAGACATCATGGCATGGTAATCTTGTTACGTGTTTTAAGGGTCTCTAGACATCATGTCATGGTTATCTTGTTACGTGTTTTAAGGGTCTCTAGACATCATGGCATGGTAATCTTGTTACGTGTTTTAAGGGTCTCTAGACATCATGTCATGGTTATCTTGTTACGTGTTTTAAGGGTCTTTAGACATCATGGCATGGTTATCTTGCTTCATGTTTTAAGGGTCTCTAGACATCATGGCATGGTAATCTTGTTACGTGTTTTAAGGGTCTCTAGACATCATGTCATGGTTATCTTGTTACGTGTTTTAAGGGTCTCTAGACATCATGTCATAGTTATCTTGCTTCATGTTTTAAGGGTCTCTAGACATCATGGCATGGTAATCTTGTTACGTGTTTTAAGGGTCTCTAGACATCATGTCATGGTTATCTTGTTACGTGTTTTAAGGGTCTCTAGACATCATGGCATGGTAATCTTGTTACGTGTTTTAAGGGTCTCTAGACATCATGGCATGGTAATCTTGTTACGTGTTTTAAGGATCTCTAGACATCATGGCATGGTGATCTTGCTTCATGTTTTAAGGGTCTCTAGACATCATGGCATGGTAATCTTGTTACGTGTTTTAAGGGATTCTAGACATCATGTCATGGTTATCTTGTATATGTTCTAAGGATCTCTCAACATCATGGCATGGTTATCTTGCTTCATGTTTTAAGGGTCTCTAGACATCATGGCATGGTAATCTTGTTACGTGTTTTAAGGGTCTCTAGACATCATGGCATGGTAATCTTGTTACGTGTTTTAAGGGTCTTTAGACATCATGGCATGGTTATCTTGCTTCATGTTTTAAGGGTCTCTAGACATCATGGCATGGTAATCTTGTTACGTGTTTTAAAGGTCTTTAGACATCATGGCATGGCTATCTTGCTTCATGTTTTAAGGGTCTCTAGACATCATGGCATGGTTATCTTGCTACATGTTCCACAGTGTCTCTTGACATCATGGTGCAAGTCTTTTGTTTATGCATATATGGTGCCGATTGCTTGCATGGACATCTTGCCTCCTGTTCCAACGTGTCTTAATTTTGACATCGTGGTGTGGCTGTCTTGCTACATGTTCCACCTTGTCTCGTGACATCATATCGTGGTTCTTTTGTCACACGTTCTACAGTGTCACTTAAGATCATAGTGTGGGTCACTTCTCACATGTAATGATGTTCCACAATGTCTCTTACGACACGGCGTCAGTCTCTTGTCTCATGTTCCGCTTTGTCTCACAAAACGGCTCTTTTGTTTCCGCATATGCCATGGTGTTGTTTTTTTTTTAGGCGGCGTGGTTCTCTTGACGCATTTTCCACGGTTTCTCTCGGCATCGTGACATAGTACTCTCACCTGATGTTTTATACACAGTGTATTATGTTAGAGATAAAAAAGAAGCCACGTAATTATGGCTTTCGATCCAATGTCATTTATGACAATCAGTCAATTCACAAATACATTTTTGTATGACTAAGTATTCCATCATAAATTAACAAACGAGTAACAAAAATGCAACGGTTGACTTGTACTTATTCCTTACCAACAAACAATAAATAATATTTACATGACAACACCACGATGTAAACAATGTAGAAAGCGGCACGATGAATTATATCTAGTGCGTGAATATTATACGTCATTTTTGTGGCCATGGAAACGGCGACGGCTTCCAGATCCATTTGGCGAATTACACCGTCGATAATGATTACTTTATTAGCGGCATAACATTTAACATCGACTGGTTTTGGTATTTATGGTCGTAATTAATGACAGTCACGTGGACAAACATACCACACCTGACTGCCTGCAACGACGTGAATCATGAAAATGATTTCAAGCTGTGCAATAGATTGTTCTCAAAGGAAATGTTTTACATCGTTATTTTTAAGGGAGAAAGATAAACATATCACTCTCGAATTAAGACACAAATAGCCCTCCAGGTTTGGAGGTTTATTTTTTTCTGTATTAAGCTCTATGGTATGATGTGGATTTCCGAACAAAAGGGTTTCTAAATTGACTTCTACATTTAATAACATAATATTTTGTATTGTAGTGTTTCTCTCTCTCTCTCTCTCTCTCTCTCTCTCTCTCTCTCTCTCTCTCTCTCTCTCTCTCTCTCTCTCTCTCTCTCTCTCTCTCTCTCTCTCTCTCTTCTAATGCAACAGTAGAATGAGCGTGCATTAAACCTTACTGATTATATAACAATGGATTTACAATAAAATAGTTATACATTTAATCATAAACCAAAGATTTTACGGTAGATAAAAGTGAAATCGGTCTGTAATTAGTTAGAGAATGTCTGACACATGTTTAAAACATTGACATAATATAATTTATCAAGGTAAATCCAAGCAGAATTCAGACCGTTTCTGTTGTAGTTTTCAACATATGGTGCATGATTCCATCCCAACCTGAGGCCTGGCCGATTTTGAGGGCGCCAAACGTATCAGAATATTACTGTTGGACAATCTATTTTATGGAATTTAAACACTTATCAGTTTTAAAGTTAACAACAGACATAGGAAGATTTCTGTCATTATATATTATTATCTCGTTACACAGCAAAATTGTTTAACAAGTTAGTTTTATTTTCGTCTTACGTAACAATATCACATATAATAGGTTCTTTGATATGAAGTCACAGAAGAATTTAGAAGAAGCAGATAAAAAAAAGATAGCACTCTGTAATTATTACCTGATATATTTAAAATTGTAACAACACATCCAAAAAGATGCAGTGAGGCCGTTTTAACTTAGATTCATACGGTCTCCGTTCCGTTGATATATGTTATGATATGCAATTTGTATGTGATGTCATTCAATTACACGTATCTAAATCTGACTTCAAAGTGGATTATCACACATTGACTTGAATACTGTACTGTACAGTACTGTGTAACTTAAATATATATATATATATCCGATACTCAAGTCTATTTCCTTGCACGTTTGTAGTTATAAAAAAACAGCTTGAATACACTCAACACATTTAATACAAGTTAAGTTATAGAAATCATAATTACAAGCGATGTAAGGGTAAATGCCAAAACCCTTTCAAGTTATGTTTATTGTTTTGATTGCATAACAAGGAAGCGAATTCATATTTTCAAATCTGCCGCTAAAATACTATTTCCGGACCAAGAAATAAATTACTTAACCCGAGCAATTCAAATAAACCATAGCTGTATTGATAATATGTTGTGAATCGTTGGAGATTTTGTTTTAGTATTAAACTTTCATATACAGCCAAAGAATAAAGCAATGTTGCTAAGAATAATACATTACATAAAGATAAACTAAATAACAAAATATGTAAGCATCTAAAACACTTCTCGATATGGGTTCGGTTATCGAACTAGGCGAGATTGGTACGCGCTTTAGATTACTACACTATATGTATTTCATTCACTGACGAAATGGCGGTCAACTTTACCGTGTATACCCCAGAACAGTTGAGAGGATTCGCCCAACAATTTCTTGAAGCATATTATGGCTTTTTGGATGGACCTGCAGCAAGTAGATCAGCGATTGCTCAACTTTATAACGTAAGGCGACATCTTGTCATGCCGTAGGATGTTGTGGGACCATGGCGTAAAGACGCATGGTTTCACTTTTCAACGTGATTTCCCACGGGTTTATAGAACATCATTGGATTTGAGATGATGTGCTTGATTGCGAACGTGTCCTCTCAGGTCAGAGGATAAAATTCTCTCAACTACATCACAATGGTGTACGTGTAAGTCATAAAGTGTCTTTAGAAATAACCAGACAAAATGGCATAGTCTACATTTGGAGGCAAAAGTTTAGAGTACGTTTTCTAGGTAGACAAGTTAACACATAACTGTTATATGTTTGTACCATTCAGTACAGCGAAATTTTAATCAAATCGACAGGCACAGCAATGACATGCATAGGGATTTAGAATGCGCTCGCCTGTTTTCCATGACTAATTCTGTAACTTTGCTAATTAAAAACTCAGCAAACAGCACATTTATAACATTTTGTTTGTTTGCGAACAAAGTTAAGAACATAAAAATAACCGTCAGTGGTGTCATTAGTTTTTTCAAACACTTTATGCCTTAATACAATGTACACTTATTTGTTGAAAGGATTTTCATCCCACATAAAACGACAGTGATTACCATTTAGCATTACTGACCTACCACCCTGGATGTACAGACACAAGTAGCCAAACGCATCTGACTCTTGCTAAAATGTGTTGTGGAGCCCTATCATGGAGCTATTGCTTGTCTACTCATTTGAAAAAGGAAATTGGTTACTTTGTACCCATTCAAATTCATATGGCACAGGAATTTGTAACCAGGCATATGGCTAACCAAACCAAGTCCTATGTGTAAAAGAAGTCTTAGTCTTCTTTTTGTCATGATTGCATTGGTGGATCTGCGTCCACTTATTTTGGAAGCGACTTAAGTCGACATGCAGACAGGTCGTCGTAGGCAACATTGGTTGACAATTTTTATATGCTTGTTTCAATAATGCTGCCACTGTTTTCGGATATTTTCCGGAAAATATTTGGCGCTGAGCTGTACATTGTAAGAGATAATTGGCACCGAAAGGATTAAAAGTTGAACTCAAAGTGTGCTTGAAATTGTCTAAAACAACTTAAGATGCTAAAAACTAAAGATAAATTTACATGCTGATGGTGTATTAGTCCATCTATGAAAAGAAAATTTGTATGAAAACGCAACATTAATATAAGAATCCATAAAAAGTCACTTTCGCCCTACTGTGTTAACAGTTTGGTAGCTTCGGGTAGTACAAAAGATGAATAAGAAATGAAACAGAAAGTATAGAGGCACAGTTGGTTTTA
Source organism: Ylistrum balloti (assembly GCF_031769215.1). Classification (NCBI taxonomy): domain Eukaryota; kingdom Metazoa; phylum Mollusca; class Bivalvia; order Pectinida; family Pectinidae; genus Ylistrum; species Ylistrum balloti. The sequence goes on from NW_026781959.1 coordinate 689,699, forward strand.
TCTTATGGTTAAATGCAACACAGTTACAGTTTCAGCCTATTGTACCAGCCTTTAGAACTAGCTGTTGCTGTGAATTCTGGCTTTCTAATTGGTGGAAATACTTCCAACAATTTACCAGCAACCCCTAGCGGCAGTCTTTTGCAGAGAGATTGACTCTATCTCTCAAAACAGTGTTATGCTGGTGATGTGTCTTCAGACACTATTGGCTAAAATACTTTAAGAAGTTCGCGACATCAAAAAATGTATTGCTAATATGATTATGATACATCTTTGTACTGAGTTTCACATTGGTAATTGTAAAAATGATTGAGTTGTGGAGAGATTAAATTTTCGTTGATCGCCAACGGTGTATCACACTTATGTGTTCATATAATAAGGAATAAAATCAATTACATGTAAGAATTCATTCCATAATCTTTTATGACTGTATATATAACACCTGATTTTCTCTGGTTGATATTATTACAGACAAGGCAATTAGGATCTCCATGAGTGAAGTTTTCTTTCATATCCCGTTGTCATATTATGTGCACACCAGCTGACACAAACTGAGGCCCCAACTCTGTATCGCAGAGCATCTAATGTAGGCAAGTGTACTTTGTCAAAAATTAACAATATTTCACTAAAACTTGATAAGATGATCATGTGAAAGGTATGCTTCATAAACACCAATGAGGTTGATTTTGATAAATAATAAATCGGTAGTCATAAGACCCTATGCAGGCTCTGCATACTAATATGTAAACGCTAATTTCTGCGAAGACACCAGGAGACAAGTGCACATGGCTTCTCTGTCATTATATAAACATGAAAGAATAAAAATCCATCTTGTCATTTCTTAACAGTCAAAAATGTAAGTGTTTCAACGGTTGTCATGTATCATCGAAATATTTTTTGATGTTCTAGCAGGCCACTGTCTTACAAGTTGCTATCATGCTTTTAAACGTTTAGCCCTAATTTTGGATGATGTTGACTGGGATAGTGAAAATTTTTAAAAAAATTTTGTCGCTCATAAATTTTTTTTTGCGTCACAGATAATCCAAACAATCATTTATGGCAGCCTCACAAAATCTTTGATCTTTCCATCATAAAAAACCCTGAAAAGTCCTATAGCTACACCTGCACTCCCTACTTTGGTGGACCTTTAATTTATTATGAAAACTGTGTACTTTATGGCTGGTTTTTACGGTAGCAAAATAAACCATTTATTATATGCAGTAAATTTGGTTTGAACTCAATATCCAAAACCAATGCAAGTGGCAGTCTTTTGATTTCAAACTTTAACATATTTCTTTGAATTGTACATTTTGCACAAAATTCACTGATTTGATTGAAAATGTATTCAAAATTTCAAATTTGGTTAATGATAGTGATCTTCTATAAAAGTGTTTGATTTTTTTTTATGTAATTGATTATGGCTTGTTTTTTTTTTTTTATGTAATTGCTTATGGCTTGCATTTAAAGTTACAAATACACAAGAAATGCAATAATATTATCAATGTGTTTAGTCTTTCAGTAATCTCAGTACTTTAATTTTATAAATGTTGGGGCATGGCTCTTGAGGGAGGGAGGGGCAGGGCCCTATATGGGATAAAGAGTTTTTAAATCACCTGGCTGGAAGGACTGACTGAATAACTGAATTAGCCATATGAGCAATGCAGGCCCCATAGGCCTCTTGCTAATGAAAGTCACCTGATGTTACAATGATCAGTAATTTGTTCAAAGCCTGTCGAAGCAAACTAAAGTTTTTTATCCAAATTGTTTACAATTATTAAAAGATGGATTTAACGCAGGCAGCACATGATATATTAGTCATAAAAATTACATAGATATTGCTTATATTTTGTAATGTATTCATCATGTTTTCTAAACAATCTTTTTGTTAACCAGATAACAATGCTTGAACTTAATTTGGGATAGTGAATCATACTGGCTGTTGTAATGTTAATCAGTCCTAATTTATCAACAATACTACATTTGTGTTTAAATATATATTATGTCACAAATACAAGAAACATATATCCAAATCATGTAATTCCTTTTGTTAAGAACCCAAATTATTTCTTTGATATATAGAAAACGTTATTCTAGAGGAAATATTCTGTACCAATATTAGCCTAGCCCAAAACTCTGGATTTGAAATAAACATTATCAAATATTCCAAATGATGCTCTGGGGAAAAAAATTGGCCAACATTCCTTTTTTCAGAACAAAAAAAGAAAGATTGGAAAGACTTACTTGTGTTTTATCCACTAAGCCCATTTGTTCTGCCCCCAGTGGGTCCAGATTCTCCATTTAGGCAAAATGGATTTCCCTTTCCAAAGGATTCTCCATTTGAACAAAATCAATTTAACTGAATATTCTGTACATGTATAAACTATTTTCTTGGCTATATGCCTATATGCATGCCCACATGGACACCAATGCAGGTTAAGGAAAATGCTAAGAAACAGTAAATTCATACTAATTATGTTTGCTTGTAGATACTGATTGAGCTAGAGTATACAATGTGCATTAAGTTCATGCTTTGCAAATGTAGGTCATTTATCCCTGTTAAAGAAACTTATGTACCTGGGTAAGTATTGTCTGCAAAGTCCTGAAGAATAGTTGTTTACAGATTATCATTAGGAAACATGGCACAAATGTGCCTTGCATTTCTTATGATATTACTTGAATTTCTTTAAAAAGATAATTGATTTGTTTAGATTTTTTACACACGAGATATCCATACTGTTTTTTTTGTTTTAGGACAACTGCCAGATGACATATGAAGGTGACAAGTTTGTAGGGAAGGCTGCAGTTGAAGCAAAATTTGCTGTAAGTTTATTACTGTGAAAAATTTCTTTGTGTTGCATAGTGTTGGAGCTCACTGATATAGTCTGAATTCATTTTATAATGCTATCATGTAATACGAAAGCCCTGAAGCAAATGAGCAAAGTTTCCGTCATCCTCTAACAAAAATATGCTTTCACAAAAAATAAATTAAGCAGTGTAATTAGAGAAGAAAAAAACTGCACCAATTTCAATTCATTTTTGCAAGAAGCATCTGTAACCCTGGTAAATTTTTGCCACAATATACCGCTCAGCTAGAGAGAACTTTTCTTTAGCTTGATCGGTTGAGCCACAGACTAGTAAGCCAGGGATTCCAGAGTTGAATCCTGGCAGAGACATTGAATTAAATAATGACCTCTGTTACATTGGCAACCACTTAGCTGTAACCCCTGGAAACTGGAGTTATTTCCTGTTGGGGGAGTATGTAACCCTGGTTAATGCTAGTGGTAATACACTGCTCGGCTAGAGAGAACATTTCTTTAGCTTGATTGGTGTAGCATCAGACTAAGTGCTAAGATAAGATTACAGCAAAAGTAAACGAGTCTTCAATGTTTTTTAAAATCTTTTCTTCTTCCTAATCAAAAAAGTTTCTTGTATTTAACTTGTAATGGTTTTATATTCATTGGAAGGTGTTGAACTGGTAAAGTTTTATGAGTTACATGTATATCCATCCCCTCCTTTCACAATATTACATAAAGTTTACACCATGATTATGCATTATGACAGGAAAAGAAGACCAGATTAGAATTTTGTTGAACATTTAGGACCTTGCAGTTTTTGTAAAAATTATTTCGTCATAATAAAATAATTTTTCTACCTAGTATGATATATATACTTACACCATGATTCATTTTGTATCATTTCTCTTCATTTACAGACTTTACACAGTATTATGACTATGGTGCACGACATTTCCTCAGTTGATGTACAAGCTGTGAGTGAAAATGCTGTGTTCATTGTAGTGCTTGGACAATTTAAGGTAATGTGAGGAAGTTAACAACTGAAGTCCCACTTATCAACTTTCAAGTCTGTCATTTGCTTACGATTTTTTGCATTCTTTTTCATTAGAATAGCTAGAGCTGAATTTCAAAGGGATTAAACTTTCAAAGAATGAGACATGTTAAATCCTGGAAGATGTTACTAGACAACACTAGATAAGAATTTCAATAGAGATGATCATTTGGTAGTTTTGGTGGCAGACAAATTGAACACTTTCTCTTTCCTAGAACCTTTAATATACTGTGGTTACAGTTTGATTGGTTTGGCCCATGTTTCCCTGCCTTACTGATAGGGTCCCTTAAATTGCCCTTGGTTAACTGGTAGGTGCCAAGCTTCTTCGCCTCCCTTGAAGGACCTGCTGTCACTGATGGGGCTGGAGTTTCCCTTTCTCAGTTGAGGGGCCGAAGTTTTCCTGGCTAATTGGTCAGGTCCGAGTTTCCCTGCTTTATTGATAGAGCCTGATGTTTCCCTGTCCTAATGGTAGAGCCATAGTTTCTTTGCTCTACTGGAAGGGCCTAAGTTTTCCTTGCTCACAATAAGGTACAGGTTTCTCTCCTTTACTGGTTGAGCCTTTGTTTCCCAGTCTCAATTCTACTGGTAGGGCCTTAGTTTCCTTGCCTCATCTGTAGGATAAAAAATTTCCATGCCTGATGTGATTGATTAAAGTTTCCTTGCCTTACTGGTAAAGTTTTCACTGGTACACTGTTTTGGGGCTAGGCTTTCCTGTTTTTCTACCTCACTTGTAGCATCTTTTAAAAGTTTCCATACAACCTATCATTACTTTATGTCAGTTGCTGTATTTTGCCTGTGTGGTATTGATTGTGTGTATGCGTACATAAGAGTTATGTCCCTTCATTTATGCTTGAGTTACCTTAGAATTTTTATGATATCTGCGTTGATAGTGTGGAAATTTTCAAAATTTGAAAACTCAATTTAATTGCAGTGGTATCATATACTGATTCATTGTCATCTCAAACTCTGTATACCTTAGTGTAAATATGCCTTGCACTGGCGATTCGTCTGATTAAGATAACCATCATCATCAAATGTCACACATTACCATCTTACAGGTTGTGATATAAGCACTGATGTTATATGTATACTTACCAACCTGGTTCCTTTGAGTTAATGTATTTGGGCTGTTAACAAGACTTATAATATTAGATATTTCATTACATGATTCTAACTTGATGTATCAGTGTTGTGACATTTGTGAAATGTTATCTATTGTATCTGTTACAGACTGAAGACCAAGAACATGCCCTTGGATTTACGCAGACTTTCTTTGTGATGGGTATGAATGGAAGGTTCATGATACTAAACGATATTTTTCGGCTTGCACTGTTTAACAATGCCTAAATGTACATTTGATACAAGCTATATCTTATTTTGTGAAATGTCATGGATGTGAGCAACCTTTCAGGCAGTTAAAAATCATCACGTCAACATATTTGACAGCTTCTGAATGAAGTAGAGATTGAAAACTACCTTGTATTTTTTCACTGGCATGCCTTGATGGTTTAGGCGATACGAAACTGGTTTAATTCACTAACTTTCCACCAGATGGTTAGTCTGTCATGTGTTTTGAGGAAAAAAAGCAAGACAATATCAGGTACTACATGTATGAAGTGATACTTTTAAAATTTAAATATGATATTCACCATGCAAGAACAGAATTTAGTATTAAGGTGTTGATAATGACTGAGACATTTTACTTGAAAGAAACTTTAATCCAACTGAATATCAATAGTTGTGAAAGAATCCGAAGTACATTGTAAAATGAAAATGTTTAAAATTGATTTTGTTTACATATACCTATATATGATGCTTTTAGGTGTTTGTAGTGAAATGATGTAGCCACATGTTATTGTAGTCTTGTATGATGTCAGAGTTATTTTTGGTATGTTCTGGTTCCTTCCCAGTATTTTATATTTTTAGTTCACAAGGCCTTTTGTTTCTATATCTTGAACATTATTTCTCCACACCTGTAACTACAGTCCCACTCTTATATGATGCATGATATCTAATGTTTGTCCTGAACACCCAAGGAACTAATCAGCACTGATAAAGAGGATGTTTTAATGGTTTACCACTGATAAACAGATATATTTCAAGTGTGATATAGGTAACACTATATTATATTTTGCTTGATTTTCATTTAAAAACAATTTCATTTCCTGTTACATTCTCAAAGTACCTGGGTGGCAATGATGAGAATACTTGGAGGATTTGTTTAATATCATTTTGCATTCATATTCATAATGTCTACAACATGGCTTCTGTTATGACCTGGCTAATCAATGCCACGCAACAATAGATTGGTTTTATTTGGTAAGGTTTTACTTACACAAATATTTAATCATTTCCTGTAGTTATTCCCTTAATATACTTCAATAACCATACTGTTACATCATCTGTATTTGGACAAGTCTGATGTTTTTTAAAGAAATGAATAAAAACCTGATAGGTCAATATTAAATTTGTGTATCTCCATGTATTTGCAGAATTCTTTGCACTATTTCCATACAGTTGAACAATCAAAATCATGTGGTGTTAAATTTTAGTTGTCTATATAATGTGTCTGTTGATAAGAAACATTTAGGTTATGTTGATCGCACAGTTTTACCCGACAGTAAATAAAACCCCTACCTGCAGAAGTTAATCAGAATACATGTATGTGCCCTGACAGATATTGCAATCATATTTGTGCTGATGGAATGTTAGATTGATTTTAGCAAGATTTGTGCTATTGTTACATTTAAAATGTTTATTTTATGAAATATAACTCAACCTAGCTTTTGTTGCTCTCCATATACCGGTAGCACTGTATTACTGACTTTCCAGTAGACTTAGAGCCATGTGTTTTAAGTGTACTGGACCGAGAGTAAATCTGTTTGTTTTAGGTATGGCGAAGTATGGCATATGTCCAAATAAAATCATTCTGCACAAGATCAAACATTTTTTGTTTTTCACTACCTGTGTGCATTTTGTATTTTATTTGATTATTCCATCCTCATATTCATATCTGATTAAATATCACCATTGATAATATATTTTGTGTTATTTATTTATGTTGAACAAACCATATGATTGACCATTTGGACATCCACATTTAGATAAAGAGAATTAGTTTGCTGTGAGTTATTCCTTATATTCATATGGCCACACAATTTTTCTGAATAAACAAGGCAATAAAACATGGTGAAAAGTTTGATCTGAATCCTTAAGGAATGAAGTGCCGACATTTTCTAAAATTGCCTTTAGTTAGACTTTGACCTTATAATTCTCAAACTCATCTGGAACATAATGGTCCTCTTGTTTAAAGTAAAGTGTGATGAAACTCCCTTGAGGAATGCGGCCACAAGACAAGGATTTTCTCAAAATAGCAATGGTGATCTTGATTGAACTATCTTTAAACATGTAAAGGGATGTTGGACATTACATATACACATGCAAAGCTGCTGATAAATTTTGGTGTTGCATACAACATGGTAACAATTCTATAGCATCTTCGACAAACATCCCATTATCCCTCTCAACTTTCAGTTTCGAGATAAAATTAATAAACTTCAAAGCAGTGCACTGGGTTTTTTTTTTATTGACCACCAGATATAGTTAAACTTCATTTTGTGGCTCACTGAAAGTATCATTTTAAGACAGTGTAATTTCATCGTCTATAAAGACTCCAAATTTTCACCATGTTTTCCAGGATGGAATACAATTAAAAAATTTGCCACTTTGAAAGCAAGAAAAAGTTCATTGTCTGACTTTTGCAAGAGCTCCATCACTTTTCATAAAACAGAAAAACCATTATGATGAAACTTCATAGTATATATTGAATAATTCTGGCAAAATTTACATATCAGATCTGTTCTATGTATTGTTCTACAAATATTTATGATGTACTTATAACATAGTTTCAGAAATTATCAACCATCATGCATTAATAACAACTGAACATGCTGAGTGTATGAACACAATTTAATTCAAACTACATGTATAACATCCAAATGAGTTGTACTTCACAAAAGGTATTTTCTACGCACCGAGTTATACAAAGTTTACATATGAATACAGCTTATATAAACACATACAAGTGAAATGGCCTTCAGTTCAGTTTACTTGGCAATTCCAGATATCACCAGAATTTCCAATTGTCCTTTTAAAAACATGATCATACGGATGGGGATAGATAAAGGATTGTCTTGTAGAAATGAAAAGAAATGTGATAATGCATAAAACGGTATTGTTGCAGTATCAACATTAGTACAACTGATTTCAAAATTTACAATGCCTTTTTCATGAATGAAGTTGTATTTTTTGGTGAATGTATTTCTAACGTATATTTGTGATAAATATATACGCAAAGTATTCTCTTTACTCGTAACTGTTTAAGAAAGTAGTCAAAGATAAAGTAACAATCAACTGTTGGTATACAAAACTTTATTGTTCGAACAGCACTGAAAATTTAATACTTCCATGGAGATTGCTAGAATGTGATATATGTTAGGTTTGTAATGGGTTTTATGTACACTATTGCAGCCTACCAACCTTTCATTAGATGAGTTACCTTACACACAGAGGCCCATAGCATGCCATCAACAGTGACTAGAGTAAGTTATCTTGCCAAAGGACACAACTAACACTGTACAAACCAATCCGTTTCTCAGCTTCTTGAGAAAAAGTTGGGATTACTGAACCATCTTGGAATGATCACCCAAGACTGTAGGTTGACTGCACAATCACATTATTATCCTCAAGTTATCAACAATATGTACACAACATTGTCCTAACTCAAGACCATACAACACAGAATGAAAAATTGTTTTTCGTTGAAATTTTGCTTGAAGAACGTTTAAATATTTCATAATGAAATTATTGTTTCAAAAGCTACGATCAGACCAGGATGAATTACAATGAAAAGAAATTACTGGAAAAACAACAGCTGCTTCAGCCCGTCCATCATTTAATATCCTTACTTGTATCATTGTAATATACAAACAATTGTCAATCTTTAGCTGTGAAAAGTATTGTTTCACCAATCAAAAGTGCTGTTACCATGGCGCCAATAAAGTTCAGATCTAAACAAGAATTATATACAAAGAGATTACAAGGGAAAATATGCGCTTTTCAATTTTGGATATACCTATATGTATTGTTAAAATTATAACAAAAAGATTATAGCATGCTAATTCTGTGAAAAGCCAGTAAACATGTCCTAAACAACCATAATCATTATTATTTACAATCTATGATTATATTGACAACCAAAAACCAAATGATACCTTAATTATTGTTCAGTAACAGGTTACATTACATAAAATTACATTAATGAGATTCTCACTATTCTATATTGTATAGATATATACCACACTGACAAGACCAACCAGGGTCAGCATAACAGTGCTATCCAAACCAATTGTCAGAATTTTTTTGACAGTTAACATAATACAATAGGATTATATATAGAATATAAATATGTACAATCAATCTAAAGTAATGATAAATGCTTGTAAACATGGCTATATGACTAAAAAAAGACAATATCAAACTTGTCCAAGAATATCTACCATCCACAAAAGGTCTCTTCAAAATCAAAACTTTGCTTCTGTATTTAGACTGGTCTAGTAAAATCAAAGACAGTCCACTGTTAAAACCTTACGTTTCAGATCTAAAGGACCTTTTGTCAAAAAAGTCTAATATTTTTTTTCAGTACTGAGGTGAATTGTATCCAAATGAACCTTGACTTTGCATTTGACCACCAGCTGGACCTGGGCCCTGTATGGGTGCACTCATCTGACCCTGGGATGGCATTGAGCCACTCATGGGATTTGGGCCTTGCATTTGGTTACCCATTGATCCCTGTGATGGCATTGGTCCTTGATTCTGCATCTGCCCTCCCATTGGTCCACTACTTGGCATTGCATTTTGTCCAGAAATCTGATTTGGCATTTGATTTGGGGTTTGTCCTTGTCCTTGTGGCATCTGACCTGTCATGTTGGTCTGACCATGCATTTGTCCACCACCCATGTGATTCTGCCCTTGCATGGGAGTAGGCATTGGTCCAGAGCTTTGACCCTGACTTACCATTGGTCCTCCAGACATCTGGTTTCCAGGCATGTTACCCTGGTTACGCATGTAAGGGTTAAATCTTTGCTGGGGATTTTGTCCCTGAAAACCTGGATACTGAGACTGCGGCATGTTGGAGTTTTGGTTGTAACCTTGACCTTGTTGGGGCATATTCTGTTGGCCCTGACTTCCCTGGTTGTAGGAGTTTTGGTTGGGGTACTGTTGCTGTCCAGAGAAGTTCTGCTGTTGTCCATACTGGCCTGGAAAAGAGAAATCCAGTCCATTACTGGTAAAAGTTCTGTACCATAACATTTCTGTTTCTAAATGAAGGGGCTATTCAAATCTTCATCAATGTTTGTAATCCTTTTTATCACAAGATAAATTACAGGTCTCCATTACACACATCTAATACAAGAGGTCCATACGGCCTGTATCACTTGCTCACCTGGTTTACTTTGCTGAAATTGATTTATTTTAACTTAGGGAAATGTATTTAAGACACTTGTGTCAATTTCCCTGTAACTGACTTGACCTTCCTTCAAAAGGGGGTTTGATGCAGCTGTTTGAAAATAACTAAGTTCTCAATACAGAAACAAAGAATTTGCTATGTCCATTATTTGGCCCCATCCCTCTGATCCCAATGGGCCAGAACCCACTGTTCATACAAATTTGATCACCTTTTCCCAAGCATGTCTCTCACCAAATTGGGACAGAATCAAGGCATTCCTAAATAAGAAGAATGATCTTGAAGAATTTGCCTACTTCCCCTTTTGGGCCCCATCACTCCCACTATACAGGGCTGAGATCCCAATGCTCCCAAAATTGGTACCTCTTCACAAAAGCATGCATAGGGCCAAATTGAGACAACATCCAGTTATTTCTACACAAGAAGGATTTCAAAGAATGTACTCTATTTTCCCTATTGGGTCCAGCCCCTCTGGCCCTACATAGCCATGATTCATGGTTTTCAAAAAAAAAAAATTTCCTTCTGACCCCCTGGGGCCTAGACCCACCATTTACAAAGCACCTTATTTCATTTCACCCAAGTATGCTGCAAAGCAAATTTGGACAATATCCTGCAATTCCTAAGGAACCAACCAACAACTGATAGATTTTCCCCTACTGGGCCCACCCCTCAGACCCGGGGGGACCAGACCCACCATTTACACAAATCGGTTCCCCTTCTCTTAAGGATGCTTCAGACCAAATTTCATTAAAATCTACTCAGTTGTTCATGACTAGTAGCAATTTATAGGAAAAGTTGACCGAAGATGGATGCTGCAGCATCCCCACAGCCCACATGGCCCTTTACACAAATTTTTATTACATTGAAATTTTTTTAGGAAATAAGAACAATGTCAGATAACAAGGACAGTGTTGTGTATATATCCCCTTCATTTACTCATCAATGTCACGGGGATCAGTCTTGTAAAACAGAACAGAGGGAACATACCAGTTTTTGCTATATGTCAAACATTTGATAAGAATGGGAAAATGATGAATTAATTGAAGGAAAATGAATAGTCAATGTAATTTCAATAGATATAAACAAACCATGGAAAAACAGACAGTGAATAATCATACCACAACATATTTCAATGATATGAAAAACATTTATCCCAGAAGTGACATAAAAAACGTCTTCTGTATAAATTTCACTCTAGCACTAGCAGTATGATTACCTGTACCAGGGCGTCTGTAGCCTCCTTGCATCTGCCGAGGATTCATCATTGAACCACTCTGTCCAGAGGACTGGCCTGACATCATTGACTGTTGTTGTGACATCATTGGCTGATTTTGTGACATCATTGGCTGTTGTTGTGACATCATCGGTTGTTGTTGTGACATCATGGACTGTTGCTGAGGCATCATAGGCTGATTCTGAGACATCATTGGCTGTTGTTGGTTGGGGTATCCACCCTGCTGCTGCATGTTGTAGTTTTGAGTGTTTGACATACCAGATGGCATTTGATCTGTCAATAAAACAATCCATAAAGCAACTCCTGGTTTGATGAATTGAGTGTGAAGTACCAGATGCTCACAGGCAAAACCTAACGTCAATTTTGAATTCTCAATACAATGGTAATTTGCTTCTCCCTCGCCACCTCCACAACACCACCATAAAATAGAACCAATCTAATCTAGATAAAACGTCCAAAACTCCAATCATATGATGTAGGAGGAAATTGGCTGACATGTAAAGAATCTGAAACATTTTTCTTTATTGAAGCCCTTTACAACCATCCTTGGTATTCTCAAGTTCTCAAAAAGACAGAATATTTTCATCCTTGATATGAAAATCTTGAGACCATTTTCTCCCTGTGAATTTAAATGTTGTCTATTGATTCCTTCTCTTTTAATAGAACTGGAAAGGGACACTCACATTTTCTCTAAATGTAATTTTTTTCAGTAACCACAGGTAACATTAAGTTAGGATATTTTGCCTGTGAACATTTAAGCCTTGGATGTGTACCAGGAATGCTGCAGACTAACCATCCATCAAGGACATAAATCAACAATACAATTAAAACAGTTATAAAGGAATATGTACAACACTAAAACTGTTACTTTTTCCTAGGAATAATGAGATTGAAGCATTTCCATCAGCAGCCACTAATGTTAGTACTTAAATTTAATGGATAATCTAGATAAGTTGCATTTTCTAACAAACTTTCACTATGCATGTGTGATCTGAAAATGCAGAATATTTCATAATAAATGATTCAAATAGAACAATTTAAAGCTATTCATAGAAGAAATACTGAACATCATATGAACATTACCTAGATAAGTTAAAGAACAGTAATTAAAATAATCAAAGTCAGGGTTCGTACAGAAATTTAGAATGCAAATTCATGCATTCTTGGAGCATAAAGTAAAGGATGTTTCCCCCAGCAATTTCCTCAATATTTCAACAAGACTTCACAAAATTCATAGCTTAAAGCTTAAAACATTCTCATAAGCTCTTAAAATATGACTTATTTCTACATTAGATATAATTTATGCAGATGGCTCTCAACCAAGATTTATCTAACCCTATATCTGAAACATTATATGTATCTGCAAGTTTTCAGTTGAAACTCTGTAACGCTTTTATGGAATCCTAAAAATTTATAGCAAAAATGGAAATAAAATCCTTCAATACTAATTAAAAAAAATCTTTTGCTGATATTGTTAAGTCTGAGAACATTTTACAATGCAAACATATTCATGGATCTGTACGAACCCTGTACTTTCCAGCTGTACACAGTGTTTTCTGCAGCATCATATCTTTGAAATGAAGTTATAAATGATGATGTAGAAGTTGATTAAAGGCAGTTAACTCCTTGGCGGGTTACCACATTCAAGATCAGGTTACCTAATTCCCCTAAGCTTGCTCTCTATTATAAAACTTAAAACCAAGCTGCCCATTTTCTCTGGAGAAAACACTGGTCAACACAAAAGTTGACATGTACCAAGTGTGCTGCATGCTAAAAGTTCACCTATTTTGGGCAAGCCATGTTTGGTGATATCACTGTTGTTGTCTTTTTGAGTCGAGTGACGGTGTGGCTTGTCGAGTGGGACAATTTTCTTGTCTGAATGTCCTAGAGGAAACACATCACCAGATCATTAACAATTTCAGAAGGGGACATTATATACACAAGGGTCAAAGGATACAACACAGACTACAAGCACTTTTTCCTAAACTCTTACCAAGTGTATTACACAAATATAAAGTACTTTATTTTATCTGAAAGACTTGCCATTTAATAATGGTCACTGCATTTCTTGATCAGTCTGACACGCTGCATGCTAAAATTTCCCACATATTGGTCAAAAACTTTTTTTTTTATAGTATTACTTTTGTCAATATGATTTAATTGACATTGTGGTTTGACAACAGTGAAAAAAAAGGTTTCTAGCCAATATTTACCAATGAATCATTTCTAAATAATGTACCGAAATTTAACAAGAGATCCCAGAGGGATCTTGACACCCACCAATGTTTTTATCTTTATTTGTTCTTTAAAAGTTAGATCTTTTTCCTTTTCTCTTCTCTTCTCTCCACTGTTATAATATTTAATTACAGAATCCAAGATGGCCACCTGACAGCCATTTTTTTAACTGATCAGTCCCGAAATCAAAAGGGCACAACTATGTACCAAGGAGAACTTACATCTCAAATTTGAGAAAGATCCATCAAGTACTTCTCAAGAAATAGCCGTAACTAAAATTGTTTACAGAAGAACGGACAGATCACGGACGAAGGGCAATTTGAATAGCCCACCATCTGATAATGACCTATTGCAGTACAATAACATGTATATGACAATTGAGGGACTGATCTCCTACATTTCCTTTCTCTGGTCCAATTTCCAAGTAGCACTGGTGACATCATGATATTTCAATTAGCATTAAAAAACTCCATGCCTCACCAATACATGGATAAACCTACAGTGTACTATTTTTTATAATCATCTACAGTGTTGGTTAGTAAAACTAGACTCCTTATGGTAGTAGCCAACAACTTGAGAAAGTATAAAGAAAACTGCAGACATGCAAAGAAAAAGCTCTGACCTTCCCTCAAATCACAAGCACTTCATTTCTGAAGTCCAGTGTTATTAAAGTGAGAATTAAAAAGTAGCCGAGTTGATATCAAAAGTTGTTGCTATTTTATATCAATGGGATGAAAATGGCTAACAAAGTTACAGCTCTGACACCATATTAAAGGAGGTGAGAAAGAAACTTAATTAGTTTGAAAAGCTGTTTGAATGATACTTAGTAAATGTTATGAGTATGAAATAAATCACAATTTTAAGTTGATCTTTTACATTACATTTGAACAAATGAAATAAAAAAAGTTTATTATGAAAGAATGATGAGAATATTTCATTGTTTTTATCAAATATCTTTCTACATTCAAAGACACTTTTCATCCACTACTTTCTTATCTAAACAATATAGAAACACTTGTTAGAATTACACCTGGAAAGTATATAACCTTTGCCATGATGATAGATTATCCCAAACATATAATACTCACTGTAAGAACCAGCCTGGGATACCATGGGTTGTTGGCCCATCTGGGGGCGAGGGTAGCCTCCAGACCCTGACATTGGCTGTTGCTGTGGGCCTGACCCACCTGATCCTGGGGGATACATGCCCTGACTTGTCGGCGGGGTCATGTTACCACCACTGCTTGGCGTCATCATTTGGTTACCACTCCCTGGCCCTCCTGTAAATAAGTTATCCCTTCAAACAATCAAACAAATACACTGAATCTAAAACAAATATAACTTTACATATCTACAGAGCTTCTCGCGGAGAATTTAAGACATTTCTCTATCCTACACACCAATATGAGGTGCAACACCATTAAAACAAGATGACACAGAGCGTGACAATATCCCCTGCTCGCTATTTAAAAGACACATAATCAAATATATAAACAAATATAGATGTTAATATTATAGTAACAGGTATTAAAATCCATTCCAGCACTGTTTCTGCTATCTTCATGTAAATAATCTTTTACTGTTGTATCCTTTGGCATCATTCACAAATAAAAATTGAACTTTGTGATTAGACCCATCTGTTTCCATGGTAACAGAAAAAGTCTTTAAATGGAGAACTTCCAAACAGCAAAACACAGTAATACAGTTATAGCTTTACAACTGTAGAAAGTTTCGAGTAATTATCTTGAACAGTTTCAGAGCACTGGTCCGGAAGATGACCATGTACAGAGGGACAGGGCCCAAATTAAATATCTTACACAACTGCACTTCCTGAGGAATGAAAAATTGATTAAGTATGTATACATACCAGCCGAATTCATCTGGTTCTGCATGGGACCTGGGGGTCGCATCTGGTTCATCTGTGAGTTAGGAGGCTGCTGTTGTTGCTGTTGATTCATTGCTGGGTTTATCTGACCAGGAGGCTGAAATGACATGCCCACCATATAACAGATATACAGTATCCTAAATGATTAACCAGCAAAACACTCTTTTACCCCCCCCCCCTTTGATCAAGCGTATTTAAACAGATTTTAAGTTGCACTTAAGTGTGCAGTTGCATCAACCAGCTGACAGTGTTGCCAACCTAGTCAAGTAATATCAGGTCATTGCCATTCTAAATCAAGGGTGAAGGGATGAGTTAAAAGGTTGTGGATCTAGCATTGAACTCAGAAGGTTAGGATATGGCCAATATCAGGCTGAACTGATGAATCCAATTAAGATGATAATGTGTCATGATGTTTATGATGGGTTCATTGACATGGGTTTACAATTAAAGGCCAGTTATGGTGATTACAATATAAGGTTTATCACATCGCTCAAAATCAAAGGAAAACATAAACGACAAACATCTGGACACTTGTGCATATTACCTATCTGAAATATCTAATAAAGTGGTTATGCTTTTATTTGATATATCTGATATATTGTTTTAAATAGCGATTGAATATGCAATACTTGTTATATTATTAAGTTTAAGTAGACGAGAAATGACAATATCCAATTAAGGAAAGTATATATCCAGTGCCTTGGATAACTAACCGGTAAAAGTGCCTGTATGTTCTGGCTAGAATCGGCAAGAGTGGCAAGGTATACTAGGTTCCTGTGTAACATCTGCTGAAATCTGAAACACAATATTACAAATAACACTTTCAGTGATAGTCTATCATCTCTATCCAACTGTATTATGTGTCAATAATGAACAAAGGTAGATAACACTATGTAACCTGGTATGAAAAATTGACATTTTTTACCATAAGAATTCACATAGTTTAGCAGTTATAAGATGAAACAGTATCAAATGCAGGTGCATTGACTCACTACTAAGTTTAAAGTTACAGAGAAGACAGCAAAACAACAATAGGTCTGATGAGTGGACACAATGCAAAATTAAACTCCCCTCACAGTGGGGACTAAGTATAGTCATACAGGTATTGGGCATACAGTACCAGGGTCCCAGGCATAATCTAATTATGTATCCTGAACTGAAGATGATCATTGCATAAAAATACTTTGATGTATATATCATCAAGAGACTGCATTTAAGGCAATCATATTTTAGTGCAATCAGACAGCTGCTAAATCGTGTACATTTACAGAACCCTGCCAAAGACGCGTAACATTCTCAAATACTCTCGTGATTAATAGTGACTATGATTCAACACATACTAAGTCAATGAATGACTTGTAATTATTAGTTTTGAAAAAGTTAAATCGTTAAACTTTAAGAATAGGTCCTTGAACAAGTATTAACCTCCCCTGAGCTGGGACCTTGGTGATACCCATGCATCAGAGCCAAAGGTAGTAAAATTGACAAATCAGTGATTTTCTTTGTACAATGTCAGTATATTATCTCTATACTATATATCAAATGCATAACTCAACTGCATGAACCTTCAAATAATTATTTCAAGACCTTATGAAACTCTTTTGTTAAATGTTTCAGCATCATCTGTAAATCACAATCATTTCAGTGTGTTTTAATTTCCACAATTCAGTCATTACATACAATTAAGATTGATAAGGATATTGTGTATCTATCAATGTAAATATCACAGAGAAAAACTTGAAATTTTCAACACTATAATACATGAAATATACGCATATAAGAGAAATAACATTTCAACACGTTTAACTTACTGTAAACATTCTGTAGATTTCCCTTTATTCTGATAGTCAACAATAGCTTGTATTAGCTGATTGTTCTCGTCAAGCATCTGAAATAAAGGGATGTACGAGTATTATGTGGCCACCATTTCTAAAATTTTACTTTTGTTCTGATCAGTTTTTTGAAAGATAAGTTTTCAGTAAATGATTTAAAGGCTAAAATGTAACATGTTGTGTCCTTTAGGAAATATTTGTTTTGACAAGAATATCAGTGAAAGTGATGAATGCTTCCCAAAATACTCATTGGACACAATATTATACCAAAGGGCAATAATTCTGTAATAAAGGGGCTGCAGGTCATGAATTTGGCATATAGCCCATTATTTCAGAAAGACCAACGTATACACCAAATTTCATGCTCCTGGTTTTAATGCAAGGTATGCTCATGACACAAAATCTCAACAAAGGGCAATAACTCTGTAGTTGAAGGGTCAAGATCCCTGAATTTGGTACACAGCACATTGTCTTAGTATGATCACTACATACACTTAGTTTGATGATCCTTGTTTAACTGTAGACAAAGTTATCCAGACAAGATATTTTTAACAAAGGACAATAACACTGTGATGGGGGCCAAAGGTACTAAATTTGGTACATAACACATTTACCTACACTTCGTATGATCAATACATACACCAAGTTTATGATTCTTGCTTAACTGAGGGCAAAGTTATGCTCCAAGACAAGAAATTTTAACCACAAGTTTCATCATCCTAGTTTAAATGCAAGCAATTTAAAGTTTTACTCTATGCACACAATTTTAACAAAGTGCAAATATTCTGTAATGCAGGAGTAGATGGCTCAGAATTTGGTACATTATACATCCCCTTATTATACACCAAGACACCTGACTTAACTG
Source organism: Ylistrum balloti (assembly GCF_031769215.1). Lineage (NCBI taxonomy): Eukaryota > Metazoa > Mollusca > Bivalvia > Pectinida > Pectinidae > Ylistrum > Ylistrum balloti. The sequence continues at coordinate 708,116 of NW_026781959.1, forward strand.
TGGGCAAAGTTATGCTCTTGACATGATGGACAGACAAAGTTTTCTGGGAGGGTACTCAGGGTTTTCCATAATTTTGTTAGTAGTAGGCTGTGTAGTGAAAGTAGGAGGCTGGCCTGCCTTGTATGTGTAGTCGTGTACGGAACATTATTACGGAACTGGATTGGTGTAGGCAGCCAAATGATCAAAGTAGCAGGTCAAATTGGCCGACGACCGGCTTTTATGGAAAACCCTGAGTGTACTAATCATTCTCATATTTCATAACAAACATTCAATGCTATTTTCTTCACAATCTTTTATTTCAAGGTATTACAGGTGTAATTAAGGACTTCTGGTCAAAGTCTGGTATGACAGTATATAGCAATACATATCTTTTTTTTAATCCTGTGGACAGAACGCATAGAACTTTAAGAAAAGATGCCTCAAAGAAAAACAATTTTAAACATTGACTTTTCACACTACAACCCGAATACCTAAATAATTTCCTTTGATAAATGTAATTGAATGGTACTGGGATTAGAAAACAGTGGGTTGAAAATGCTGTATCAGCATTTAATTTCACATGCTCAAACTATATAGAAACCTAAACTTAGAAATGTTCTGAATTTTAGCTTTAACAGAAAACAAGGGAATGAGTTTACAATGATTGACAGACTACTTACTTATCAGTTAACAAATCAGAGTAAAACTACTGGGGTCTCGATCTGCCAGATCTGGGGCCGATATTCAGCCCCATTCCCGATGCAAAATAGTATCTTTTTTTTCCCCAATTTAGACCCCAAGTTTTCACAATTCTATGGAAAACACCATTACTTTTCCCAATTCTAAGGGCCCTGGGCCCCAGTCCCAAAATGGGGTGTGAGAGCCCTGAACTGCATTACATCCTACAAGTTAGACAAAAACATTTCACCTATACAAAAGCACAACTTCATAGTAATCACAGACAGAGGACAATTTCTTAATCAATGAAAAGTGTCTATTTATTCAAGCATAGCACTCAAAGCCACCAAGAAAAAATGTGCAGTTGCATTCCCCGTGAGTGATCAAGAATCTGTAATCCTCATTTTAGCTACAGTAAACAACTGATAGAATTAATCTTATGGTACAAACATACTTATTTCTTCATTTATCTGGATACAATTCATCAATGTTGCATAGCTGCAGAGTACAATTCAGGATTCGGAACAGATATCTGTACCAGTTGGCTATAAGCAGGTCGAGAAAACCACAAATTTGCGTATGATACTCAAACTGGTCGAAAGTGCTGCATCTATTTTTTATACTTTCCCACGTGCAAATCAATTTTAGTAGGTTGTTTCATGACTAAATAAACGCGACATGCGCAAAAAATAATAGTAAAGAAATAAAAAAAAATGTTTAAAGTAAATTTGGCTATTTCAGCAATAAATCTATACCCAATTGGTGTATGATAAGCTACTTTGCGTATTATAGGCAAATTTATGTTTTTTTTCCTACGACCTGATAAGTTATTTCGCAAATGGCCGAGAGCGAACGTTTTATTGCATCCGAACGGGTCTTATAACAAACCGAACTATAACTCATACAAACCTTTTGAATAGTTGCCTGGTTAGGGGCAGGACCCTTTTTCTGTTGCGGTTGCACAAATGTCAGAGACATTATGCCAATTGCGGGTGTCCAACACCTCCACAATCCAACAGAAAATGAGCGCGTCAGCCACACAAAGAAATTGAACCGGCAGCGAATGCTGATATATTTCTAAAAGAAAAGTCGATGATATTTTGTATCCGGAAAAAAATAATAATATTTAACAACGGATGAAATGGAATAGCACAACGTCCGTAATCATTGATGTGATACTTAAATAAATATTTGCTTGTATATCACATAGATACATGCTATTTTATCAATATTTCAGTGAGATCTCAAGAATGTTGTACTACAATACGGATAATTTGAATCAAGTTCCGATTCTTATTTTATAACTGCCCTTAATTTATTGTTGATAAAAGTATTTAATTTTTATGATGAAATTGCTATAAATGATAATATTCATAAAACATTTTGAATATGATATAATTAATATAACAATCGAGTTACATTTTATAAAAAAATATTAATTTCGCGAGTAATATTTAGGTTACTAATATGTTTGTATGGACAGTTTTTTTAAATCAAGCGTTTATAAGACACAGAAACACCGGTTTCTGCGGACCATAAAAGTTTTCAACATGAGTGCCCGATACGACAGAGCTATCACTGTATTCTCGCCCGACGGCCATTTGTTCCAAGTTGAATATGCACAGGAAGCTGTGAAGAAAGGATCAACAGCCGTAGGTTTCTAACTACCGAATCAGCAACAAAAATTGCCCCTCTAATTTATTTTGAATTGAAAATTGAGTCATAAACATGGCCATAACGACCAACTCGCAGCACATCGGTTCATAATTTGCATTGTCATCTGACCGAAAAAGGTTCATTTGTGACCATATACCATGATACAAACGATACCACGCGGTGTTTTCCCACAAATGGTCAATAAGAAACATCTAGTCACACAATATTGAATTGGTTAACGTTTTGCTGCAAAATGAAATAACTAAACTGCTGATCATACGTATATAAACATACAATTTTTTACAGGTTGGTGTGAGGGGCAAAAGTATAGTTGTTTTAGGTGTAGAAAAGAAAGCGGTTGCAAAACTTCAAGAGGATAGGACCGTGCGTAAAATCGCTCTCATTGACGACCATGTAGCCCTAGCATTTGCAGGTGAGTATAATAAGGGAGAGAATTTTAACACTACTGTTTAACAAGTTAGGCAATATAGGTAATAATCCTGTATTTGAGGGGTGGTTACCACTTTGAGTAGTCAGTTCTGCAAAAAGGAAAGAATTTCGGTTTTGATGTTTGTTTTTATGTTGGGAACACATTCTTTCAGAAAGCAAACTCAACATTTTGCAAGATTTTTGTTCTTTTCTGTTTTTTTGTCTGAATTTTAGAACTGACTGCACCATATGGAAAACAACACTTTTTGTATGCTCCCCAAAAATTTCTGTTGGAAGCATATAGTTGTCACCTTGTCCATACGTCCATCTATCGGTTCATCTGTCCATGTCAGGAGCATGACTTTGCCCATAGTTAAGCAAGGATGATGCAATTTTATGTATACATTGGTCATTGATGTGCAGTGTATCAGATTCAGGGTCCTTGACCCCTCATTTTCAGAGTTACTGTCCTTTGTTAAATTTTTGTGTCCATAATATAACTAAGCTTGCAACATTCTATCGACTGTTTTCATATTCATATGCATGCAACATGCGAACCAAAATTTCTATTCTGTATATATACTGATATAAATGTTTGGTTAGTCTAATTGACAGAAGCTGTCAACCAAATGAGGTATAATGCTACCATATTTATTGGCATTTACACAATTTTTCAGTTAGATAACACCTCCGTTTGGTGATGCTAAGTGTGTATGCATGTGTATGCCATCTTATATAAACATTCAATACAATGGAAATGTCAAATTCTAAATGAAAATGTCAGCTTAAGGTGATTGGTATAATTGGAAGAATATGTATGGACTGGTATCATTCTTTTTGACAAGTGTACACACTGGATTGTAATTATATATAAAAAATGTTTTCAAACCTGCAGATATAGTCAGGTGGATAGCAATTTGAATGTGTACACTGAACAAAGCCTCCAAAATGCTGGAAAGAATTGGGAGGGTTTGATAAATAATTGGATTCATTTGATGTTAACCGCATTTTTGTGTAAAGGCAGCTACACATCTGGTATTAGTTTCTAGATTGCATAATTTATAGAATCAATTTTTATATGATCAGCAAATTAATTGTCTATGTTTATGATAACTGCCTTAGACAAGTATAACATCTCATAAAATCCAGTATACACTAGAAGTGGTAACTGATCAATGAAAGTAGTGGTGAGTATATCAAATACAATATATCAACTGTTCTTCCATTATTCTATCATTATCTTATTTGGAAAACATTGATGGAATCTACCATGTACCCAGTATCTAAAAAGACAAGGAATGTACATGATTTTATCTGCTATCATAGATATTGCTTTATGTTTCAAAGGACTCACTGCAGATGCCAGGATTCTGATTAACAGAGCACGTACAGAATGCCAGAGTCACAAACTTATTGTGGAGGATCCGGTCACACTTGAGTATATCACCCGACATATTGCTCAGCTAAAACAGGTAATACTACATGACACATCACTCAACTAAAACAGGTAATACCACATGACACATCCCTAAACTGAAACAGACAATATTACATGTCACATCTCTCAACTAAAACAGACAGTATTACATGTCACATCTCTCAACTAAAACAGGTAATATTACATGTCACATCTCTCAACTAAAACAGACAGTATTACATGTCACATCTCTCAACTAAAACAGGTAATATTACATGTCACATCTCTCAACTAAAATAAGTGTTACTACATGATACATCACTCAAATAAAACAGGTAATATCACCTGACATATGGCTCAGTTAAAACATGTACAAATGTATGTTGTATCAAATGACATACCACTCAATGAGAACAGGTACTATCATATGACACACAGACCTCTTAAGATGGAGTTTATTTTATAGTGCATTCATCAACCCAAGACTGAATGTGATATAACTGGTAAGCTTCACTCAATATATCATTGACTATTTTAGATAGTATGAGGATTTATAGAGCTCTTTATCATATTTCTGATGTTAAATTTGAATTTACTTGCTACATAGCAAGATATGAAATATTATTATGATGGCTAATTAGAATTTGATAGAAATTATAAGTTTAAGATATGATAGAGTTTGCATTTGTTCCCATGTCTTTTCTATTGTGGTCGCCTTTTGTCTGACGTCATCATTTATACGCCACAAACAATTGGCATTTTCAACTTACTCTTAATAACCAAAAGACCCAGAGTGCTGATATTGGGCCTGTGGCATGCTGGGATGAAGGCTACCAAATGTGTTAAAATGAATGACCTTGATCCACTTTCAAGGTCACAGTAGTCAAATATGTTTAAATGACTACTAAATAAACCAAAGGCACAGAATGCTGATATTAAGTCAGTAGCTTCTTTGGATGAAGTGCTACCAAGTTTGGTCATATTATTGACCTTGGCCTACTTTCAAGGCCACAGGTGTCCAATATGTCAAAATCTTTTCTGTGACTTTCCTCAGTAATCAATAAACTAAGACTGCTGATATATGTTCTGTAGCATGCTGGAATGAAGGGCTACCAAGTTTGTACATATTGATGACCTTGACCTACTTTCAAGGTCACAGGGGCCAAATATGCTAAACTACAATAGAGAGTGTAATCAGTTACATTTGAAAATTAATTGTTTAAACTTAGAAACAATGAAAACTTTGTAAGTATGCATATATCAGTTTTGTTGTCTGCCCTAATGCTAGGACTGATTGACAAGTTCAAAAACTTTCCAAAGACCAGAAGACCTCAGATGACTGTTAAGGCCCATGGGTCTCTTGTTATGCTCTCATCATAAAAATGGAGGGAAATGTAGGGGCATACAGCAATGCCCATGTTTTTTCCATCGTGTCATTTTGCATTCTGTCCCAATTCATTGAAAGCACCTAGCAACTTCAACAGATTTTTGTCAGGAAAGTTAAAGAATAAAAAATACATTTTGATGGATAGTCAAAACCATCGGACTAGTACTTGAGTTGAACTTTCAGCAGTATAATGTGTCCATTGCATTATGTTTTCGTTTGCAAATTAAAAACCATGAATTTTCTACAGCTATATTTATTTTCTTTTCAAAGAAATATACTCAGAGTAATGGTCGACGACCGTTTGGACTGTCAGCACTAATAATTGGTTTTGACTATGATGGAACTCCTCACCTGTATCAGACCGACCCCTCTGGGACATACCATGAATGGAAGGTACAGTATCATTGTATTCAGTTCAAAGGAATGTACACTTTCTTTCTGCATTATTTTTTTCCAGAGGTGTTCCATACAAATATACATAAGAAAACATGTTTGTATTAACATTTCTGAAATACAATGTACTGTAAAAGTTATAATTTTTGTGGGTACTCTTAAACCACCAATTCATATGTCCACAAGGTGTTAAACAAATATAAGTAGAATCATTGAGCTATATTTATCCACAATATCAAGTGTCAATTAAAGTTATTTTTTGAAAAGCCAATAAAATTACACCCCACAAGACTTTATGATCCCAACACATTTTGGAAAGAAATATAAAACAATTATCTTGTTACTGGTAACCATGTGGAATTTTATATCATTTCATATTTCAATTGCTATAAGCAAGTCTGTGTTGAATGTCTTTGATCCATTTTAGACCAGAGAACTGTTAAAAAGCTGCCTAAACAGTGAAGGAGACTGTTTATAATTAGCTGTTATTTAATTATTTCTTCTTCTATGTTGTTTTATTATTGATAAAGGTAACAGAAAGTAATAAATCTGTATTGTATACGTTAAATACATAGCCACTCTTTATGCAGTTGTTTATGAAATACTGGTGGACCAACTGATGTTATTTTGATGAATTTCAACTGAGCATTTTAATTGTACAATTACTTTATTATTTATTCGTGTGTGTTTTAGGCAAATGCCATAGGTCGTAGTGCCAAACCTGTACGCGAGTTCCTGGAGAAACACTACACAGAGGAAGTGGCCCAAAGTCAGGAGGAGTGCATCAAACTAGCTCTAAAAGCCCTGCTGGAAGTTGTTCAGTCTGGTGCTAAAAATGTAGAGCTGGCTGTTATGAAAGAAAATGAACCTCTCAAGGTAAATACCATGATCATTTAGCTAGAGCCAAAGAACACCTTTAACGTTATTCATTTTTGGAGCAGTTGTATATGTTGTAGGGATATACTGGTAGGTAATTTGCAGTAGTTAATATCTTTAGAGGATCTCGGGGATACTGCAGAATGATTTCAACGTTGAAACGGAAAAAACTAATGTATTGAATCTTTAATATGTTAGGGAAGGATTTTTAGAAGCTGTTTCTGTAAGGTAAAACAGAAAATTGGTTAATTGGAAAATCTATATTGTCACAAATTTACTCTGATGGGAGATTGTAGTGAGAACTTCTCTGACATTTGCATTTCAGATGTTAGAATTGGAAGAAGTGGAAAAGTTCATCACAGAAATAGAACGTGAAAAAGAGGAAGAAGCAGATAAGAAGAAGCAAAAGAAAGGAACAAATTGATTAGTAGCTGTTGTGTAGATCAGACTTGATGATGACAAAGAGAGAGGTTGAAAGTTAAAGCATTGTATAAAAACCTCATTCCTTAACAGCAGTGCATTTCACCACCAAGAAGGACAACTACAAAGGACACACCAAGTGTTGCAAAACTAGAAATGCCAGAACATTGATGTATAACAGAGTTGATTTCAGACCATGATTTCCTCTTGATTAGACTGGATATCAGCATCACAGCATCTGAATCATGTAGTGAATTCAGCATGTGCTATTACTAACACTCCAAGTGCTATCAGCTTCTCTCCAAGTGTTAGTAATTCCTGTACATGTTGAAAAATAGTTTGATATCAGGAAGTTTTCAATATGTAATGGAATTTCATTTTCATGAATAAATATTCACTTCATCAGTTTGATTTTCTGTCATTTAAGCTTTGGTAGGAGTGCATTCATTCAGTTTTTAAAAAAGGTTTTTCTTTCATATCAGCGTGAAACTAGAAAATATTCATATCAAAGTTTGAAATTATCTCCTCGCATCAACCAGGGAGGGGATATAGCATTCTATTTGTACATACATAAGTTCAATTTTTGTCATCACTGTAGCAACTTAATTTCTCAACCAATTTTGGTCAAATTTCACATACCCGGTATTAATCAAGTAAAATGATACCTTAAACGTGTTTGTGTTTTAGCATGCCAACGATAACGTTAGGTTGCTGTTACTATTTAAAGAAAATATTTGTCATCTCTCTAGCCACTTCATTTCTCAACTGATTTTTTATCAAACTTAACTTACCGGTATTGGTCAAATATCATAAAACCTTAACCTAGTTGGTGTTTCGGTTTGCCAGGGTCAATGTCAAGGTCAAGGTCACTGTTACTATTTACAGCTATAAATATATTGCTTAATGAGGAATCATCTTTGCACATTAGAAATATAGATATAACTTATTCATGTATTTCTGCAAATTTACCCAGCCCAATATATCTTCATTTATTATCTTTACATTTTCTTAATGACATTTCATATTGTTCCACTGGGATGTACTATATTGACAAGAAAATAGCTTACGTGAGGGTTGATAAAATAGAGACACAATTATATCAATTATCAGAGGATGAAGTTGCTAGTGTGTGATTTAACTTGACACTGTAAGATAAATGACTGTAAGATAAATGGGAGCGAAGGTATCATTTGTGATGCCTTCTTAATTTCATAAACAAAAATACCTCATAAATGTATAGTTTTGATAATTCAATGACAAATTATTTCAAAACAAATTACTATGCATAACAGCTGGCATGACATAACACATCATTGACAGATAATTGGTGCCATTTTCAGTCATTCAAAACTCATTCATGAGAGGACCCTTCACATTCCATACACAAATGTGTAAAAACATCAAATAACATATTTGTTCCCTGATAAATCTGTTATTATCTCCCTGTGAAACATGTTTGCCTGGGATATTAATTTAGGCTCCATCTGTCTGAGGGCTTTTCCAGGCTTTAACTTCAAAAGCATTCAACTCGGCTTCACAAAACCTGCTGTGTATATTAGGTTAGTGCCCTAGTTGTGCCTCTTACTATTTACAACATTACCTTTTTTATATTTTTCTGTTACCATGGAAACAAAGTTAAAAAACACAAATTAGTGGTTACTTTCCTTTCCGGGCTATGACTTTGAAACCATTCCACTCAACTCCACAAAACTTTCTGCATATATCAGGTTAAGGCTCTAGCTGTGGCTTTCCTTATTTTATCATTTATCTTTTTTCTGTTACCATTTCTTGTGACTTCTTGTATTACTGGAGAGCTTATAGAGTCTTAAATTTGTTCATGGACAATACCGGGCTCTACTCAAGTATCAATAAACACTACATCAAGATAGAAACTATACACTATATATATGTATTTATAATGTTGAATTTGAGGAGATGCAAGGAAATTTAATAGATAATTGACAAAAGAAGATGTTACATTTTGCTTTCACTGTATTAGGTCTTCAGCTGATAGTGGTACATAATTGAGTGACATCAGAAATTGTTATCACTGGTGTATATATATATATCATACTTTGGTTTTACACACCAACGGTTGGGTGCGAGGGATAATGCCACACTTTGTGACTCCTTGTTTATTTGTTGTTTGTGTACATTGTAAGATATTTTTTTCTTTTGTTTACATCATTGAATGACAGCTATCCATCCATACCAAGTGAAAGTAAATGGATATTCCATTCATAAATGATTAAGTTCCAACAGACATGACGTAACATGGCGTGTTGCCATTAAGTCCTCTCTTCACTATCAAGCAGGCAGAGCTAGATTTTTTTTTTTTTGAGAAGTGGAGAAAAGAACAAATTGAGGAATCGAGAAGCTGCATTTTACATACAAACAAGAAAAAAGTAATCTTGTTCACAAGAAAAATTTGATGCAAGATGAATGAAGATCATTCACAATAGGTCACCATAGGTGACCTTCTAAAGACAACACAAATGTTTGGGTTTTTACTTAACCTCATTAGATGGTAAGCTGTCAAATCATGTTCAGTCCAAATCAATTTCAAATATTTCATGAAGAACTGAACTGACCTTTCTCTAATTTCATTTGTAGATTTGATTGACTGAAAATGTAATTTTTTATTGTACTTAATTTCATAAGGTATTAGTCCTCAGCCTTTCTTTCACTTGATCATTAATCTTGACTGCCAAATCTAATTTTTCTGTTTCAATAATTAGATATTAACAAATAAGAAAATATTTTTGTGTAATTCCAAATTTATTTGTATCAAAATTCACATGAAACAAAACAATAGCAACAGCTAAACATATCTTAAATATATTCCCATATTCTCATAAAGTTCACATAAATCCCTATATATTTTACCCTCTGTAGCTGTCCCATTTATACCAGAGGTAGGATACATAGAGGTAACATAATGGTTAGTTGTTGTATATGTATTTCTTTCACTCCAGTTAATTTATTTTTTCGAAAGGTAACTTTAAAAGCACTGTAACTAACAAGAATGAAAGAAAAACCAAAGTTTGTGTTACCTATTTTTGCAACAGTAATCTACCCCAAGAAATATGTGGAAATTTATAACAACTCACTAGTAGTAAATGAATGTTATATTAAAAGAGACGGGTTAAGCTCCCCGAATAGGACAAGATTTAAGTATGAAAAATAACAAAGGGTAATAAGAAAGTTATGATTTCTGTATACACTGTCCTTCTCCTTGTTGAGATCTATCTACCAATGAAGTTTCATGCTGATACCTCTTACAGTTTTAGTGTAATGCCACAGACAAAATTTAAGTAAGAAAAATAACAAAGGACAATAACTCCTAAATTATTCAAGAGAGAGTTATGGTTCTGGTGCAAAGCTGCGACTATATGCTCTCCCTTTAAGTGCCCTTTCCCTAAAATATAAAGGTTAAAGGATGCTTATTAAGTGTCATGAAACAGAAATTGTGACACTGAATATAGTAAGCGTGTGTCAATACATGCAAATCAAAACTGTCATCCTCTACTGATAATTCTTATAAAGTTATTTCCAGTGGGAAATACCAACGCTTAGCTCAAAAATTCAATTTGACCCCTTTTGGTCCCACCCCTCAGGCCCCTGAGGGTCAGTCAGGATCAAAATGGGCATACCATGAAGCCGTCATCCTTAATAATTCTAACCAAGTTTGAAATATTTCCAATGGAAATTAAACAAAATATGCTCAAAAGTCTAGTTTTCCTTTATAAACTATAGTAAACTTTACCCCCTCCCCCTGGGGAAATGTGATACCCTGAGGCCATGAAATTCACAATATCAGTAAAGCACCTTAAGATGCTTCCATTCATGAAGAGTATTTGATTTTACCATATCTGGGTCTTGAGAAGAAGATTTTTTAAATCCGAGTAAATTTGACCCCTTTTAGCACTGCCCCTCAGGCCCCTCGGTGTTAGGGACTGTACAATTCGCAATTTTAGTTCATTTTAGGCAAGAGAAGCTTTCTGTAAAATTTCATTGAAATTTGATCAGGGGTTTTGTTGAAAATATTTCATTGTTTACGGATGTACATTGCTGGATGTAAGTGATTAGAATAGGTCACCATGCACCACAAGACATATCTCAGGTGACCTAACAACCTTCAGGATGTTTGCACAATGGTCCGAGAGTGGAATAATAACAGCATATTTTGGAAGAAATTAATTATGAATGAGTCAAGCCCCTGTAAAATCCCTCCTTCACACATCATCATTAAGACAGAGAAGCTGGCTATATAATATATTATCAGTGTTAAGCTCATAATTTATCATACCTTTGTACCTCAGTCACAATAGTATTACATGGTCACCACATCCTACTACATGATTTACAATGCTCAATATATACATAAACATAGACATTCCAGGTTAATTACTGATGATGTATGCTATGTATCTTCCGATGTTCATCTTTCTGAGATTCCTGAGAAATTTTGGCATTCCCCATATTGTAATCTTTATAATTTGATTATTTTTCCCTCCTTTCTTTTATTTGATCTTAATTATGTATTATCACTTATTGACATTACCATAGTAACATCAATAAAGAAAGGTAGCACTTCAAGAAATACCAATAACAAATTAACATTATCATTGTCCAAGATAGCTCTTCTAGATATTGATTTGATCTTGTGTGAAGTTTGAATAAAATCCCTCAAAGAATGAAGTCACTGACAAGGATAAATGTTATGTATGTAACTATGTACACATATTAAGTATGGAAACATCCCTAAATCCTCTCCCTCATGATGTGATAACAAGCTCTGAAATTTCACATTGGAACAAATATGAAAAATATTCATAAACAGACCATTTGAACCATTAAATATAGGTAAATAATTCCATAATACTGAACGATCGTGTTATAGTCAGTAGCAAACACAAAGAATAATGTAAAAGGAAGCCTTACTGTCAATGTAGGTGGTACAGCACTTGGCCTGGGACATGCCCTTAAATAGCAGGTTCATTAAAAAGAAGCAGGCCATATTGAGATTCTACTGATACTTTAAGGAAAGCTTCCTTCATTTACTTAAGAAGTGGAAAAGAGCTGATTAAAAATACTGCAGATGGCATAGTAAAAATAAACAAAATAAAAAACACAATAGATTCAAAGAATCTATGAGATAATGAATTGTTTTTGAAGAACTGAATTATAACTGTAAAATTAGAAGTAAAACAAACATAAAAAACATATGATATGTTAATAATCAATAAACCTGCACACCCGTAATACATGTATATACAAGCATTTACATGGCCATCTTTGCTTAATATCCAGAAAATACTGGTAAAATATCTTTTGTGGCAAATCAATGAGACTAGATAAAATGATTGGTAAATGTCACTGTAGACATTTGGGCTACATAATTATCATACCAGAAAATACACAGTTTCCATAACACATGCATCTAATACTTGTAACATGACTTAGGAGAACCATTACAAAACCTCATTCAGCATATACAATTACATTTTTAGTACTTCTTATACATTCAGTACTAACAAGAGGAAAATGAACCTGCATTGCTCACCTGGTTTTCATTTATGATGTTTCTCACTTTTAACTGCATCAACATTTTACATTGTCAACATTCTAAGTCCTAATTAATGAGAAAATATTTGAAGGTTGTAACAAATTTGAATCCTATAGCCTTGCATATGGGTCAAGGTTATTTTCTTCATGAAACTCTGATGGGCGTCATTTTAGGAACCAATCAGCGAAAATATCATGAAGGATTTAACAAATCTGACACTCATATCCTTGAATATGGTTCAAGATTATTTCGTTAGCCAAGAGAAATCATGTGAACAAATTTGTCGCTTGTGACCATCAACAGAGGAAAATGTCATTTCCTTTATCATTGATTGAAGGGCTTAATCTCAGCAACATTCCAACCAAATATTCTGTTTGTAGGCCTTTTGGTTATTGAGAAAGTGGCATTCGAAGGTTTCAATTTTGATCCTATGACCTTGAATATGAGCAAGGTCATTTTTTTCACAAACTTTGTCAGCTTCACTCCAGGTATCTTCTACTGAAACACCCTGATTCTAAGTTGTTTAAATGGAAAAGTTGAAGCTGGACAGACAGACGTTGCACCACTGCAAAAGCTCACTAAGCATTTTGGACCATGTGAGCTAAAAACCCAAGAGAAATGTAGTCAAATTTGGACTGATGTTGCTTTTATATATTACAATACTGGACACAATAAGTTTATGAACAAGTAAAAATAAAATATTTAGGATGTCATTAAAAATCTAGTTTGCAAAGGTTACAAAATTATTCGGTGTTGTGGTTAAAAATGCATCACTAAATTTTTCTGCAAATCCATATAAAATTTCAAGCACCCCAATTTTTTAGAACATAATAGGTATATGATATATATTGTACCAAAATCTGTGTGTTGTTTCCATCAACAAACACCATCAATATAATTCTATATACTGGTATAGGATTGATATCATATAATTTCATACATATCTTCATTTTTCAAAAAAAAGTCTAGTAATATCAGTTCATCAAATATCTAAAAACATCATGAAAGAATACCTGCTTTAGCAGAGTCTTTGTCAACATCCAAATACTTCAGAGTAGAGTTCTACATTGGCATACCACACAGGCTTTCCTGTCTTGTTCACATTACAGTGCAGGATGAGAGGGTGTTTATCCTCCCAGCATGCTGATGTTAATGCATCTCCCCAACATGTGGAGCCAAAGTACAACATTTGCATACTTTTGATGTGAAACTCATTAAAGTTTTTAATATGACGAAAGTGTTCACGGTACGATGCAATACTAGCCACCTCAAAGAAGTAGCGTACATAGGAGGAGCAACGCGTACGCTGGGCGATGTCTGTGTCACTGAGAGGTACAGCAAAAGGGTGGAGGAAGGCAGTTTCAGGCTTCTGTGAGGGTGTTATGTTGAGGATGTGGGGTTCAATATTGTCCATGTCATTTGAGCTGAATCTGTTGCGCCACCAATCTGGAATATCAGCCACTTCATCTCGAGCGATATTCACAAGTGTGTGCATGTTTTTAATCCTCACCGAGGGCTTCATTTTCCCCCCACATGACATCTCACACACTGTGGTAAATGTTGTCCTGCCAATGTGAGCTAGGTTGACAGTAATATCAAGTGGTGCTTTTGGAGTTATTGTTTCATAGAAGTCTTTTTTCACTTCAAATGAACATGCCTTCACTATGGAACTGAAGTTCTGTTTGTTGAGACTCGTATAATCAAGGAACGGTGAACTGTTATAGAAACCTGCATGCTCCACTCGGTTGATCATTTCAAACACTCGCCAAATGTCAGGTTGTCCTGTACATAAAAACAATGTCAAATTAGTCATGAACTCAAAAATGTAAAGTATTATTCACATTTATATAAATATTTTATAAGTTAAAAAGAGCTTACAGCAAACCCCTAACTGGGCATGCACTTTATTTTCATGAAAAATGTGTTTTTATATATCAGAACTGGAAGGGATCACAGCATCCACTTTAATTTGATCTTATTTGTTTTTAATACCTGGATCTTGTTCCATGGTTTTAATTCTTTCTTCTGTTAGAGCTTTTAATCATGTAAGTAGCGACAACAATCTTACACTATCAAATCAAAGATAGCCACCTATCACCCATTTTCCTATAGTTTCAACAAATTGTCACCTCAATGTGATTAAGTTATAGATGAAAAAGTATTAGCCAATCAGAAGCCAGAAGGTGTCCATCTTGCCAAATTAGGAATATATTAGCACATTTAGAGGCCATCAGCACATATCTCTTAAAGTGTGGTGAAAATCTAACAAAGTTTTGGAGAAAACATTTCTGAAACCTTACAGGCGATATGCAGGAGGTGAAAGAAGACTGATAATAATAAGAATCCTGGTAAAAACAGTAAGTCCCCAAAATGCATTTCGAGAACTTATATATTTCAAATTGTCATTCCTAAGCAATGCAGTATACAAACTTTTAATGAGGCAACTGCATGCCATCATAAGGGTATGCCAAAATGAGACACATGATGGTAAAATCTCACTGATATTCTAACTTTAAAAATTAATCTAAGACAGACATATTACCTTGGGTTATTTTGATGACATCGAACATATCTTTTGTTTATGTTAGCTTTGAAGATATTTACCTGTGTGATCAATATCATCAAATCTGAGTCCAGGTAATACAACCAACATGTTTTTGCCGTTATTTGTTACATTGATCTTCATGTTGAGTGATGGATATGATCTGTAAAGTTAAATAGAAATTTATAAATATAACACAAGCTTGCATAAATTACCACTAAACGTACAAAAACAAATTACAAATACATGAACTGTAAACAAAGTATGTAGGAAACCATGACGAAAGTTTACTTTCTAAAGTAACACTGCATACAGAAAAACCAAATATTAACCTCTGTAGCGCAATATTAGTCTGAATTATTCTGATCAGTCTGGAGTCAATGGTAAATGCAATATCTGTAACAACATCAATATTTCTATAAAAATATAGAAACTAATCTAAGATTATATTTTTCTAACACTGGTACCATCCATTTCCATGAGATATTATTTTACATAGAGAATATGGCTTGCCAATGAATACCATATGATACTTTTTCATGAGTATGACAAAATATCAATTTTTTCATGATTATATAGTAATAACAATTAAAAACAAGACCATTCTGAATATGGCAGTTCCCCACTGACATTGAAGTTCAGGATGTATATACCAGTTTATTTGTACTCTATGGTTTCTTCGTTGAGATATTCAACATAACAAAGAACAAATGGTAAAATGTTGTTTCTTAAAGGGATTAAAATAGTTAGATCTTGTTATTTTTCCCATGCATTTGATTTCAAGCAAGCATTGTAATACTAAAACTTAGACTCGTCACAAAATTATAACACTCTCTGAGAGAAAATGATAGAGATTATCAGCTTAAAACTGATGTTAGTAAACACTGAAACATTGAAATGTCATTAATGTTCAAATGATGATTTGATTTGATTTAATACATGTGTAATTTTGAGTCACTGCAAGCTAACTCGAGTCAAGTCAGTGTCTCTGTAATGAGTAATGTCATCAGAAATGGAAGTGTAGTTACATTTCAGATGCATCCGGTGGTCATTTCAGTTGAGTGAATTTAAGATTGTATCTGGATTTTTTCAATAAATCTTCCAGTATTAACACATTTCTATCAATTTATGTACCGTATTGCTTTGTTGGCAACAATTCATTGACATAGAGTTGCTAGCGAGAAATGATTCTGGAACTAAAGTGGCAATGAAATCATAGTCCAGTTAGCATATTACGAGCAATTTTGTGTCTTTCCCCAACCTGATCATTATTTCAATTCATTTAAAAGATTTCAAGATGACCTGAAGTCATTAAAGAAAATATGTCTTTTTGAAGGTAATAAATATTTGGTTAGCTTCTGTTGTCTAATCAATTATAAATAAATGTTAAGAATTGTTGCCATTTGTTTATTCGATTTAATTAAATACCATATCATGCACAGTTGTCCTACAGTAGGATGGCCTAACTGTTATGGTATAATTTGTGCTAGTTCAAACAACGGTGGTGCAGAACGTGTTACACGGTTGTCATTATGTCATCTTCTCCGTTTAATTACACTGGCCACATATAACCATTACCGTATGAGCCTTTTCACAGCATGCCCAATCATCTTGAAATGTGTACATAGGGTGTTGTAAGGAGAGATCTGCAAGCAGAAATTGTTGTTGATGTTAGTAAAAATTTGCTGTTCGGAACGTTCGGAACTCGTCTCATTTTCAATGATTTCCGAATGAAAAGTAAAATAATAGGAAAAAAGTTTCTTTGGAAGTTTTCCTTTAATATTATCTAAGAAGAGTAAGTATCGTAACCGTCAAAATTTATCACTTTAAATGCTTTTATGATTGACATATTTAATGGCAAACGTTTTACTTTTTAGCGATCGATTCAGTGCGGAAAACAACATGGCAGCGCCCATGTAAAATTAAGTTTTTCCTATGACAGGTAAGAATGGAAAACGTTTCATTGAAATTTTGGTCCAAGCAAGTCAACATTACATAGATCTAGCAATTCAAAGAAAATACACTGGTATTGACACATCAATCATTGTGGTATTTAAGGAATGTATACGGTAGAAAAATTACTTTTGTACAGTTACAAATGGGCGTGGCACTTTTGTTGACAACTGGAAACTGCTTTGCAGTGTTCAGTTGAATGTCGCATTATTGTTCCAAGGATGTAGTGTTTTCTATTGACATTTTTGTTTTTGTTTGTTTTTGGTGCTTTTTGTTATTTTTGTTTGTTTTGGTTGTTGTCAAAATGGTAGACGATGTCCATGGAAGTTTGGAAGTTTACAATCAAGACACAACACAGTATTCCGACGGATTCTGACTATCTGCGATTTTATTGTTGTCTTTTTTTCGGACGGTAGTCAGAATTCATCCCTATATAAAAACGCCAAATTTTAGCGACCCTGCAAAGGTCGGCATTCAAGCAATACTTTATGTCATTTAAAACTGTAAATAGTAATAATAACTCATACGTCGATGAAAGGACAATTTCTTTACTACTGACTTATACGTTTTTCCCAAACAATTTTACTTAGATAGCATTTTGTGATGGCTGCTACTATGAGGAATATCTGTATAGAATTGTCGTAAATCTACCATTTCTGTCAGTCTCCAAAAAATTTACTTTTGGTTTAAATTGTTACAATAAGGAATAATGTTATTGCTTTTATAAGAAATAATGATAATTCATAATGCTTTTTCTCATTGACTCTGTTTGGCTCACATTGCTTCAGTCAGATGGAGACCACTGATTAAGGTGCAATACAACAAGATTAAGATGTTTTTGCCAGTAATAAAACCTTATCTGAGCTATAACACTTTGTATGGAAATTTAAGACAACCTTATGAAACAAGAGATATAACTGCTTCACCTACAGGTAGTGAGCATTACACACAGTAGGTCACTGTGACCTTCATTGCTAGATCAAATGGTCCCGTAATTTGGGTTCAGACCATGGATTTTGAACCATCAGAGATGTTTGATACATGAAACATTATCATATCACCTAAAAACAGTGATAAGCAATGTACCGAAATTAAGTCAGTGTTACCTGTCAGGTAAGTGTCAAATTTTCAATACATTCTCATTAGAGTGATAGTTTTATAACTGTATAAGATATCTAGAAGAAATAAGAAATTGTAAATCCAGAGGTAACATATATTGGTGTCATCTTCTCCGTCCGTCTGTTCGTACGTCCATTTCTTGTGAACGCAACTCCTCCTAAACTAATCATCAGATTTTCACGAACTTGCTCGATGTCACTACTACAATGGGTAGATGTGCATGAAGGGGCGATTTTTTGGTTCTTTAATTTTTGTAAGATTTATGCCATTTTCAACTTTGTAGCTTGCTTTTAGTGGACCTTTGTTAACGCAACTCCTCCTAAACTAATGATCAGATTTTCATGAAACTTGCTCAGTATCACTACCACAATGGATTTATGTGCTGGAAATGGCGATTCTTGATCTTTATATTTTGTGGCGGTGTATATTGTGTCCACGGCACTCTTGTTCTATAATGTTTGAATCAGTGAAAACATCATGCTAAAATTTTACTTTCACTGTAGTCAGAATAATCTTAAGTAAATGGTTGTGTTACCTGGTAACTAAAGTAGAATTCTGTGGAATATTTATTATTTTGTTGTTACCATATTACGAAGCTCTTTTAATTGACTGAAAGCGAACATCCTCCAGTACTATGTAGGGGATCAAAGTCAAGGTCAAATCTATTATTAGTACACACATTTACATTTTGCTATAAAATAATGAAGTTGATCAAAATTAATTGACTAGTAGTCAAGGTCAAGGTCAAATTTTAAGTCTTTTTACTGATATGTGTTTTGTTATATATGACAATATGAAGCAAAGTTAAATTGAATGAAATGAATAAAAGCATGATCCAAGGTCAGAGGTCACAGTCCAGGTAATTATTCTATTTCTAAACTGGTACATAGTTTTATTGATGTGATGGATCAAAGATGGAGTTATTAAGTCATGGTATACTAATAAAGTTCAGAATAATGGGTCAATTGTCTTGTTATTTATCTTTTTACATAAGAATACTTCGTAATGAACAGAAATGTGTTCATAACAAAATGGGAGACAAATGCTTTTGGTACACATTTCTACTTAAAGACATGTTACTGGTAAAGATGTATTTCATAGCTTTCTTAGAAAATTGTTTTTATTCTGGTATACATATCTAGCTGTATTTATCTAAACACATGTTGCTGACTAATTCATTCTATATATTTTTTCTTTCCAGTTGATGTGAGTGCTGGATTACAGCAGGGAGCAAACAGGCATGTACATTTAATTGCTTTCAATTTTTACAAACATATGAGCATTTGAATATATTGAGATTTTTAATAGAATATTTAAGTAAGAAAGTAATGAAATATGGGATTGATAAATATCAACACCTTTTAAAGTATAAACACTCTGTGATAAACATGACAGATAAGGGCAGTTCGATATGACAGAAACTCTTCACAAATTATGCAAAATATAAAATTCAGGTCTTTATATTAATTTTAAAATGATGAAATTTGAGAGAGACTGAATAATTTAGTTTACATATGTAGAAAGATATACTGGAGTATTAAACCTAATTCATATGTAAATGATATGTCAATATACAGTGGGTTATGATTTTATCTTTCAAAAAAAACAGCTGGGTTTCAGTTACCTTGTTTATTAGAATTGAATAGTGTGGGACCAACTTTGAAAAAAAAACACCCATCTTTCTTGATGTCCTGACACCATCTTCATACATTCTTGTCATTTACAGTCAATACTCACATTAAACATCTTAGGATTACTGAAAGAAAGAGTATCATGTACTAAAATGACTTTTCTCATGTGCTTACTTTCAGAGCACAAGTAGTTATAATTGACCCACTGCGATTCCATTATCCCCTGTCACGCATCGTGTGTCATACCTCTGTAAACAATCTTTTAACATTTTCAATTTTTTCTAAAAAATACCCTGAACTGATTTCAGTGATGTTTTGCCGAAACCTTCCCTGGCCCAAGATGAACCAAAATAGTGAATTATATGGTCCTCACCTTTCAGGGGCCTGAGTATACCTTTTGGACCCACCCCTCAGGCTCCTGAAAGGCGGACTCAAATTTCAAAAGTCTTCTTCTCAACACCCAGATATGATAGGATCAAATGCTTTTCATGGATGGAATATTCTTAAGGTGCTTTACCAAAATGTGAATTTCATGGCCTCAGGAGTCTCACATCTCCCTGTGGGGAGGGGGTAAAGTTTACTATAGGTTATATAGGGAAAACAGATTTTTGATCATAATTTGTTTAATTTCCATTGGAAACATTTCAAATTTGGTTAGAGCGAAGAATGCTGGCTTGACGGTATACCCATATTGATCCTGACTGGCTCCCAGGGGCTGATGGGTCAGATATTCAACATCATTTAATGTTTTCTACACATAAATATCTCTATAAGGGGAATGTCACCATAATGACGCCCTTCTTTTCCTTTTCTATTTTCTTTGTTAAGAATATAATTCTGTTTTTATGGAAATCGTAACACCTTAAATAACCATTTAAACAAACCTGTTTTTAATATGCAAAAATGCTTTATAGATCTAGCTAGATTGATATACAAACATTCACACGACCCTGATTGTCTCCTAATTTGTTTGTGTTGTTATAAGCCGAATTATGAAATCAACAGAAAATATTAAAATTATAACCCAGCAGAAATTTTAGTGACCAGCATACACACTTATGTATTTACCCAATACTCTGAATAAAATCTATGATCCAGTGACCTTTCATTTCTGGATTTCCCAAAGTGTGCTATTAAGACAATTTGGCTGGGAGTATTCCCACCCATTTCGCCGGTCCAAACTGACCACAGGAAAGATATTTTGATATCAACAATAGTTTCTATAGTTATTAGAAGGAGTTCATAAAAAGTCAGAAATTTTTGCAACTTGAGCAAAATGTCCCTTAAAGGTTTGCCTTCAGATTTAATAAAAAACACAAAAACATGATATGTGTAAAACTTCTTTATTTTCCCTTACAAAATACATATACAAATCTATAACTCATTCCACCAATATATGGCGAGCTTTGTGATATTCTAAATCTATCACATAATATCTTACAACTAACACATCTAATGACAAGAAGCAAAATAATTGTCATTTGCATGCTTCACTTGGTTGTGTACGTGGTGTATTCTGTGTGATATTCAATAGGTTCTATAAATATTTAAATAAAATACTGACATGTCCCAATATAAATTATTCATCTAACAGGTAATTGTTTTCCAGAAGAAAATAAAGGGGTTGAAAATCCTATTTTAACCTAAGTGAGGTTATATTCTCTATATAGGGCCATTGATTATTCACTTCTCCAGAGGGAACATCCTTATAAGTCGCTATAGGTATGTGACAGAAGCTAAATCTTATGATGTCACTGTGAGGACCAATAGGGAAGATTTCGTCCTCTGTCATATCAGACCTTCCAGGAACACCAAACCTGATATCAGGATTAAATCTGTTCATGATTAATTTCATCAATTC
Organism: Ylistrum balloti; assembly: GCF_031769215.1. NCBI lineage: Eukaryota > Metazoa > Mollusca > Bivalvia > Pectinida > Pectinidae > Ylistrum > Ylistrum balloti. The sequence goes on from NW_026781959.1 coordinate 730,026, forward strand.
CTTTTAGTTGTGGGCTGACATAATGTAGCAGAATCTCATTGGAGGCAAAGCACAGAATGAGATATTACAGAACACTAGCCCAAGACTGAAATAAGTCTAGGTATGATGTTCTTTTTCTCATACATAATTGTGTCAAAATAAAAACATTTCAACAAATTTCCTTTCCAAATGCATCCTTTTTACTCTATAAGCTCCCTCAGAGTAAAACATTTCAACAAATTTCCTATCCATATGCATCCTTTTTACTCCATAAGCTCCCTTTAGGAAATTCACCAGAAAAACAATTGGATACTAATATGGCATCATTTTGCACCAAATGTCACATAAAACATCAGATGAAACAAAAAATCTAGCTGCCACACTAGTTAGCGTGCAAGATTTCCGTTTCGTGTATGATATTAAGACTGTCGCACATATATGTTAGCAGTTACCAGTAATAAAGTAAAGTATGAAAAATACTTCCTGTTAGTGTAAGCTTTACAAGTATAGGGTATAAGAGGATCAGTCTAAATAAGTCAGATTATATAACTAGATCAGCATTACTTTACTTCTAACTCATGTTATAGTGACTTTGTCAAAAAATATTTTTAACTGTTGCTTAGTTTTTAATCTGTATAATTTCTAACCTGTTACCACAGGAAAATATATATACCCATTTAATGAAATCACACGAAAGTCCCCAAAAAAGTTTGCTTGTTTTATACATAAACACAGAAATCGTCTATAATTACAGGGTTTTCTATAAGAGCCGGTCGCCAGCAAATTTGAACAGCTACTTTGATCGTTTGGCCGCCTACACCAATCCAGTTCCTTAATAATGTTCCGTACACGACTACACCTACACGGCAGGCCAGTCTCCTACTTTCACTACACAGCCTACTACTAACAAAATTATGGAAAACCCTGAATTACCATTAGATGTTTAATAACTACCACTACTTCCAGAACCTGTCAGATATCTTGAAACATATATTGGACATATAACAAATATGAATGATATCAATTATATTAATGGTATAACAATTGCATTTAAGATAAGATTGAAACATCAGTATGCACCAAACATCATGGAGTTCAGGTGAATTTAACATGGAAACAAAAAAATTGAAATGACATAATACTATAACCATATGTAAAATGAGGGACAACACACATTCTCTTGAGTATTATAAGAGCAGGCGAACAATAAAACAAACACCAGTCTACATGGTAGTGAAACAAAAAATATGCACCTGTTTCACAACAGTTCCTTTATTAAAAGGAAATTCTACTAGTTTTCTTCCTTGGAAAGCATTGCTGAAGTTGAATGATTTTTTTATTGCAATGTACATGTGCTTCATTGGAATTTTTTTAACATTGTAAATTTCCTTTAGGTTAGTGATACATGTATAAGTGAAATTGTTAGTAAATAACGGGATTTAATAAAAAAAAAAAAAAAAAAACTGGTTTGTACTAAAAACCAAGCGGTTTTTTCAATAATTGTAAATATATTAACAGGAAGTTTGATGTTTTGTGTCTAATATTTAAGAATTCTATTACAGTAGAATAGTGTGAGGATTCAATTTCATGAAATAATGAAATTTCTATTGGAGGATAATTGAATATTTTTAGAGGACAACAATGTTACCAAATATATTTTAAGGAAGATAATTCTGACTCAGAATCACAAAGGGAGATCATTCTCACTCAAAATCACAGGCATGATGTCTAAAGCATTATTCCTCAATTGCATTATAGATATTTGAAATAATTTTCTTCTCTAAAAGTTGCAATATAACTGTCTTGTTCTAGTTAACATATTTTAGCTAATTGATATGTAAAAATATGTATCTGATGTTAAAATAAAACTATCTGATACACCAGAAATATTTGTGTTATAGATACTGATTAATTAGTTACTTTGTGAATGTTATAAACATCAGCTTTAATATATAATCTTGGATAATTGAAATATCATGTTCTCGTATTACAGAGTACTCTACGGAGAAAATGTTTTTAATGTTTAGTTATCAAGCAGTCTCCATCCAAAATACCCTTTTTTTGATCAAAGTATTTCATATTGCTTCTCCTGTTTCAGTATATGTAACATTTCAGCTATTATGTTATAGATATGACATTGGTAAAGAAGTTTATAATGTGCACATACTTGCTTTTTATACAAGCATCAAGTGAAATGAGAATAATAATTGATCCGTGTCCAACGGAAAAATTATCAAAGTGATGCATGTCGTATACTGTAGTTTTTTTTAAGAGATTAAGTGTCAATCATAAAGGATCTCAACATGGAGATTTTTTTAACAAAAACATTTTGTCACAGAAACAGAAAATTAGCTATTGAATTTAAGTTGAAGGTTTGACAAAAATATAATTGTCATCAGGTGTTTTGGGGACAACGATGATGGGATGCCATATCTATCCATATGAAAATGCTACATGAAAGTCAGAACATGTAATCAACAAGACAGGCTTTCGACATATCTATATATGCTTTCACTGTAGTATGTACATGAATGCAAGTTAAATGCATGATAAAAAGATTAATGTAAACAAGGCACTAGAAATTTCAGATTGAGGTAAACTTTCACGCTTACTAAATCAATTACATTACCATGCACACAGCATTTACATCATACATGAAAATCTATATTTCATTATCTTTTACTTGACTTCAAATTAAAAAAACAATAGTATGCTTCAAGATTTGGTGTTAAAGCTGTCATTACAATTCAGGACATACACAAGCAATTTTTGAGGAAATAATCTGTGAAATTAGCATGAAAGTGACATTTACAATGTGATATCAATAATTAATCAAACATCATTTACAAAGTATTTGTAAGTGATAAATCATCATTTTTGTTTGAAAATAAGTACAAAGTACCATCACATGTAAGTAAGCATGAGAGACATGTATCAGCATGATATTTCTGTAAAAAACTAATTTACTATGAATTGTACACAATATAAGGCAGGATGCTTAATTGTACGATGGTCCAATAATTCAGTGTACTTAGAATATCAGGGTCACATCCCATGTAGATTAACGTCAAATCCCATGAAAGATAACACGAGTGTTAAAAAAGTATGATCTTTTGAATAAATGAATTGATCAAACTGCGTATAACAACACATCTTAATTACCCATTTTATACATGTTTGGAAAAAAAAACTTGACAAACTATTAAAATGTACATGTAACACATACTTTACCCCATGTTTCAAATGTCAACAATGCATGCCCAGTCTTGTTAAGATTTATATATACAAGTGTCCAGACACCAACTTCTAAATTCAATGTACACATCATAAGCTTTAAATTTTTGTTATGTAAGTGCAGACTTATCCAGCAATAGGGTTGATTGTGTCAAACACATGCAGCTCCCTGAAAGTGGGGGGTGGGCTTATTAAAGGACAACAAAAAATAAAGATTTAGGAAACTGATCTTAACTGCAATGCATGTTTATTTTTTTTAAACATGTTACAACGTTTTTGCTTTCTTATATGTATATAAAAACAATTCTATTTGATAATAATTCAAACAGGAATAGTATTTACCAATCAGTCAACTTCTGACTGTACAAACATTGTTTAATAATTGGTGCAAGTGTGTATTTGTTCTTTCCTTCTACACTGTACACCCACGCTACAACAGATAAATATGGATTTTGATTTATTATGCTTTAGAGAAAAATATCACAATTCAGACGAGAATCAGCTCCTTCTCGGTACAGGTCAAACCTACAGTGACTTTTTATTGTTATTGTAGTTGAAGCAAATGTTTAGATTAAAGATCAGCCAAGTAAACATTTCTTGAATGCCGAAAAGTTTTATGGATTAAGTTTTCTCATTTTGTACCCACTTCATGTCTGTCAGTGACTTGTTCAGTGAACCACAATAGCTTAAAATGGCAAGATCAAGCTTAGAATGGCAAGGTCATTTAACCAGTGTCGTAAGTGTTGTAATGGTAGAATTGAAAGTTTGTCAGCGTTTCTGGTTTAACCACTGTCATGAGTAATGTTACGGTTTGTGTAAAATTGACAGTTTGTCAGCGGTTCTGGTTTAACCACTGTCATGAGTACTGTTACGGTTTGTGTAAAATTGACAGTTTGTCAGCAGTTCTGGTTTATGAAATAAACAGTTTTAATGCTAAAGTGGTAGCTAATGCATGTAGGTCAAAAAAAAAAAAAAAAGAGCAACACGTAACCAACTTTCAAAAACAAGGCTGTACAGTTATCGTTGGTGCCAGGCACTACAATTTATGTAACTCTATATCTATCAAATCTAGTATAGAAAATAGATGAATTTTCAGTGTGCTGGGAATAGGAAATTCTTTTGGCCCCAAGTCAAAGATGTTATGTTCTGTTGTAATCAGGACATCTGTTCATCTCTCTCTCTTTCATGTTTAGTTAGGCCAATTGCACTTGTACTTGACCCAGTGGTTCATCAAAGGAAGTACTTGCAGTGGGAGGAATATTCAGATTCTGAAGTCAAAGGTCAAGGTCACTGTTACTATAAATATAAAACCAGTTTCTGCAAGATATCTTCAGTTCTGTTTCAATGATTACACTTCAATATACTATGTTGCTTCTTCACAAGAAATATCAAGGTCATCATTATTACAAATTGAAATGGGAGTATGTCTCAAAATGCATATCAGAATGTTACTGAAAACTTATTGACTGAAATCAAATGAGAGGTCATCCAACTACAGGTCATTAGGTCAAAGGTCAAGGTCAACATTGAAATATTTCCCTGACATACCTTAGGTCAATGGGTGAAGTCAAATTTGAATTATGTTTTGAAGTAATGAAGCATTGGTTAAAATCAAAATAAGAATGTGACTCAGGTCAAGGTCACCAGGTCAAAGAATACAGTCATATTTGAAATGTTCATATTCACAGGCAAGTTTTTGTGCCAAAAAAGCAGTAAACAAAAATTCAGTATCAATGTAACTCAGTTTTATATTCTGGCACAATGCAGGGCCCTCCCTGATGTGATAGTATACACCAGATACAATTTAGATTCAATATGAAATTTAAAGGAATGATGTCCTTTTTAAAAGATAATAGATGTTGGCAGATGTAAGTAGGACATTATATGTCATACAGTAGACTCGTATCCTATTGGCCCATTGAACACACTGTTTACACTGTGAATTGAAGGACATGAACCATTAAAATCAAATTCCTTGTGTGACAAGGATGGAGTCCCACGGTAGGACGCCACACTTGTGGGTTGGTTCTCCATTGAGCGAAAGTAGCGCTTCACCACAAAATCTTTATCAGACTCATTCAAAGAGCCCATGTCTACATCCTTGAATGGTGTGGTGGACTTCTCCCGGTCTTCCTTGTGACTACTCGCAGTTGAGTTGGCTCTGCATATGGTAGGTAAAGGACGACCATGTCGATGACGACAGATACAAATAACTAAGATTGCAAATAAAATTATGACAGCCATGCTGCCTAGAGTAAGGCCAATGATTGTTCCAACAGACATTGTCTCTTCGTCTCCCATTACTTGACACGCCTGAATACTTCCTTCAGACAATGAGGCTACAGGTGAATTCCTCACATTGGCTGGTGAACCACACAATGGTGTCTTACAGTTACTATATATTGCTATATTTTGCCCTGTAGGGCACAATAAAATTCCATGAACAAACCCCTGTAACCAGTTCCATAAAGGTCTAATGTGGCAATCGCAGTGCCACTGATTGCCATAAAGTCCAAGCTCTTGAAGATTTTCAAATTTATCAACTGCTACTTTGGGTATATACTGTAAAGAATTTATAGACAAATCTAAGCTTCGCAAACTCTGTAATGACTGGAATTGTAAATCTTCCAGCTTACTGAGAGAACATGTACTTAAATTTAGGTATATTAGCCTGTACAGACCATCAAACACGTGAAGCGGTATGGAACGTAACGGGTTCTTAGATAGAACCAATCTCTCCAGCTGAGGCGCTAAAGAAGCCAATGCATTTTCTTCAATGCTAGTTATTGAATTAGATGATAGGTATAAGTTTCGCACATTACACTCAGCAAAAGATGCATGAGATAGAAAATTGATCCTATTACGAGATAAATCAAGAGTATTTAGGTTCAATCGCGAGAACTGATGTCTGACAAGAGCAGATATTTGGTTGCCGTCCGCAATAAAGTGCTGTAATGCAGCTGGGATATGTTGAAAGGTCTCCGTGGAAGGCAACTGATAAATGAGATTGTCACCAATGTCTAGGGTCTGCAGGTGGCGAATGATATTAAATAGGTCAGTGGCCAATGAATGTAAGCCACAGTTTCGTATCTTCAGTGTACGAAGGTTTATCAGGCCCTGAAATGTGTGACCATGAATTGTTTGTAATTTGTTTGAATCAAGTCTGAGAAATCGAAGTATCACCTGAGCGTTAAAGGCACCGTTCTGGATACTGGTTATAGAATTGGAGCTCAAATCAAGATGCTGAAGTTGTATCAATGGAACAAACTCCTCTTCTATCTGTTGCATATCATTTGACGAGAGATCAAGTGTTTCGAGCTTGACGAGTCCAGCAAAAGCATTCTTAGTGATTGATCTGATACTATTATGGGTAAGATTGAGGGTGTTCAGACTGGTGAACTTGGAAAAAGTGTTATCACCAATACTCTGTATTCTGCTGTCCTGTATCAACAGTGAATTAACAGTCCCAATGTTGCCACCATCAAAGGTGGTCTGTGACAGGCTGGATACACCCTGGGCAGCAAGAATTTCCAGACGTTTGGTGTGTACAGGCAGTCCCGAGATCACTGAGCTGATAGCTCTATTCCGACATCGAACAGTTGTTCCGAAATTATCCTGGAAACAGTTACAGGAAGATGGACATGAAAGAACGAAATCCGTCCAGCACACCACGATCACTATAGCAATGATGAAGGAACATGGTAGTACTCCCATTGCCATCATGGCAAGGGATCATATGACTGAAAATAAAACAGAAAAAAAAATGTAATTTTTACTTGTTCATACAGGTCATGCATAGCTATTAGCTGTATGATAGTAACACAGGATTTCTTAAAAATTCTTGACAAGCAATCGCCTATTTTATCATTCTTTTTATGAAACTATCTTTCTTTCATTTTACAACAATTACAAATCAAGTTATTCCAACTTAAATTGATCATTCTAGTTGGCCTGGATAGAAGTATGTAAGGGATCTTACTGAAAGGCAAATGGAGTATCTGGTGCCATTTCCCCTCTTCCCATCCATTCTGAAAATTAAACCCAGGATGCCTTGGTCAAAGGTGAATGCCTTATCACAGCACCATCAAATCATCATAAAAATAACTTATCACTATATATATATATATCATTTTCATTCATGCAAGTTGTAACACATTTGCTTGGTCACTGATGATAATTTGTAACAGTATATACCACAACTGTAAGAGAATAACCATACATGATATACCATCTTCAAATTTCTCATCTGCATATCAATTAAGCTAGAGAGAGGAACGTTTATGACATCAACAGAATGTCAATTTCCTAGAAAAACTTTGTGATTTTATGTTGAGTTTACAATACATACAAAGTTCTGTATACTTAAGTCCAATCCAAGATAAATCAAACATGTATGTAATATTCTATTTATAGTTGGTCAGCTTTTTCATGTTTTTGTGATATTAGAACATGGGTTTTTTTCAGTCAGTCTATTATTACATTGTTGAGTTTAATTTGTTAACTGTTGTCTAATGCAAACTTGTCATCAACATGACATTAAAACTGTTTCTGTGACAAATAATGTTAGTTTGTTAATGTCTGGTTATCATAATTAAGGCCACTGGTAGCCACAATGGCTCAGTGGCTGAAGTTAAAGACATGAAATTGCATGCCTTTCTACTCCTGGTTTTAACCAAGATAAATGCCTGGAACCAACTTCCTTTCAACAAGGATATTTTACCGGCTTTGAAAAGTACACACACCATTTTTATTCTTGATAAAGGAAAGCAGAAGCAACAGGAGAAAGATGCTGAAATGCTTAGAAAGAAACAGGAAAAGTTTGTATAGCAGCGAAAGGACTTACATGCTAAAGAAAAAAAAATGGCAGAAGCAGAGAAAGTGGCGAGAGGAAAGGAAGAATCAGCAAGTGATACGATGAAGGAAGGAAAAGAAAAGCTTGATGGTGTTATTAGAGAAAAACTAAGGACAGAAAGGCTTTCTTGCTTACTCATATGAAAACACACAAAGAGTTGGAGGAAATACATAGCAGACAATGCCAGTTTGATGAAGAAAACTCTGTATTGAGGATATAAGAGTAAAGCATCTGATAGAAGTGGCAAAAGGTCTAGCCATACCTCAAACAGAACATCAGAAAAAAGTAGTAGGGATAACCTGGAGAAAAAGCAATAAAAATAAACATAAATCTATGCCCATTGCACAATTCTAGTGACATGTTTTGCAATTTATTTCATCATGCACCGACTCGTCATTTTCTTTTTGGCAAAGACCCAGTTTTGTTGTTTGTAAATAAACTTGATGATTTAATAAATGTGAAATATTAAGGGATAGTAAATTATGAAGATTTCAATGGCATACAGTTCTTGTTACGAATAGAAACAATGTCAACAGCATCATGTGATATTGTGCTATATTTTATTCATGTATTCCAAATCGAAAAATTGAGACAAAATATTTACAAAGAGCTCCTTTAAATTAACTTTATTTTTGGTATTATTCCTACATTTAAAAATTTAATTCCTATATTTTTGGGACTGAAGGTGATTGCACACCCTACATCAATGTTGTTAAGAAGTCATTTCTTAACAACAATTTGGGTTTCCTTTATGCAGGTAGCTTTCAAAATCAGTGACTTTTCACTTCATTTTCAAGATGTGTCAGGGTCATTGATGCAAGATGTCCACTCACCTTTAGTTCCAAAAATATAGGAATTTAATTTTTGAATATAAACTAAACACACTGAATAACATTGATCCATTGAAAATAAACTTAAAACAAACAAGTTGTTCTTCGATTCCCAATAAACAACTTGTTCTTCAATTCCCAATATACACTGTTTTATTGAACAACAGTTGTAAAAAAAATCTTAAAATGAAAATACTAACATTTCATCTTTTTTTTTAAAACAAAATTTTGAATTGGTCTAAAAATATGAATAAGGAATGAGCACCTTTAATATGATAGAATATATGTATTAGTCACTATGTAATCACGCACATGAAAGGCTCAGGTGAGAGAAAGAATTCATGACAGGATTATCAATTAGACAAAGTATACGGATATTGAGATTCTTTGCCCTCAAATGCAGCTAGATGTGTATATATCATAACATATATGTCCCTGTTGAAGCTCAAGACATATTTTAATGATAATATACGTTCCTGATGTAGACTATGACATAGCTATCCATCCAGTGAATGTGGCTATGCCAATTTCTAGTCATTAAAAACATTCTATATGTATGTATGACTTACCTGATGAGCAATAAGTGCACAGCTACTGTAATGTTGCATAGTGCGTAATGATAAATAAGATTAGGTGTGTTTTATATATATATATTTTATCTGTAATATAGCCACTAATTCATCTAAAGACAACATCCTTTCCAAACTAGTGTCTTCATAAGATTCCTTTCGTTTCAGTATTGATTCTTTTCGAGTTGTTTACAAAATTAATCCTACCTGTGCTGCCGTTAATTAGCTGAAAGCCCTGTGCGATCTTTCTAGTTTATCTTACCTGTGCAACGTCAAAGTTATCATGGAATATTAGGGCAGATCCAGGATGATTAAAGGACCAAGTTCATCTTTTTAACTGCATTTTGACACAGACGACGCTTACGTTTCGTCGGCCATCTTTATTTGGGCACACCTGTCCTGTAGGGCTTTACCTGTGTGTATCGCGACTTTTGAAGGTTACTCATTCGGCAAGGGGCGTCAGGTTCACCTGTCGAACACATGTCAACGTTAAACGTCTTTACTGTAACCTGTATTCATTAATATTTAACTATTATTATATCCAATCATTACCCATTAATACATTCGGTAGTCTTTACTCCGTCAAATGTATTTATTTTACAAAAACATATCGCTGTCAAACACCCTGACCACCCCTCATGCTGGACGATTCTATTGCTGTCGGAAAAAGTAATAACACCTCTGAACGATTTTGACGGGAGGACTGCAGACGGAAGAGGGTGAACCAGTGACACTGTGTTTCCTGTAACAGTCGTTCTTTTTTTCGCAGCGATATAAGCTCTCGTTAAGATCTCACAGACGACGCTCTGCTTGCAGTGTTTACGTGTACTGAAGGCTCAAAGCTATATAGGCCTTAGTCACAAATGCAGCATGGCACGTTGTTGATATATTTTTAGCAGAGCTTAATTGCTCTGCGATGGAATGTCAGGAATTCCATTCAAGATCGTTTATCATATATGATAGGACAATAACACGTCAATGGTTATTTGATGAAATATAGATACTTTGCTATTTATCATAAACTTTTATTTACAAAGTTGTTAGAAAAGTTTTTTATATTGATTATAATTAAGACTTTGTATTTGATTAATCATATTTAATGAACAGTGTTCCTGGTATCACTTTAAATCATTATTTTTTTTCATTAGTCATTTTGTGATTGAAAACATTAACTTCATGTTTTCTTTGATATAAAAGTAACAGCAGTTTTTGAATAGGAGGATGTTGTATATTAAATAGCGATCTCATTCTGTGTTTAATCTTCATCGGGCACAAATGAAAGTGCATAATACATCTATACCTTTACTAAAGTATGAGGTTGATATATGGTAGACATTTTACAAAAGTCAACAGAAAAGTATCTCTCCTAGACTAATCTGTCTATGTCCAAATCTGTGCTAAAATCTTTAATAAAATGGCATTGTTTACCACTTTAGACATGCCCTGAATATATACCTATTTGCATTATTTTCAGTTATAACCATGGAGACGGTGAATGGACACTCAGGTTATGTGGACGTCATCCAAAAATCCGACCGACCTTTCAACCCACTTGTCATCATCGAGTTCACACAAGGTGCTAAACAGGCGGCCATTGAATGGCTTGTGGGTAAAATCCAGAAGTCTAAGGCTTCTGGGGGTGCAGAGCTGGACGTCAATGCTGTGGTCATGCACCACAAGCAGGTAAGAACAGACTGCGAACATAAAACTATCGGTATTGTTACAGATTGTCTTTTATAACACTTTTGATTGGTTGATTACAATTCCTATCTATAAGTTTTGGAAGTATTTAAAGTTATGTCCACCTTAGCCTTGGAAGTACCTATCAAAATAAGCTGTCAGGGATAAGAGGATTCAGCAAATCAAATACCACTGTGGATAGTACAATCTCGCCTTACAGTGGACCGAAACACACTTCACCATACAGTGGACAGTAACACACCTCACCGTACAGTAGATAGTAACACACCTCACCATACAGTAGATAGTAACACACCTCACCATACAGTGGACAGTAACACACCTCACCGTACAGTGGACAGTAACACACCTCACCATACAGTAGATAGTAACACACCTCACCATACAGTGGACAGTAACACACCTCACCGTACAGTGGACAGTAACACATCTCACCATACAGTGTATAGTAACACACCTTACCATACAGTGGACAGTAACACACCTCACCATACAGTAGATAGTAACACACCTCACCATACAGTGGACAGTAACACACCTCACCATACAGTGGACAGTAACACACCTCACCATACAGTGGACCGAAACACACCTCACCATACAGTGGACCGAAACACCTCACCATACAATGGATAGTAACACACCTCACCATACAATGGATAGTAACACATCTCACCATACAGTGGATAGTAACACACCTCACCATACAGTAGATAGTAACACACCTCACCATACAGTGGATAGTAACACATCTCACCATACATTGGACAGTAACACACTCCACTATACAGTGGACAGGAACACACCTCACCATATAGTAGATAGTAACACACCTTACCATACAGTAGATAGTAACACACTCCACCATACACTGGACAGTATCACACCTCACCTTATAGTGGATAGTAACACACCTCACCATACAGTGGACAGTAACACACCTCAACCTACTGTAGATAGTAACATACTCCATACAGTGGACAGTAACACATCTCACCATACAGTAGATAGTAACACACCTTACCATATAGTGGACAGTTACACACCTCACCATGCAGTGGATAGTAACACACCTCACCATACAGTGGACAGTAACACATCTCACCATATAGTAGATAGTAACACACATCACCATACAGTGGACAGTAACACATCTCACCATACAGTGTATAGTAACACACTTCTTCATACGGTGGACAGTAACACACCTCACCATACAGTGGACAGTAACACACCTCAACATACAGCGGACAGTAACACACCTCACCATACAGTGGACAGTAACACATCTCACCATACAGTGTATAGTAACACACCTCTTCATACAGTGGACAGTAACACACCTCACCATACAGTGGACAGTAACACACCTCACCATACAGTGGATAGTAACACACCTCACCATACAGTGGACAGTAACATATCTGTCTATATGATCATACCCATCATAGATATTGTATCTTATAGCTTGTTAATGTACTGTTCTCAGGGTTGACTTGGTAACAAGATCAGTTTTGCTGTAAGTTTGGGTCATCGAAATTCTAAGAATGTGCTATATTACACAAGGAAATCCTATTAACGTTCACGAAAACCCTCACATTTTCTGTAGCACTATTGACCTAGAATTTATCCTGTATTCTGTCGAAATTTGTGCTGAACTTTAAAAGGTAGGTAGTTAGATACTCACTGCCATGCACATTCACAGACCAACAAATGTTTAGTATCTGACAGCTTTTCACAGATTATCTGATTAATTAAAAAACTTTGCGGTCAGTAAATTAGCATTGCAAGTATATGAATAGATATAATAACTAAGAAACATGCATTTTTTGTCTCTTTCATTGTAAAACATTACCAATAAATGTATCTGTTGATGTTTTAAGAAAAAGAAAATTTATCAACCCTTCAGAATTTTTGTTCATTTTCACAGGGTGTCACTGTAAGTATAATGTCTGCATGACAGGCTTGGTTGTCATAGTTACGTCAGATGCCACGCCTGGTTGTTGGTAACGACAGCCTGCTCGACTAAATCTGCACATGTGACTACCAACAATGTAGATCAATATGTGTACACCTGTGGAGGTTTATTTATATCTACCTGTGTAGATTAATATCCCCGTTGTTTTCAATGCCTGTATATCATTTTATATAACTGCATCCAAGTGTTGATTTACATGTATATATATACTGTGCTACATAATCATATTAACAGGTTTTCTTCATCCCATTTTGCTTTCAGTTACATCATCATGTAAGAAAAATATCCTGTTTGTTTTATTTTGAAGTGTATAATGTGGTACATGAAAACAAGAATTGCTCTGATTTGTAAAACAAATGTCTCTTAAGGTGTGGAAGACAACCATTTGAACAAGTTGATGCATGAAATGTTTGTATGTTAACAATGGTGTGTGCGCGAGTAAGCATCAATAGTGAACAGCATGGATTTCCTTTTAATATGTCCATACATCAGTTATGTAATTTCAACAACATAAAATTTATTGAATAACCATGATCCAGAAGTTTAAATATTTACCAGGGTGATTAAGATTGTGTAAATTGGGTAAAATACCGGAAAATCACATCTTTACATTGAATTCCGGCTCCAGTTAAAAAAAATTATGAAAATGGCAAATGATTTGGAATTTGTGTTTGTAAATTTGATATGCAACCTTAGTAATGCATCTAGATTAATAGTTGATGCATGAATAATGATTGTCCTGATGTAATGGTAGGACCACTATGAATGTATCTAATAATGATTTACTTAAGGTATAATGATCCCCTAATTCACACAGGTCGATCCCAGCGGGAAAGGGGTATGTATTCCTGAAGGAAACTTGAATCTTCAACCTTCACAAGTTTGCCTGTACTTGTATATACACATGTATCTTCAATATAGCAAACATTTTTCTGTATCAATGCAATATTTCTGATCACATAATTTAATGATAAGATTCAAAGAGATTATGGAGGACAGAAATTTGCTTACCTAATGCATACTTTGAAAATTTACTAGTATAGACCTAACCAAAGTGCCTATATGCAAGTTAATATTCCAGCACCCTAGCATAGCAGAATATTTGAATCAAAATCACTGCAACACATACACTTGATACCAAAAAATAATTGATTTCTTCGAACATGGTTGAGAGTGTCTGTGTTAATTATAGTTATAAAACCTATCGAAATTTAAATTAGGGTGAACATTAAGGATTTTCTTATATGGTTGGAGATTGCTGATAGGAATTTTGTAGCAAACAATATATGGTAACATTTCTTCAGTAAACAGGTACAAAATATGAATTTAAACGGAAACTTTATGCTATACATTAAAGGAATCCGAGAATTAAATCACACAACATGTTTTATGATATAGGAATGTGATGTAATTGTGATGATCAGCAAATGTTGTTATTTGACTGAAAATATTACCTTACACTTAATATTCTAGACTGGCTTGGAATGTGTTATAACATATTTACCCTCTAGGTGGCGCTGATTGCCTTGCGGATCAGACTAATAAACTTTTTAAGGTGGCAGAGCACTAAGAGCTGTTTATTAATTAAAATAATTTGTCAGTTCCTGTGTGTTTGTATCCAACTTAGATGTCTCACGGTGGCAGTACTTTCATAATTCTGCTGTGATGGTATTCACTAGATGGCAGCACCTTCTCTATCAATGAAATCTGTCTCTACTAGGTGGGAGTACAGTATTTGTCGGTACAATGTTTGTCTCCAAGGTGGCAGTACGTTTTGTGTCAGTGCAATGTTTGTCTCCTAGGTGGCAGCACCTATATTACCAATTCAGCATCAATTGCACTATGTTAAGTCCTGATCTTCTGTTGCTGGTTGTATACTATCAATCATGATACCCTATAAACTGTAGGGGTACATTCATATTATCAGACTTCTTTATAATTCTTAAATCGATTAATTAAATTTGCAGACATATTTTGTTTGTTTACATAAAAGTGTGATACAAATAGCTGCAGCTTTAATTGTGCATTAATTGTAATAATGATAGGCAAGCGATCAGTGTTGGAATAGGACACAATCTCCTGTGGCATCCTTATCATTTACTTAGCAACTAACTATCACGCATCGTGAAAATTAGGTACAAAAGCTGTATTTAGTATTTATATTATCCGTCAACAATACTGAAGTCTTTTACTAGATTTTAGCCTAACTACCATTCCAATCCATCCCTTCTACCCATCCTGATGTTATCATGACAACTAACATGTCACATTACCAAGGTTTCCTTATTAATAAAGCATAGAGAACTGTTACATATTCCTATTTTGAGGTAGTGTAGTTTTTTAACGTTTATGAATACCTACAGTATGTACGAACTTTATATAAAAAGCAAAACCTGTTTGGTAACAAGTCTGTGTTATTAGGTAATATGGTATGACACTGTTTAGAAAGAAGACAATGTTTAAAAGATAAGTGCCGATGTCCTTATTGGATAGAGAGATTTTTCTGCTGAAGTTTGCCAGTAGGCCAGCAGAACTGAAAAGACAAGACATATAAAAAGGATGACGTGATTTTAAATTTGTTGAAGGATTAGTGGTACAGTGAAATGCAATGTTGTCTAAATATAGGATATGTTTTCTAGCTTCATATCACAGAGGGGCATGGCCCTATAAGGGAATATAAAATGTACTTGTACGCTTTTGCTACTGATGGTCGGAGATGTTTCATTTTGATGATGTCACATTTAATATTAATTTGTATTTACATTTTCATGTTGACAAGGGTTTTTTTTAAACAATTAAGGATAAGAAACTTTCATTGATCTGGAATAAACAACAAAAGTTTGACTGATTCTCATTTCTACCAGATCAAAATTGTAAATTATTTTCTTCTTTTCATTTTGGTACTTTTGTTGATTGTAATGCAAAAAACAAACAAAAACAAAAAAAAAAAAAAACACCCACTACAATCTTGAAGTTTATGGAACAATGAAATTTCTAATAAGAATAAAAAATCTAAAGAATCCTGTTGAATCATACAGGCAAAATCACCACATATTTCAGAAAATTCTAAAAGAAGGGAGATGAGGGAATGAATATGCTCCCAGTCAGAAAAAGAAAACAATAAGTATCTGCCAGGGTCCAAAATGATATACCACTTGATGTTATTTGGTTATTCATTGATGCTGATTACAATATTTACAGGAGACAGTTCTGTATGTGGGGGGCAGCACTGAACGGTTGCTATGGGCAGCAGACATGATGGATATTAAAAAGGAATATCGTGATGGTTACCACCATGAATTCTCTGTTGATGATGTCACGAACTTTAGAGGATCAAGTAAGTAACGTTGATGTAAAGATCTCTTGACATGTTAATTTTAAAAAGAATAAATAAAGGATGATCAAACACTCTTCATGTGGAACTTTGCAATAGTGACCCCGGGTGGATCTGTATAGGGTTCAATAGAGCAGTGTCCTCAGGTGGATCTGTATAGGATGTAATAGAGTAGTGTCCTCAGGTGGACCTGTTTAGGATTAAATAGAGTTGTGTCCTCGTGTAGATCTATATAGGATGTAATAGAGTAGTGTCCTTGGGTGGATCAGTATAGGATTAAATAGAGTAGTGTCCTCTGGCGGATCTGTATAGGATTAAATGGAGTACTGTCCTCTAGTGGATCAGTATAGGATTAAATAGAGTAGTGTCCTCTGGCGGATCTGTATGGATTAAATAGAATATTGTCCTCGGGTGGATCTGTATAGGATTAAATAGAGTAGTGTCCTCGGGTGGATCTGTATAGGATTAAATAGAGTAGTGTCCTCAGGTGGACCTGTATAGGATTAAATAGAGCAGTGTCCTCAGGTGGACCTGTATAGGATTAAATAGAGCAGTGTCCTCAGGTGGATCCATATAGATTTCAACAAAGTTCCTTAACAAGAAAACATAATAATAGTTCTGATGATGGCTGCCCAGTGGCCAAAACGTAGACATATTTAGCACAATGTCCTTGTAGTGGTGAGTTTCCTGATGACGGCTGCCCAGTGGCCAAAACGTAGACATATTTAGCACAATGTCCTTGTAGTGGTGAGTTTCCTGATGACGGCTGCCCAGTGGCCAAAACATAGACATATTTAGCACAATGTCCTTGGTGGTGAGTATGTATAGGATTAAATAGAGTATTTAACACAATGTCCTGTAGGTGAGATCTGTATAGGATTAACACAATAGTGGTAGTGTCCTCGGGTGGACCTGTTTAGGATTAGATAGAGCAGTGTCCTGATGACGGCTGCCCAGTGGCCAAAACATAGACATATTTAGCACAATGTCCTTGTAGTGGTGAGTTTCCTTTTTGCTTTATTATGATATAAAGATCTCACAATACACAAACTTTAAGTTTAGTACTGGAGATATACCGGGTAATGTTTCAAAATATTTTGTAGATTTCACAACACACAGACTTCAAGTTTATAGTACAGAATATACATATAATGCTTCACTCCTCAGCTATCTTCATATGGAAGGAGTTAGATATTATTTTACAAGTTAAGATTTGTTTTGCAGAGGACCTAGACAACTTTTTAACAATGGCAGAGAAACAGAAAATCATACTCCATGAACTAGAGATGATGAAAGCCACAGAAGATGACACTGCTATTGCAGGTTACGACAGGGCCAGACTCTTCGCTGGAAACAGTATCGGTAAGTGTGGCACTCCCATCCTCTTTACAAGATACATGTTGAAAATTTCAGCTTGCTTTAAAAAATCTAGTGGTATGAAACTTTGATTGTATTCGTAAGTCACTGAACTCCTGGATATACCATCACTGGTCAGTAGGCATAACAGGGATGAATAACCTTGACACACAGTCAAGGTCACAATGGTTGATTCAAAAAGGTACAGAGCAATGATACCTGAGTATGTGATGTAGATCAGTGCAAATCTTTAATGGTATGATGTGTTTCTGTCAAAGGTCAACTTTCAGTGCTTGCAGAGGTCATTTGTTTGCTTTATCTTTTACTTAATTTATAAACATTAGAAAGTTTGATGTCAGATATGTTCAGAACTGGAAACTTTAACATTACTTGATCAGCCATATGACCTGAAGCAACTGGTACCTGAGTGTGTTAAGTAGACCAACAGTGTTAATTTTTTTCTGATGTATTTTGATTAAAGGTTAGAGGTTAAAGGTCAACTTTAAGAATCTTCTTCTGAAATCCCATACAGCTTTTGCTTCAGTCTGTAAATCCCTCTTTAGGTTTTCTGCAGTTTACATTGACATGTCTGAAGAAAATTAGCTGAAACTTTGCTTAATAATAACAAGTTACAGATCAACTTAAACTCTCTGTTCATGATCACCTTTTTTGGAGAGTTATGGCTCTTTGAACAAAGTAGAAATTTTATGGAATTTATGTATGTATCCCATTTTGTTTCTGTCATACCTAAAGATAATGAGGAGACATTTGGTACGTGGCTTTGTAATAACGAGTTACCACTGAAATTCATGGTTCAGTTTCTTTTTATACATTTTTACATTATTATTTTTGTTGGTCCTTTTTGTTTGTTTGGGGTTTTTGAGGTCATGCTCTATTTTGTATGTGTGTATCATTGTGTTAAAGGGTTTCAGGTAAAGTAGAATTGTTATTTTATAAAGTTACTCTGTCAAAGTACCTGCATTGAAATTTTGAGTGTTGTTACATTAAACCTGTTACAAAGTAAACTTCATCTTTTATTTTTTTGATGATTTTAGTGTAACAAGTTGCTTTGGCCACTAGGGGACATTTATATTCATATGCTTGTCATAAAATTAATTTGCTGATTAGTACTACAGAAAGATTACTTTCTTTGAATTAATTCTTTGATATATATATTCAAAGCTACTTCGCTTTTTGGTGCATAAATTGACAATGATTCCTATGTTACATACAGGCCTCAGATCTGGTATTGGTATTTAAGATATTTACCTTGTAACACACTACAAATAGATGTTTTATCCAGATTTCATATGTAACAATTTTTGAACCTATAAGGAAAGTGTCTGGAACCCAAAAGAAATCAAATTGAAATTCAATTTTTATTATGATTATTTCCCATTTACTGGGGTATGTCGATATGACCAACTCATGTCATCTTAGGACTGGTTTTTCTATGCACTTGTACAATAGATAATGTCTTTTCTGATGGAAGCCTTTGATAAAATGATTGCAGTTAAGAAATATGTCAGCAATGGAATCATAGCCAAGATGTACCCACTACACGACGAAGAGGAGATAAAGCGTTTAGGAGCAGAGTGGTACCAGCTCAAACAGTTTGCCAAAGAACAGCCCATACGTAAGTGAACTTGAAAACGTGTTTTGTACAGCTTTGTCTGTTAATCCTCTAGGATCCGCTCAGACTTCTATATATGTTTGGATTGAACTGCAGTTTTCATTATAGGTTGAGATAGAGTTTATTTTGAGTATTTAAGCTGACATTATTATGTTCTGTAACTCACTCTATTATGATTTTGTTGTCGTTATTTACCCTGTAAACAAAGTTTTTATATACCTGTCAACATTGTTTGGTATTATTCTTTCATTTGTCCAGAAATCCCCAACAATTTTCCACCAAACTTTTCTAAACTCTGAAGGTTTAATCAAAGTTACAAACTATTGTTTTCTTGAACTGCAGTGATATTGGTCTGTTTATGGAAAAGTTACTGCCCTCTGATCTCCTATCACAGATGTTTACAATCTTTTTCAAATTTGGAAGGATTAGTAACCATAACATGAAATTGTGTGTTATAGAACAGCATCTTGATTTAGCAATTTTAGGAGGAGCTATTTTCTCATTTTCTGGGACAAATACAAAATATTAGCCCCTCAATAATAAGCAAGGATAATACAGAAGGTAATGTGAATATTTTCCCTTTATATGGATAGCTCTTTTGTCCACTCTAAACTACGGAACAGATTTGTCACACTTCAAGAAAGGACATTTTCCAGTACTGATGTCAGTAGTTAAATACAATTCTACATCTAAATATGAATTTTGTGTTTAGGCAGTGCTTTCCTTTTGCTTGCTCTGAACACGTGTAAATATTTACCCAGAAATTAAATGAGATGAAATCAGTAAGCACAAATGATCTGAGATTTAGTCTGTAATTTTGTCTGCCACAACAGCAATTTTGGTTCTTTATGACCTTAACTGACAATTTATTTAAAAGTTTAAACGAAATTGAAATATAGCAGTATTCTCTGTCATTAGTAAAATATAGTTTCAGAATGAATGAAATAAATATTTTTGTTTGTACTTTTTATAACTGGTGATACATATAGCTTAATATTATACCAAACTTACTGCTCCTTCCCAGGTAAAACTGTCTTTGCATTTAAACTGATTTATTGACAATTTTTCATTGTTTGTACACAAGATGCAGCTTTCTGATTGGTCAATTTTTCTTTTCATTTCTTCATGAAAAAAAAAACCATCTGGCTCCACCCACTTTTCAATAATTGGAGGAGTCAATGACAACATGCCACCTCGCAGTGGGTCTATTTGAACTCCTTTTTTGTATGAATGAGATATCTGTTTACACACACATTGTGTGTGGATTGCTGTCATTCATGACGTTAACAGGGGTTGTGATATCACTTCAGGGGGTATGATATCAACTTGTTATCAGTATTAAACATATAATAATTAGTGATAGTACCTGGAGGCCTCATGTATACAGTCATATCTACAGTCATGTCTTCATCCACCGTAGTGGTTAATCAAGTCAGTAAAATTTTGAATGTCTCATCTTGCAGACCACATTCGAGATTACTTTGGAGAGAAAATTGGCATGTACTTTGCCTTCCTGGGATTCTACACTGTAGCTCTCATTCCACCAGCCTTCATAGGAATTCTTTATTTGATAACGTCATGGAAAAGCATGTACAGGGAGGCCATCTTTGCTGTCTTCAATCTTATTTGGGCTACAATATTCCTGGAGGCATGGAAACGCTATTGCTCCGAGTTGTCCTTCAAATGGGGACAGGCCCAGGATGTAGAACTGAATCGATCACAAGAACCACGAGCAATGTACCATGGAACTATGGATAAAAATCCTGTGACAGGCAAGCCTGAGCCACACTTCCCGAAATACAAACGCTCACTGAGGTTCTACGGAGTTACTGTTCCTGTTATAGGATTCGGTCTCTTGGTTGCATTCTATATCATGTTGGGGTACTTTTATTTACAGGTAAGATTTTGTTATCGGTATTTTATTTACAAATTTGGTGAACCTAGATGTAGGACGGTGATTTGATATGACCCATTATCTAATTGTTTAACCTTATCTGATGCAATTATCATTTTAATTTTTCATTAATTGATCATCGATACCTTTATAGTTTTTTGTATTCTAGCGAACATAAAATTCATATTTTTCATAATCAAAATGCCAATTGCTAATAATATTTATTCTTATGCCAATTCTAGGTATTTGAAGTAGTTTGGTTTAAGTTACAAGGAAAAATATTACTACAACAACAGAGGAATTCACTTCTATGGATATTGAACACAAAGCCAGCCATTTATGTAATAGTTTAACTAGAGAATAGTATACCAGTGACTATCAAAGGACAGACATTTGAAATCCTCAACAAATAGGATCTGAAGGTTGTCCAGGGACATATGTATATTTATGATCATTTTTTTCTTTTCTGATGTTTCTGCAGGCATGGGCTGATGAAGTGTATGCCAAGGACAAGACCTGGTTTAATATGATATTACTGTACATACCTACTGCAATCTATGCTATCATCATCGGCATTGTCAACAACTTCTACAGGAAAATTGCCAAAATACTCAACGACTTCGGTTTGTAGAATTTATACTATATTTATTAGAAAAAGATGAAAGTTTATTATTGTTATGTGATGGATCTTTGACAGAATTCCAGTATAGATTTCTATTGGTCCTTAGCTGTGCCCTTTTGATTTTGGGACTGATTTTGGAAAAACAAAAAAGCTGACAAATGACCGTCTTATTTTCGGGATTTGACAACAAAAGATTGTATTCACTATATCTCGGCAAATACTGAATAGACCTTTCCCAGATTTCATGTGTCAGTTCCTGTTGTTTTCTAGTTGTGCTGTTTTGAACTTTGAAGTGGTCAGTAAAGTGAAACTGCTTACAGGGGACCTCTTGGATTTCAATGACTGTTTCATTTTCAAATTCTCTATAATTAAGAATGAAAATGGGGGAAAGAAGAGAAAAGGAGGCAGATCCAACTGTTTAAGGGCAAAAAAAGATCAAGCAAAGGCCAGTGCCAAGATGCATGCAGGATCTTTTGTTGATAATTTCCTGTTGCCTTGGAAACATATTTTGTACACAATGCCAATTTCACTGTTTCCATGCTTTTTTTGGCTACATTTATAAAACTGTTCAACTGGTATTTACACAAGTTAAACATCAAAAGTGGAAGACACAGAGGATGAACAATAACATCAGTGTTTAAATCTGTTTGGGCTTTCATTCTAAAAGCTGGATGTGGAAGATAAATGCTGTGCTTTGTGGTTCTTAGTTCCTCTTCATTTGGTTCTTTTGAATAAAGTTGGTATGTTCTTATATTTAATGAATAGTTGTGGTACATTAATTTTAATCACCTGGCCCAAAGGTTCAAGTGAATGTACAATGCCAGTCATGTGATTGGTGTCAAATTTTCCCCTTTCAATGACCAATCTTTATTCAAAGTCACTGAGGTCAAATTTAGTAAAACTTTTAAATGACCACTAGTGATTAACCAGAGTACCTAAAATCATGATTTTTTGGGAAGGATGTTGTTAGAGTTGTGATCAACAAGTTTTGCTAAAAGAAATTATCTGGACCCATATCCAAGAGCACTGAGGTCAGAGTTGTTAAAACATTAAAAAGACATCTTGTGATTAACAAAAAATCCAGAATCATGATATTTGATTGGTCTGTTCCTTGAATTAAGCCCAATACAGTTCAGGAAAAGATATGACATTGACCCATATTTAAGGATCAAATCTGTTTTGATGAACCAAAAGGTATAGCATCATGATATTTTTATAAAGTTGCTTGCATGAGGGTCATTTATTAAAACCTTCAAACAATTTCCGTTGGTTGACAGATTCCAGGGAGATAGAGCTTTAGAAATTTTGTGAAAAGAATAAGCTTGAGCAATATTCAAAGTCATAGGAATAAAATGTGTTTAAAATACAAGCAACTTCTCATGAACTAAGGCATTCAAGTTCAGTGACGTAAATTGTTGATTAAAATGTTATTGAATACAAGGTGTGTGATGCAGGACCATTGGACCTCTTGGTTGTATGTTCATTGAAAATTGGTTTCTGTGACAGAATCTGTGAATTGTTATTTTCACAGAGCTAGAGTAAAGCCTGTATCAGGCCTGTTTCTAATGAAATACTAAATAGCACTCTTATTGATAAAGAAAGTACCACAATCCAGGCTTTATTTCCTACAAATGTAATAGCTATATGGGACGTAAATCTGGACGAATCAGTCAACCTTTAATGGAAAAGGTGATTTTATTTTCCTTTGTGATGTAGTAACATGACACATCTTTGCTATCTTAGAGTTGTTTTGCTGGTTTATTGTTAGATTTAATGATCCCAAGCCAGGTTTAGGCTAAATCAATGTTTTATTTTTTTTATATCACAGAGAACCATCGACTCCAGTCATCCTATGACAACCATCTGATTGTCAAACTCATCCTGGTATGTTTATCTAGATTATGATAGATATCACATATCAATTAATTTGTGGGGAAATAAAAAAAATATGTTAACCTAAAGCCCATTATGGTGGCATTACTTAATACTTCTAAAACCCACTATCAATAACAACAATATTAAGTGTGAAAATAAAATATAAAGCGTTGAATTAAAGAAGAATGAGAAGGGAAAAATATAAAAGGGATGAGAATCAAAAATAAGGAAAAGAATGGAGGAGGAATAGAATAAAAAGCCAAAAATACATAGAAGGAAGGAAATTGAAGGGAAGGAAAGATTAAAAGGAAAGGAGCAGAAAATGGAAGAAAACGGAAAAATAGTAGGATAATGGAATAGGAGGAAAAACATACATGTTTATAGAAGGAAGGAGTATATAATATTAGATAAGGAAATCAATAGAAGAAAAGGGGGCTTTAAAAATAGAATGGAAAATAAATTAAATAAGTTAAAGTATTTGCATGGCTTGAAATTTGATGTAAATATTAATTACTGGATAGAGAAATTGTTTCACTGATGTGATTTTTTTAATCTTTTACAGTTTGATTTTGTGAACTGCTTTATGTCATTGTTCTATGTGGCTTTCTATCTCCAAGACATGACCCTCCTCCGCAGTGTAAGTTATCTTCTATTGTATAACTATGAAAACAAGACCTGTTTGAAATATGATGTGGAATATGAATAAAAAGAACCATTATTTTCAAAATATTCTGTGATTCAAAGATTCAGTGACAAATTTGATGAAAATATAACATGAGTATCTTTACAGACCAGAAAAATTACCACAGTTTCATTGTTCATTGTTAATAACACTTCAATTGTTTTAGTTCAGAAAAGTTTAGGTATTCTTTTGATTCTGTAGCATCTGGCAGCCCTCCTGGTGACCCAGCAGGTAATTGGCCAGGTGAGAGAAGCCATGGTTCCATTCATCTTTGTCCGTCGCAGGAAACAGCAAGTGGATAAAGTGATGCAGAAAGAAGCAGCCGTACAAAAGGTGGAATACTTCAACCAGGAGGTGGATCAGACCACACAGAAACAGGTCAACTTAGAATCTACCATGGACGAGTACGAGGTAAGTTGTAAAGGTCAGGGTTCCTCAGGCCACACAGAAACAGGTCAACTTAGAATCTACCATGGACGAGTACGAGGTAAGTTGTAAAGGTCATGGTTCCTCAGGCCACACAGAAACAGGTCAACTTAGAATCTACCATGGACGAGTACGAGGTAAGTTGTAAAGGTCAGGGTTCCTCAGTCCATACACAAACAGGTCAACTTAGAATCTACCATGGACGAGTACGAGGTAAGTTGTAAAGGTCAGAGGTCATCAGGCCATACAGAAACAGGTCAACTTAGAATCTACCATGGACGAGTACGAGGTAAGTTGTAAAGGTCAGGGTTCCTCAGGCCACACAGAAACAGGTCAACTTAGAATCTACCATGGACAATTACATATTAAGTGTAAAGGTCAGAGGTCATCAGGCCATACAGGAACAGGTCAACTTAGAATCTACCATGGACGAGTACGAGGTAAGTTGTAAAGGTCAGGGTTCCTCAGGCCATACACAAACAGGTCAACTTAGAATACCTACCATGGCCACACAGAAACAGGTCAACTTAGAATCTACCATGGACAATTACATATTAAGTGTAAAGGTAAGAGGTCATCAGGCCATACAGAAACAGGTCAACTTAGAATCAACCATGGACAATTACATATTAAGTGTAAAGGTCAGAGGTCATCAGACTATACATAAACAGGTCAGCCTAAAATCTACCATTCATGAGCACAAGGCAAAGTGAATAAGTTGAATCAGAAGAGCACACAAAAATGCAGCCACAGTCACTCCCTCAAACTCAAATTACTTACATACCCACTATTAATCAAACTGATAGCTTGTTTTGTTCCTTTTTTTCTGTTTTGTTCTTGTTTTGTTTTCTTCAGACATTGGCAGGAAGTTATTTTTTATATAAAAAAGCCATGACTCTTTTGTTACTCAGTTTAACCCAGAACAGAGATATGGGTGTATATGTGGTAAGATGATATTGTCATCAATAATAGTGCTATCAGATTATATAAATCAAACTGTTTGTCTATATTAGGGTACAATGGATGATTACCTGGAAATGTTCCTGCAGTTTGGTTACGTGTTCTTGTTCTCCTCTGCGTTTCCTCTCGCTGCTTTCTGGGCTCTACTCAACAACGTGACAGAGATCAGATCAGATGCATTTAAGATGTGCCGGGTTTTCCAAAGGCCATTTGCTGAATCAGCGTCAAACATTGGTGCTTGGCAGGTTTGTACAGAGTACCTGACCATGTGTATTTTCAGAATCAATTCATACATGAACACACTAGTTTTATTTTGCATATACAACATTACAAATGTTCTATCACAATAAAGTTTTCAGATTAATCATCATTTTCTATCAGAAGGTATTCTGAAATTATTTTTTTGTTTTTGTTTAGTAAATCTAGTAATGAAATACTACCCTACCAGAACAGTTGATCTGATTGCAAGTTAACTGAAGTCTATACTATACTCTCTCCAACAGGTTGCTTTTGAGGTGATTAGTATCATCGCTGTGATCACTAACTGTGCCTTGATAGGGATGGACCCAGAGGTGAAAAAGCTGCTTCCTTCCGACATTAGTGCAGTCAACATGGTCCTCATCTTTGTGGCTGTGGAAGTAAGTTCCTGTAGACGACATTTAATCTAAGTGAAGAAATCTTGTTACACCCAATAGCAGTGTTACCATAACAGGACCTGAGTGTATTCTTCTGTTTACAGTAAACAATGAAATGTTTAGTTTTGTTATTGTTGTTACCATATTTATCCACCAGTAAGCCCAAGCTTGGTTATACCTTCAATAAATATTTAAGTAGTTACCATGGAAATGCCAACAAAAGCTGTTTTATAATTGTTCTGTATTCAGCCCATTTACCTACACCTCCATTATACTTTTTCAGGAGTCTCCATGTAATTCTTTTTTTGTTCATATTTTGCCCTAGGTTTGTTGAATTGAGTTTGGATTATGATTAAATTAACATGTTGGTACTTTTAGCCCACCATCATCAGATTTTCTTGAGAAGGACTTGATGGTTCTTTCCTAAATTCCATGTGTAGGTTTCCCATGGTCCCTAGTTATGCCTGTTTTATTTTGGGTATGATAAAAAAAACCAAATGGCCAAAAGGCAGCCATGTTGGATTTTAACTTTGAAAGTTTGTTATTGCTTCGTCTTGAGAAGTACATAATGGATCTTTCTCAAATTTCATATGTAGGCTCTCCTTGGTCCCTTGTTGTTCCAGTTTGATTTTGGGACCAATAACAAAAACAAAATGGCCGAAAGATGGACATCTTAGATTTTGACTTTGAAAGTTTGTTATCACTATTTTTTGAGAACTATTGTATAGATCTTTGTGAAATTTCATGCATAGGGTTCTTTAGGTTCCAAATTGTGCCTATTGAGTTTGGGACTGGTCAGAAAAACAAATGGCCAACAGGCAGCCTCTTTGATTTTGCTATTTCTGACAATTTCAAGCAATGATGGGTGTAAAGATCCCTCTGGGATCTCTTGTCTTATGTGCTTATGTTTTTATGTCCACAGGATTCCTTGCTTGTTAGAAACAAGTCAATTTTTCACTACAAAACTTCTTTCTGGTGTTTACAGCATTTGATCCTTGGAGTGAAGGGAGCTGTGGCCTACTGTATCCCAGACACTCCCAAATGGGTAGAAATTGAGCTGGAAAAAATGATGTTTCAGTCCAAGCAAGCCCTGCAGGCTGAGGTAGAAATTTCTGACCTTCTCTGTATTAACAAAAATCACAAAGTCTTCAAGAGATGTATGAGATGTTGATAACTCAAAACTAACACCCTTCATAATACAGGTTTGTGGGTATGGAGAAATATATATCAAAAAGCTACATCAGGGACTGAAAAAAGCTGATTCCAAAAATACTTTAGATCAGGCCTGTAACGTTCATTTTGTTGATAGTGACACTAACGCGGTATCCTTTGTAAATGACTGAATCACGAAGATCTACAAGGCTCTTGTTCAAGGATCCATATTAAAATATAACATTGATGTAGTTTCAAAACTCATGTTTTAGTGTTGTTAACTTATGTTTTGAAGATATTCTTGGTCAATTCCAAACTCAAGATGACAACAATGGTCTTCGTCAATTCCTAATCTGCACAAAATATATAAAGTTTATGCTGTTTGTAATTTCTTTATTGTTGCCATTTTTAATTTTCATATTCTGGGTTTTTTTACAACTAACTATTTCTGAAGGACCAATAAAGAGATCACCATGAAATATGAAGAACATGTTCAGTTGGGGTTCTAGTTGTGCTTGCCACTATCGGTCATATTAGAATGTTGATACTTACAGTTCGGTTACCGAGTTTGAATTTTGACAAAAGACCTTGATGTTTTTTACCTTTTATCTGACACAATATTAGTCATCAGCTTTGACAGTATCTTTTTTGAAAGAAAAGAAATTAATAGGCAGCATTAGGCACCATATGATTCATCAAGAAATTTTGGTCAGGTACCATAATTATTGGATTATTGACATGACTGTAACAACAGGTATATATTTAAAAGGAAAGAAAAAATCAGTCTTGCAAATAGAACCAATTAAGTCATCAATGGTAGGCACAAAGATCCCTCTCAAATTATTTTGGCCCCAATTTAAACCTAAAATGATGATCTTCGATGTTGTTCATAATTGCATTCAGTATCCAAATTAATGTCAAGTTTCAGCTCAGTTGTTCAGAAAGTGTTTTTTGTGATATACTAGGGCTGATTGATAAGGCATGAGCATTGTATTGAAGAAGTTAAGTGGGGAGGTCCTTTTTCAGCTCTACTATTCCCTGTCTATTTAAGTCTGTGAACCCATAGACTGGTGTCATTTGGTCAGTTTATGTAGAAGAGGTAGCACTCTAAAGTAAACCAGGCAAATGACTTTTGCAAAATGGACAAAATCGCTGAAACAGCAGTGATTCAATATTTGCATAAGAATGGTCTAGCACCTAAGGATATCCATACTGATATGGTAGCAACACTAGGGAATGATGCCCCTTCATATGCTACAGTGAAAAGGTGGGTGGCAGAATCTAAGCGTGGCAGGCAGAGCCATGGGGATGATGCCCGTCCTGGAAGGCCTGTCACTGTTGCAACCCTTAGAAATGGTCAATAAAGTCTATGATGTTGTTATGGCTAACAGGCAAGGTACAGAAAGATATATAGCCAGTACATTTTCTCAGGAAAGAGTATGTTCATTTCTTACGGAAAATCTTGCAATGGAGAAGCTGTCAGCCCGTTGGGTACCAAGACAGTTGATCAGAAGCACACCAGATGAACTTTGTTGCATTCTCATCTGAACCTTTTATAGGCAGATCCTGCTAACTTTCTGCAGGGGTGTATGACTATGGATGAAAGGCGGTTCCATCATTTCACCCCAGAGGCCAAACAACAGTCTAAACAATGGAAACACCCTCATTTACCCCTCCAAAGAACGCAAAGACTTCCATCAGCTGGGAAGGTTATTGCCTCAGTTTTCAGGGGGATGCTGATGGTATTCTGATGGTAGATTATCTGTCGAAGGGACAAACAATCAATGGCACATATGTATACATTCTTAGGCAGTTATGAAAAAATTTAAACTCAAGCACTGCAGAAACTTCAGTAAAGGTGTGTTGTTCCACCAGGATAATGCCCCTTTTCTCAAGTCTGTCATTGCCATAGCTGCCATTAAGAAATAATGGGTTTGGAGTTATTGAGAATCCTCATTTATCCGATCTCACTCAATCAGATTATCATCTATTTCCAAAATTGCAAAAGGCCATTTCTGGTACCCACTTTCGGTCAGATGATGATGTCATACATGCAAAGAAAGGACTTCTTTAAAAGTGGCATTGAGCCCCTTAAATATGACTGGCAAAAGCGTATAGGTACTAAAGGGGATTATGTGGAAAAACAATGCCCTCCAAAAGTCAAGCCCTTAGATATGAGGCTCACAACTTATCAATCAGTCCCGGTATAAAATCAAATAAAATGAATTGTATCTTAACTCTTAAAATTGAATTCATGACCAAATATTCAGTATTTGAATTGACTAACATTTTGGAATGTTCGATTTTCTGAAATGAAATTGAAAAATTTTATTTCCTTTTTTTTTCCCCTTTATGTAGTAATTTTCTTTTGGTTAAGAAAGGGTGTAAATTAAGCTTAGAACCTCAGAAAACTGAATTTAATGAACAGATATATTGATATGTGTAAAGCTCACATCATGATATTAGTGGTAAGAAAAATATAGTAGATTGGAAATACTTCAATCAAACTTTTCTTTCTCTCTCTAAAAGGAAAGAGTCATGCATTGGAACAGTTAGACTGTTTCAAGTTTCAATTAATCAGGCAAAAGTGTATAAGACTTCATAAAAGATAATTATAACAAGACAAAGTGGGAAATTGTATATAGTAAAATCTATTGTGTCTAAGTACAAAATTGGTCTGATGTCTTACAGGTGATTTAGTGAGCTAATACTAATTAAAATTACATTCATTTTTCATTTCTTTATTCATTGTACCATTTATGGAACATACTTTGTCTTTATCTCTAGATATATCCTGTATCATTCTAGAACATCTGTTGTCTTTACCTCTAGATATATCCTGTATCATTCTAGAACATCTGTTGTCTTTACCTCTAGATATAGATATATCTGTTGTCTGTACCTCTAGATATATCCTGTATCATTCTAGAACATCTGTTGTCTTTACCTCTAGATATATCCTGTATCATTCTAGAACATCTGTTGTCTTTACCTCTAGATATATCCTGTATCATTCTAGAACATCTGTTGTCTTTACCTCTAGATATATCCTGTATCTTTACCTCTAGATATATCCTGTATCAGTTCTAAAACATCTGTTGTCTTTACCTCTAGATATATTCTAGAACATCTGTTGTCTTTACCTCTAGATATATCCTGTATCAGTTCTCATCTAGAACTGTCTTTACCTCTAGATATATCCTGTATAAGAACATCTGTTGTCTTTACCTCTAGTTCTAGAACATCTGTTGTCTTTACCTCTAGATATATCCTGTATCATTCTAGAACATCTGTTGTCTTTACCTCTAGATATATCCTGTATCATTCTAGAACATCTGTTGTCTTTACCTCTAGATATATATATCCTGTATCTAGATATATTCTAGAACATCTGTTGTCTTTACCTCTAGATATATCCTGTATATCATCTGTTGTCTTTTCTAGATATACATCTGTTGTCTTTACCTCTAGATATATCCTGTATCATTCTAGAACATCTGTTGTCTTTACCTCTAGATATATCCTGTATCAGTTCTAAAACATCTGTTGTCTTTACCTCTAGATATATCCTGTATCAGTTCTAGAACATCTGTTGTCTTTACCTCTAGATATATCCTGTATCAGTTCTAGAACATCTGTTGTCTTTACCTCTAGATATATCCTGTATCAGTTCTAAAACATCTGTTGTCTTTACCTCTAGATATATCCTGTATCATTCTAGAACATCTGTTGTCTTTACCTCTAGATATATCCTGTATCATTCTAGAACATCTGTTGTCTTTACCTCTAGATATATCCTGTATCATTCTAGAACATCTGTTGTCTTTACCTCTAGATATATCCTGTATCATTCTAGAACATCTGTTGTCTTTACCTCTAGATATATCCTGTATCAGTTCTAAAACATCTGTTGTCTTTACCTCTAGATATATCCTGTATCATTTCTAGAACATCTGTTGTCTTTACCTCTAGATATATCCTGTATCAGTTCTAGAACATCTGTTGTCTTTACCTCTAGATATATCCTGTATCATTCTAGAACATCTGTTGTCTTTACCTCTAGATATATCCTGTATCATTCTAGAACATCTGTTGTCTTTACCTCTAGATATATCCTCATTCTAGAACATCTGTTGTCTTTACCTCTAGATATATCCTGTATCATTTCTAAAACATCTGTTGTCTTTACCTCTAGATATATCCTGTATCAGTTCTAGAACATCTGTTGTCTTTACCTCTAGATATATCCTGTATCATTTCTAAAACATCTGTTGTCTTTACCTCTAGATATATCCTGTATCATTCTAGAACATCTGTTGTCTTTACCTCTAGATATATCCTGTATCATTCTAGAACATCTGTTGTCTTTACCTCTAGATATATATATCCTGTATCAGATATATCTGTATCATTCTAGAACATCTGTTGTCTTTACCTCTAGATATATCCTGTATCAGTTCTAGAACATCTGTTGTCTTTACCTCTAGATATATCCTGTATCATTCTAGAACATCTGTTGTCTTTACCTCTAGATATATCCTGTATCATTCTAGAACATCTGTTGTCTTTACCTCTAGATATATCCTGTATCATTCTAGAACATCTGTTGTCTTTACCTCTAGATATATCCTGTATCATTCTAGAACATCTGTTGTCTTTACCTCTAGATATATCCTCATCTGTTGTCTTTACCTCTAGATATATCCTGTATCTTTACCTCTAGATATATCCTGTACATCTGTTGTCTTTACCTCTAGATATATCCTGTATCTTTCTATAAAATCTGTTGTATTTACCTCTCTATTTATCCTGTATCATTCTAGAACATCTGTTGTCTTTACCTCTAGATATATCCTGTATCATTCTAGAACATCTGTTGTCTTTACCTCTAGATATATCCTGTATCATTCTAGAACATCTGTTGTCTTTACCTCTAGATATATCCTGTATCATTCTAGAACATCTGTTGTCTTTACCTCTAGATATATCCTGTATCATTCTAGAACATCTGTTGTCTTTACCTCTAGATATATCCTGTATCATTCTAGAACATCTGTTGTCTTTACCTCTAGATATATCCTGTATCATTCTAGAACATCTGTTGTCTTTACCTCTAGATATATCCTGTATCATTCTAAAACATCTGTTGTCTTTACCTCTAGATATATCCTGTATCATTCTAGAACATCTGTTGTCTTTACCTCTAGATATATCCTGTATCATTCTAGAACATCTGTTGTCTTTACCTCTAGATATATATATCCTGTATCTAGATATATCTAAAACATCTGTTGTCTTTACCTCTAGATATATCCTGTATCATTCTAGAACATCTGTTGTCTTTACCTCTAGATATATCCAGTATCAGTTCTAAAACATCTGTTGTCTTTACCTCTAGATATATCCTGTATCATTCTAAGACATCTGTTGTCTTTACCTCTAAATATATTTTCCTATACATCAAAAATTGAATACATAGATAAATTAACACATTACCAAGTAGAACGTTTTCTTCTTTGGTTTTCAATTTTCTAGAGATCAAGATCTTGACACAATGCTTTAAGTATTTGTGTTAACATTCAGGTAAGGAAACCCAAAAACCTTCTGCTAGTGTTCACCTTTTTAATATATGTACAAAGTCTTTAAGATAAAAAAAAATCAGTCTCAAAAATGTCTGCTACATGTAAGATAGTAATCAACACATTATGATGGCTGTCATAGCAAAATATCTATTTAGATATTTCAGTGTTGAGAAAACTTGTTGAATCCACTTTTCAGTGTTATTTATGTCAATTAAATAAAAAAAAAAAAAATGAAACAAATTCTAATATTTTTGGGATATTATCTGTCTGTTCCCAAGGCAGTCATTCTGCATCATATTATCTTTAAACATCACACACTTCCTGTCACTGTTCTCTACCCTGACATCACACTTCCTGTCACTGTTCTCTATCATTACATCATGTTTCCTGTCACTGTTTTCTACCCTGACATCAAACTTCCTGTAACTGTTGTCTACCCTTACATCACACTTCCTGTCACTGTTCTGTATCATTACATCACATTTCCTGTCACTGTTGTCTACCCTTACATCACACTTCCTGTCACTGTTCTCTATCATTACATCACATTTCTTGTCACCGTTTTCTACCCTGACATCACACTTCCTGTCACTGTTGTCTACCCTTACATCACACTTCCTGTCACTGTTCTCTATCATTACATCACGTTTCTTGTCACCGTTTTCTATCCTGACATGACACTTACTGTTACTGTTCTCTTCCTTGACAACTCACTTCCTGTCACTGTTCTCTATCCTGACATCACACTTCCTGTCACTGTTCTCTATCCTGACATCACACTTCCTGTCACTGTTCTCTACCCTTACATCACACTTCCTGTCACTGTTCTATATCATTACATCACACTTCCTGTCACTGTTTTATATCATTACATCACACTTCCTGTCACTGTTCTCTACACTGACATCACACTTTCTGTCACTGTTCTTCACTTTTACATCACACTTCCTGTCACTGTTCTTCACCCTTACATCACACTTCCTGTCACTGTTCTCTATCCTGACATCACACTTCCTGTCACTGTTCTCTATCCTGACATCACACTTCCTGTCACTGTTCTCTACCCTTACATCACACTTCCTGTCACTGTTCTATATCATTACATCACACTTCCTGTCACTGTTTTATATCATTACATCACACTTCCTGTCACTGTTCTTCACCCTTACATTACACTTCCTGTCACTGTTCTCTACCCTTACATCACACTTCCTGTCACTGTTCTCTCTCCTGACATCACACTTCCTGTCACTGTTCTCTACCCTGACATCACACTTCCTGTCACTATTATCTACTCTTACAGTTCACACTTGTCACTGTTCAGGACTCTAACGTATTTAATGAAGCTTCTGCTATTGATTGGTTTATTTCTTTCCGTTTAGTTTCATTCATTTTCTCAGTGTGCTTATTACCAATGGAAGTTCTTTTTTTTTAACAATTCATGATTGTCAAGTTCTGTCCAAGTTAGCATTCTTGTTTTTAATGATGTTATCAAAACCCTTGAGGCAAACATTTTATCAAAGTATCTACTGTAACATGTAGATGTGTAAGAGAAAAATGGAAATAAACAGTATCATGGCCTGTTGTTTCTGCCCATGAAAATTTGTAAGGAGTAACAAAATTACAATATGAACATTTTTTCTGTTCATGCTTATAACAACTACATATTCTTTTAGTAATAAAGCTTTAAATACATATTTTTTCAATTTGATTTTTCTCCGCAGAGGGTAGCTGCTGGATCGAGTCAGCAAAAGAAACTGGGAGATTTGCTCAAGTTGGAAACCAGAGAGACGTCCATTTAAGTGTTTCATCTTTCTTTACCTTGGTCTTTGTTAAATGTTTGATAGTGTTAAAGAGTTTCTTGTTGTTTTATAGGAAAAGTACTGTATGTACAAGTTAACAAAGCTTTACATAAGATTTCTTCTTTAACCTGCTGTTTAATAGTTTAATATATATATATATACACAAAAACAGTTTTAACATTTTTTTGGTAGCAATCCAAATTGTTTTATAAAAATAACAATGTAAACACTTAATATTATCAACATATCTTTTACATCAGTTGGATACTTGTCTTTCCATCCCTGCTGAATTTAACTTCACCTTAAATTGTTTATAAAAATATATATACCTTTCTATATTTATATCAAAACACATCAATCACAAATAATATTAATAAATAATAATGGTTTGCTAGGAGTTTTTTTTGTTTGAATATATTGTATTTTGTTGATATTTAAATCTTGCGATTTGACTGCCAGAAACAAACTTTCTTACTGCATAATTGTAGAAGAGCTTTCTTTCAGTGATAGGATCTGCAGGTTGCTTACTATAATTTTTTACTTTTTTTAATCTTTCAATTTGTTATTCAATTTTTGTTTATTTTTGTTGATAATATAAAAAATGATTTATATTTACATGTATACAAGATTGTCATGATATTAACTAAGGTTTAGAAAAATTTCAAGTCAGTTTATTGACTTGCATTGACAAAGAAGATTGAGACTAAGATTTGTTTCTTCGGGTTGCTATGGAGATTTGGTTTCTGAAAAGTATTCAGTTGTATCTTGTCTCATCAGTCAGCAGTCAAATCTATTTCCTCAAGGTGTGGGAACTTATGTTGACTGATGAAAATGGCACGAAACAATCATTTTGTTACCGGAACAATTCATGATTATCAGATTGTAAGTATTTTTTTTCAATGAAGCAACCATCCTGGACACTGTTTTACATAAGCAATTGTAATCTTTTGTCAATATTTCTGAAAACTATGCTGTATTGGTGTATTTTGACGAGAACTCCCGTGATAAATTTCAGGTTGACTTCAAATTAAGTATACATTTTCTGTAATCAATGCTATCAGTTTTTTTAACCTTCTACTCATTTAAGTAGAAAATATTTTCAGAGGAATTCTTTTAATTTTGGTATTTAAATTGATAATATTTTACTCTGAGTTCAGCTTCTCTTAATGTTTAAGTAATCCATCTAGGAAATGCTTGGTGTCGCTGGATCAAAGGTAAACAGCCCAGATATTTGAGAAGAAAAAAGAAAAAAAGAGAGAAACATATTTGGACACTGATTAGGTTCAATTTTGATGTAAATACCTGAAAGTCTGATAAATAATGAGAATGGTGACTACTGAAAACTTCAATAATTTCTGAATTTTCTTCTTATTTTCACTAACCTCAAATGGGCAACATGTATTGTTGGCTCATTGGACAATTTTCATGCCTTCAAACTGTTTTTAGAGAATTAAAACAGACATTCTAAAGCTTTTTTCCATGACATTTCAGAAACATCATGAGGAAGAGAAGAAATGATTTTCAGTGTTCACAAATCAGTTTTATATCTCTACAAGTCACATACAAATAGACTAGTTCTTTAAGGATCATTCATTTCAGAAGTTTACACCATTACATAACAAAGTATCTATAAAATAATTACACCTTGTTAGGTGTATTTCACTCCAACCAGAATTTCTCTGAGATTATTGATAGACTAGTCTTAAAAAGGAATTGATTAGGTGAGATCTGTGAGATTACATAGGATTTGTAGGACTGATGGGACATGATGTTATTTAATCATCAGTTATATTATTATACATCACAGGGAGTGAATTGTCATAAAACGATATAAACATGTATTTTTGGGGAGTATTTAAATAATCTGTTGGATATGATGAAAAACTAGAAAGTCTGTTTCATCAAATTATATCTGTCTCTATTACAAACAGTTGGGGCATGTTTTAAATAATCACAGTTTAGAAGCAACAATTGTGTTTTGTATAGCCCTTAATTTTTGTCTCAGAAACATTGAGAAAACAACATTCAGTCATTAATACTAAACATGATAGGTAATTAATTGAATTCTTTCCTCCAAACCTTGGTGTAAGTTACAACAGAGAAAGAATTGATGTTATGTATTTTCTTGTTGATGAAAATATTTCTTTTGTGACTTTTAAGGTTAATAGGGTATCTGACACCTTTTTGTTGTGACAATGAAGGCTGATAGGGTAAATATATACTTGTACAGTGTTAATACCAATACATTAACTAACCAGAAAGACATGTGATTTAAGATATGGTAAATGACACCCAGTGTTTAACCTTCACAACTTCCTTGTCGTTGGCCTGCAAATAGTGGATGTTTGCCATCCACATGGTTGTTCCAGAGTAATCAATTTTAGTAAATCAACACGAGTAGGAAATATCAGTATAATTATGGAACTATCTTTTTTTTGGCAGCTATGTATAGCTGGGCATTAAGTGTATTAGCATCAGTGTAAAATGAAGGAATTTTTAAGCATCTTGCCATTTAAATGCAAATCCTGTTTTTAAGAAAAATGAAATGTGAGAACTGTGCCCCATTTCTGTGTTCAAATTGAGGGTTTATTACATGTTGTTCCTGCTGGTAAAATTTTTAAGTCAGTGTTTTTGTCCTACTTATCTTTACAACAAATTGGCTGTAAATATCAAATGTTTGCCTTTGTATTTGACAGTAATAGACCTAAGAGAAAATTGTTATATTGTGACATAAGATATCAGGTGACAACTCAAGGGTTAATTAAAAACTTGTCAGAAAAACAAAACAAAACAGTACATTTAATTATAGAATTTGAACAAAAAACAACTCATTACCAATCGAGGGAACCTGTCACAAAATGCCAACTATGAGTGATGTTTGATAATGTATGAAGTGATCATACAAGGATTTATTCACAATTAGAGTTTAGAAAACTTGTTAGAAATGATATACTATTTCAATGCATACTTTCATTTTTCACCACAAATATCGACTTGTTTTCTGTGTATTTTGAACTGAATCAAATTATACATTGGACTTAATTTCAATGCATTACACGATACATAACTTGTGCCTTGTGCCTATGTCTGCTTTCAATTACTTTGAGATTTATTTGAATTCAGATGAAATTTCAGCTTCCAGTACTGTGTCATTTTTTATGAGAATTTAATAATGTGTCCATATTAGATATTGCTTACTCCATTTAGGGCCAAGTAGTCCTTGCCAATTTATAAATTGATTAAATACTCAACTGTTATGAAGATTCCCATCTGTCAAACACTTATATCATATTGTAGTTACTTCTTGTTCATCAACATCTATTTCAAAATGCATTGCATTTTTAAATGCTGCATGAGAATGGTAGAATGAAATAATTCTTTATTTCTTGGAAGCTGTTGTTTGTGAAGAATTTAATAGGAAGTAAATGTTCCGAATGAAATCATTCTTTATTTCTTGGAAGCTGTTGTTTGTGAAGAATTTAATAGGAAGTAAATGTTCCGAATGAAATCATTCTTTATTTCTTGGAAGCTGTTGTTTGTGAAGAATTTAATAGGAAGTAAATGTTCCGAATGAAATAATTCTTTATTTCTTGGAAGCTGTTGTTTGTGAAGAATTTAATAGGAAGTAAATGTTCCGAATGAAATAATTCTTTATTTCTTGGAAGCTGTTGTTTGTGAAGAATTTTGAAATCAGTAAATGTTCAGTTACTTGTAATATAATATGCTATGTTGACATAAACTGACCCTTACATCCTTATGGTTACCTTCACCCGTTATTGTATAATTTGCACCGTCAATGTATTCACTTTTTATTCTACACAAACTATGATTATAGCAATTTCTACCGTGCAATACTTATGATCATGGTTGGTACTGCATATTATATTTACTACATATACAAATAATGTAACAGTTTTATTTTTGTCAGATATCATTCATATATACTTCTAATATATTCACATTGTTGTGTGTGAGCGTAATCATCAACATATATTGATCACTCTCAGCACTTGAAATGTCATTTTGATATGCCTTCAGATGTGTGGGTGAATTTGTTTTTATTCTGCTCTTGATTATTCCCTATTAACCCATTTGTCACACTTTTCTTTCGTTAACAGTTGATTAAAGTTATTAAATGCTTTTTAATTGATTCTAATAGTTTTTATATTGGTTATTTAGGAGAGAAAATGTGTAATTGAAATGCCTTGCGAAGAAGCCAAAGGTCAGGAGAAAATAAAGGTGATATGTGGCATTTTGTCTGTAGTTTTTATTACATTGATTTCTTATCAACTTGTTGAAAATAAAACCGAAACTAATAGTTCTTCTCTGCAGTCAATTTTCAGTTATTTTAATTCGCCTATAAATTTTCTCAACAGTTTTTCCAAGTTATGAATATCCTAATTATTTTCAATTATTTTCATAATTGGTTACTATTATTGGATCTTAAACCTGGAGTGTGTTAGTAAACTTGTTAAGTAATTTATCACAGCCTACACTGACTCATAATTGACAGTTTTGAAGGTATCAAGGGAATCATTTAACTCAAGATACCAAAAGGCCATGAGCTGGAAACTCTACCATCATATATATATATGATACAGGATGGTGGGTGTGGCAGGTCTGTCAGTGTTGCTATTCATAGTACTGTATACTTGGAAGTTTTCACCCTAGTTAATTACAGCCCTTTTCACTCATAAACATGGAGGGTGAATTTGTTATACTATATTCAGAGGGTGAAATGAAAATAACTTGGGGTGAAAGTAGCCTTGTATAGAGCACATGTACAGCAAAACATAAGGTTGAGGGAGTATGCTTATGCTAAGCAAGGTAAAATTGGAGAAATTCTGGATATGAATATTGACTATTAGTATCGGCCTCGGGTTTTATATTATACATATGTCAAAACACTTTGGGTGTTTCTGCATGCTTAATGTATTACTATTTGTTACACAGGAAAATTCATGACATAAGGAAATCAGATCAAAATGAATGTGTAGGTTTTTTTTCAGTTGTTTTATTTGCCTGAATATTATAATTTATTTCATAAATATGATACCATATTTTCCTGTTCTGAAGAATTACAGTAATTGAAAAGTTGAAATGTTTGATTGTTACAATGGTTATGATATAAGAGGAATCAAATGAATTGAACAAAATATATATTTTATTAGATTATGATAATGCATTGAAACCTTTACACACTTGTTAACGAAACCTCTCCATTTTATGTCTGTTTAGAAATGAATATGAAATAAAATATTTCTTTGTCTTTCGTGTTTGATATTGATTTGTTGATTTGGCTAAATAACTTTACCCATATTTTTCATATCAAGTAAACGATTACACAAGGGATTGAATTTTCTTTATTTTTAGATCACTTGGTCTGAAAGACTGGAGAGCTTATGCCATGGCGCGGCATCTGTCATTCCTCAATTTGTCGTTGGTCAATTTCTTAGCTTTTCTGACCTGAAGGGCCAGACGAGCTTTAGGGATACCACAGCATCCATTGTCAGGTGTCCCACGTCCATCTGTCTGGGTCCTGATGGGCAAGGCTCCGCAGGAAATATTTATTGATTTCTTGAAAATGTATCTTTTTCTGCAGGATATTGTCTTAATTTGGTCTTAAGCATTTTTCGGTCAAAGGAAATCAATTTTGTATAAATGGTGGGTCTCATCCCCTAGTCCTTCTGTAGGAATGATTGGGTTTTGCCCAAATTTGGTCTGAAGCATTTCTAGGTAAAAGGAAATCTGATCTTGGGGCCCCCTGGGCGAGAAGGGTGGGGCTCAATGGGGGGAAATAGAGCAAATTCTATTAAAATCCTACTCCTCCTGTAGGAATGAATTGATACAGGGAACAGATAAATGTTACCAAATATTTCTCACCCTAGGGTTGAGACAAGCTACACCTGCTCTTTGCATGTTCTGAAAACAAAGTGACACTACTGACTTGAAGTGTAATCACTTTTATGAGGTCAAACACATACATCAGTTTGTCTGCTACTGAAATCTTGTGCTATCCTTAAAGTTGAAAATCCTGTGTTATCATCAAGATTGAAACTCATCTAAATCCACAACTTATTACCGAAATATATTTAAAGTATCGTTTTATTTTTGACATTTCACTAGCATGTATACTAGAATTATGTTTTGTGTAAGATGAAATCACAATCAAGTGTTAAGGGTCTGAGGGGCGGGTCTTGTCAATATTAATATGCTATCCACAAGTGAGCAATAGGGATACCCCAGGGTCCATCCATCTGGCATGTGGCAACCTTATCTAAAAAAAGCTACTAGTCATGAACGACTGACAGGATTTTGAAAAAAAAATTGGTCAGAAGCATCCTTGGGGGAAGTTTTTTGTATAAATGGTAGCTTAATATATTTTGGACAGAGGTTAGAATTAGTTATGTTTGATGTCTTCAGAGACACTGGTGGTATAAAAAAGTCTCCTTTTGCTGTCATGTAAGATTCCAAAATATCACTACAAGAGCTGCACTCAAACCAAAATGTATTTGTATTTAATACCACAATAACCATCCGTCATCGATTTGTTATGGTTGACTGGAACTCTCATTAAATCGATTCCGTACGTGGCCTATTCGACATCCTCGTTTCCATGAAGTTTGAAATATTTTACTGACTCCTGGCATGTTTTGACAAAGTGGAGAAATCTAGTGACTCCGAGTTCCAGAGTAATAAAACGAAAAATATTTAATTCATTACATATTTATATACATTATAAGTTAAAACAGCGTTACAATTGATACTTGCAAGATATTATGTAACATTCACCGCAGAAAAGGCCAACAGCGGACTTCGATCACTGAAGAAATTGTGACATTAGTAGGTTCGCTATTCCAAAAGTTCAGATTTAAAGTTAAGCGACTTGTAGGAATCGGTCCATCAAACAATCTGTCTGATTTTAATTTGACTACTTACCCTTTGATTTATGTAGTTGTTTAAACAATAAATGTACTTAGTATATACAATTCATAGAACATTACTTGCAATATCCATTTCGTTATTTCAAATTGTATATGTGAATATTTTATTGATTTATTTTTTTCTTTTTAAAGTTTTGTTTCGGAGCTTTTAATCCACTTTTAAACGACCTCCTCTTGATGGGTCGTTATCCGAATATCCTGATAAGGTTAACAGTTGTAGGCCTAATTGGAGACGGCAGTGTGAACATTTACGGTTATCAGCGAATGTTTGATATGTTGTCACACAGACCTTAATTTTTTTGCGTCTTTTCACATATTCTGTCACTTTTCGAATGGGCATAGACACTCATGCAGAACTTGCTGATCAATTTGCCATATTGCTGCCATAAGCATTTCTTCATGTAGCCTGTAGATCAACTTTGTCCAATATAATGCGTTATAATGTAAATGGTCCATGGCTTGCCATCAAGTGAGGCTTCACTCTCCTGTATATATGGTACATCCTTACTCTTTGTAATTTTCATTCCAAATAAGACTTGCATGTATGTGGTTCTGTACGAGTATAATCACACTGAGTTTTCTGCCTGTATGCCGTCAAGAACGTCAACACTTCGTGAGCAAAAGTCATGGTTAACGTACATAGTCTGTAATGATAGACCGGATCGTGGCCCTGATAACGAAGAGGTACCACAGTTAGTAACAGTATGACGCCTGGTATCTTTTGTCATCAGGTATGTGTGTTCGAACTGACTTCGACGACGAGATATTCTGGTCCAATTCCCTGCTGTCGTGGACTCGTTGATCATTCCAGACGACTGCCTCTTAAAATGGGGATCTGCAACACAACAGGAAGCCAGATCAATTTAATAATTTACCGATCATACATTTTGCGTTAATTTCACGTAATTTGATTCCACCTGCCCTAAACAGAATTATGAACGAAAATCAGGTTCTGCTCTATATTTCCTCCAAATCTTTGTTCCAGAAACGAGATGAAAGGACAATTCAATACTATTCTAGATCGCCGTCATTGAAATCGGTTATATTTGATGTTCCTGAACGATACCATTAAATCGAGACAATAGTGATTATTGTTTACGATTTATTGCATTCATCCTTATTTTTTCGGAATTGTTGTGAAGAGTGCACATAATAACATTCAGAACACACAGAAAAATAAATCAATTTAATGTTGAAACTGTGCCTGGAATTCAGAATAAAGACACACACCACCAACATTAGCTTTAAGAGCCGATCATAAAATGCCTGCTTAGCGTACCTGTAAACTCTTAGTTCGCAAATCGTACTGTTTATATCATGTTTACACGCGAAGGCTTTTAATATTTCATCTTGATTCTTCCGTATTCTCTATATAGTAAATGGCTGTCAAGAGTGAGCTTGGGGAAGCCACTACATTTGTCAACGGAAGGTGTATTCTGAAGTCTTTCTATACTCCACAACAGTCTCAAAGCTAATTTCAATTCCCATGGAGCATATCAAACTATAAAGTTTAATAACATACAAGTTCAGTCGTGAATTTAACCACTGGAATCTGGGTTCTGTCAATATGAATACATGTAAATGTTCATTGGTATAAGAATAGACCGTCCCATTATACTGTTATTCCAGTAACGGCTATTTTATAGGATTATCATATACTGTTATTGACAGATCGTCAAACACCCGTAATTAGCAGGAATTAAGGAATAGGATAAGAACAATTAAAATCTAAAAATGTGAATGACAGTAGATATAACGTATGGGGCCATATTTGGTATAGATTGCAAAGTTGAAAACCATTCCCAAAGAAAAAAGTCTTCTACTCGGGGAGTAACACTAGCACCTGCAGTGATTAAACCTTGAGATGGTTCATACATGCAGTGCGAAACCAGAAGAACTATCGCGTGATTGCCAAATTTTACAAGCAAGTGGGGGAACATTTTAGCAGTCAATTACGTAATGATGTAATTATTATCGCCTCCTGTTTATGTCGATATATGAAGCGTTTCTATTCGTGTAATCCAATGCATCTAGTACCAAGGAACACAATGTGTATCTGGTATACCTATGTTACATATGGAAGCCTTTCAAATGGCGACCATCTTTAAGGAATAAATTCAGCTGAAAAAAATCGTTAACAAATAAAATGCCTAGCTGTTAAACCACTCATCCTTCCTATCCTTATTATCTCAAACAATATCTGTCTCCTTTGTTCTTTAGTTTTTCTGCCTCTTTTTCTTTTCCAAAAATATGTATGTGTGCATTGTACATTAAAGACTGTACTTGCAATGTATGTAGATACCAAAATTATCGAGACGACTTTTGATATATTTGTGCAGCCTGCGTTCAAATTTTTGTCTGATATTTTTAACATTAATTGTACAGAACTTCAAAGGTCATCCCCTTGGTATGATTACAACTGGGAAATAGATATATAGTATTTATCTGTCCTCGCCGCTTTTGGCCTTTGTGGAGAACGTTTGCCCTTTACAAGAAGTCTATAGGTCATGTTCCTACATATAGTACGTCATGACTTAGCAGAGTGCTTAGAATGTATTCGGTGCTTTCTGTTTGACGCACATCGTAATAATTTGTTTTGCAATTAGTTAAAGGCCAGTGGCGTAGCGTCCGTGCATGCTTGCATGCTCAAGCATGCAAGAATAAAATTCGAGAAAACATGTTTTC
This sequence comes from Ylistrum balloti, assembly GCF_031769215.1. Taxonomy (NCBI): domain Eukaryota; kingdom Metazoa; phylum Mollusca; class Bivalvia; order Pectinida; family Pectinidae; genus Ylistrum; species Ylistrum balloti. Next base: position 774,751 of record NW_026781959.1, read on the forward strand.
TTTTTCTTGTTTATTAATCTATTTCCATAATGTGCATGATTCTTTTCTCGCGATTTGTTTTATATACCGTTGCGACGATATATTCCGGAAACTTTCCAGGTTTCAAGTTTACTTTTATAATACCAGACACACTTCCGTAACCAAGTTAACAAGCGCTTACATTTTCGAGATCATGTCGAAAAAGATAGAAGATTTTTTCAAAAAGGTTCCAAAGTCTGATGTTGAAGAGTCTTCGTCAAATATAGCCGAATCGCTTCCCTATGACAAATCAGACCCAGTCAAACTTCAGCAAGAACTAAAAGAAGGACCATGTTGTGTTGACCTAGCTTGCGAACAGTTAACAGATCAAATAAAGAAGAAAGTTTTGTTAGAGTCCTGGAATCAGTGGCTCGGTTTTCCCTTTCCACAAAGGTATTGGTTATTCGCAAATGAGAGTTTTAGAGTTCAGAAGGTTCCGGGTTCGAGCCCGGTCTTTCCCCATTCCTATAGTATTTCACAATTACTGTAAATAATGGCCTAGATATATCTAATATCATCACAAAGAAATAAATCGTCAACTAATAGAATTGTGTTACAAGTGTCTATACTATAACATCTATATTAGAGATATTACAGATAGGAGGCAAAATGCGTATACACACGTTACACTAAAAACACATAATCTTATGCGTGTTTGTATTAGTGTTCTGTGCCTCATATCGGTATGTTTGTGGTTGAAATGTAATATACGGCTGTTTTCTACATTTTGTTTCAAATAATCAATTTAACAGCATTCGCCATTTGTTAAATATGCCAACTTGTTTCTTTTTCGTCTTATGAACAATTTGGGTCATATAAGAATACTTCTTGGAATTAAGAGAACAAAAATATGCAGCATTGAACTCAGGATCTTCTGAACACTAGACCGTCAGTTTAAGCGATTAAGCCGTCTGGTCACCGGCAATCCCAGTTCATTGACAGTTTCGTTACCATTACCCTAAGACATATTGTTTCTGTTATTCAAGGGTATTGTTAGCTCTTTTTCCACTACCCTATGCATAATAAAAGGTAACGATGATTTTATGAGCTTTTGCATTCATTAAGGATCATAAAGTACAACAAAATATGTGTCTAAACTACATGTATTGTAACAATACAGTTTCCTCATACTTATGGACGCTTATCGATAAAAAAATCAATGCTCTTTTTGTGTAGCTTTTTAAAAATATGATTTCAATAGATAAATAGAAAGGGTGAATTTAGATTTTAAATTCAGGAAAAAACATATCTAAACTATATGGATTTTGAAAAGGGCTGTAAGGATTTTGAAAAGGGCTTTAAGGATTTTGAAAAGGGCTTTACGTACGAGTTGAAACTAAAATTCAGCAGAAAAGTGAGTTAACGTATATAGAACCCGTCTGATGAAACATATATGTTTCATGATATAATACATGCTACTTCCGTACTATATATGCAATTTTAAAAGCGTTTTTCAAATAGATGATTTTACGTTGTTACATCATGTATTTGTACATGAAAATCGCTCAATAATTCTACATGCCACTTGCATAAAGATTTGTGAGCATATCGAGTTAATCAACTAGTTTGATAAGTTTCATATTGCATGCTACATAGTCACTAGTGTAAGATTCTATTTATCACATACTAGGTATTAATGAGAATATAAGCTAATTCTCAGTGAATGTGATTTCATATTGATGATGTCGTATTCGGAATGTCCCTTTTGACTTATGCTCGGTACTTTTGTGTTTACATGTACTTACATACCAGTGTCTTTCTATTTCAGAAAAGTACATGGCCGCGAGAGAAGATTCAACTGCACCTGGTTGAAAGAACATCCATGGATGCGCTATTCCGTCTCCAAGGATTCAGTTTATTGCGTGCACTGCTTCATATTTGGAGATAAGTGTGGAAAGGAGAGGCCATTCAGATCTCCAGTAGATGACTGGATCAACCTTTCCACTTACGTCAAGCGTCATGAAGCAGAGAACTCACCTCACCATGGCTGTCAGATTTCGGCGGATCATTTTATTGATATTATGACTGGAAAGGATGACTCAATTATATCAAAACTCGACTCTTCTCACAAAGCAGATGTCAACAAAAACAGACACATATTGAAAAAGATAATCGAGGTGTTGCTGCTGTGTGGTCGGCAAAACATTGCAATCAGGGGGCACACTGAAGAAAAGAGCAATTTTTGGGCAATTTTGAATGTTCTGTGTGCAGATGATCTTGTGGTCCAAGATCACATCTCCAACCCTAACGCGCAGTTAAAGTACACATCTCCAGATATCCAGAACGAATTAATTGAAATACTGGCGTCTCATGTCACCAAAGCAATTACACTTCGAATTAAGGAGTCACCGTACATCGCCGTTCTTGCAGACGAATGTACAGACAAATCTACCAAAGAGCAATTGTCTGTCTGTGTGCGTTACCTTGATACGACAGAAAACGGTGAAATATGTGTTAAAGAAGACTTTTTGTGTTTCATACATGTTAAGAGCATTAAGGGGGAGGACTTGGCTCCTGAAATCATACAAGCTCTTCGGAACTTTGGCCTGGACATTGCAAATTTTAAGACAAACAGCTCCGCATCCCACCTATGTGCATTGCAAGTCGCACCAGTTAAATCTTGCCCTTGTTCATTCCTCTTCCCAAGCCTGTGTACGGACCATCATGGGAACGGTGCAGGATATCGCTTTTGCTTTCGATTATTCAGCAAAGCGCTTGCAGTACTTCAAAAATGAGCTCCTCGGTGACCAAAACGCCAAAGATCAAATGGAGTCTAGGACCAAACTGAGAACACTGTGCGAAACGAGATGGTCTAGTCGTGCTGATGCCTTACACACGTTCAAGGCTTCATTCAGTGTCATAGTTAGTAGTTTGGAGGCGTTGAAGAACGACGGAGATGACAAAGCGGGTGGAAGATTGGCAGCAATTTTGAGGTTCGAGTTTATCATTGGGCTGGTCGTTACTGAACACATCCTCAGCGGCACTGTTGCGCTTTCCAACCATCTACAGTCAGTAGACTGCGACCTTATGGAAGCCGCCACTGAATGCAGGACTGTAATAAGTATGCTCAGAAATGAACGAGCGGATGATGATGTTTGGAATGAGCTGTTTGACCAGGCTGTCGGCGTAGCCGCAGAATACGGTATTCAACCTTGCGTCCCGAGACAAACTGGACGACAGCAGCAACGTGCAAACTACCAGATACCCGACCCAAGGCAATATTGGAAAGTTAGTCTGTTCTTGGTTTTTCTTGACCATTTGATCACAGAGCTGGAGACACGGCTATTGGATAGCGAGGGTAGATTCAAAGCAGAGACGCTCTTCCCACGTAATCTTCAGCAACTCACTGACGATATTGTCAACGCAGTGTTTGATGCCTTTGAAGTAGACCTGTCCGACAAGGCGTCTTACCTGACGGAAGTTCGGCGATGGAGAACCAGATGGGTAGCCATTCCACTAAAGGACCGACCAAGAGGTCTCTGCGAAATCCTGGATAGGACAAGTCGAGATCTATACCCAAACATTAGAAATATCTTTAGTGTACTTCTCTCAATGCCGACATCGACTGCATCAGCCGAACGATCTTTCAGCTCGATGAGACGAATTAAGACCTACCTCCGGACAACAATGACGACAGAACGGCTGTCTGCTCTTGCTGTCCTCCATACCCATCGGGACACTCAGGTTGACATAGATACTGTCATTGATGACTTCGCGGCAGCAAAGTCTCGAAAGTTGCAATTCGTTTAAACCAATACCGGAGGATCAGAATGATGTCTTTTTGTGGTAGATAACCACTTTAAAATTTTTCGTAACTTTTTGATGTTTCATGGTACAATCTTCCCTTAAATCTACGTTTTAGATTGGTATTGTGTTGTATATTTCTTTATCTCATCTTTTGTATCGTAAAGTTGTTTTTGACAAATGTGAAAAGTGAGATTAAAATCTTTATAATCTTTATATATGCTGGTCTTTTTAATAATTTCGAATGATTACAATGCTGTAATCAAAATACCTTCAGCTGCCGCCCCTGCACCCCCAAGCATGCAATTGAATGAAGGCCTCGCTACGCCACTGAAGGCCCATCGGTACGTAGTCATTTAGAGCCAAACATCAATAGCAAAGGACGCCCCAAAAAAAACAAATACCAAACGAACATGACACAAATATCGTATACCTTATGTTAAAGATCGAATACTCTGATATAACAGAAAGTATAAAATAAATATATCATAGATAACACATTAAAAAAAACTTTACACGTCGATTTAAAGTAAAAGAAATCTGACGGTAAAAGGTTGGATCAAATGACTGACACAAAGAATAATTTTCTCTTTGTGATCTATAACCGCGTGTAGTAAAGGTATTGCTAATACGTCAATGCGAGAGGGCCGTTTATTCTGCCCGATCGGACGGAAACTTCCCCACTTCCGGTGAGAGTAAGATATCTCTATGTTGCCGGCGTTAGACAGCCTGCACGCACAGATCATTCGCACGCGCTTAACAGGAAGTTGTAAATTTTAAACATGATTGATTGATATTGACAGTTTAAGATAATGTTGATATCATTGTATGACAGTATCAGCTCATCTTTAACTTTTCAAATAAGTTTTTTTGACAATGAGTTATCATTATGATTGTCTTTGTACAGTGTATAATGTAGATTACAAAGCTTTCAAAACAGAAAGAAAAGATGTTATTTTCCTGATTTCGTTTCCATATTTGTCAGCAATTATTTGTCTCGTAATTCTATTTCCAGTATGTTGGAGATAAAGAGTAGAAAAATATCATTTCCTAGTTTGATGGTAAGACGGTAATTTTTACTCTCTCGTCGGAGATTTTCGACAGTCTAACTTTCGGCAAACCCTCGGGTTAGACAGTCCTCCGCCCTACCCTCAAGCTCGGAAGTGATCCTATTAGTCTTGCCGACTAGTAGCAAATGTATTCACATTAAATTTCATGGAGCTAGCTTCCCGTTTGAGACCAATTATTTCGCCAGTTCATTTTGGTAACAGTTAAGATAAGTGTTTTTAAATGTGGGTAAGGTAGTTTAATAGTGTTAAGTTTAGGGTACGTTTTACCTAAGTAACTCTATCGACTTTCTCATTGCCTTCGATAATTCTAACATAATCAGAATCTAAAATAAAAGCGTCTGGTTTTCACCTTGTATATAGATAAAAGTTAATCAGTTAGACACGAAAATGCATGCATTATAGCCCATGGCTAGTTAGTTATTGATTTGATTTCTAAACAAACTAACTATTACATACTCTTCCTTCTTACGTTCAAGGGTTCAGAATTCTTTCTTTTTTATTCATCATTTGTATACACACACTAATTGCGGTTATACTTCCAACAGAAATCGGGATGTATTACTGAAAAGCTCCGTTTTCATTCCAAATTGAATTGCACAAGTAATAGACAAAAATAAAGACATTATGGAATGGAGAAAAACGATCAGATATACATCCCTTTTCGGAATCTTTGTGTCCACCATTGTTCGATCTTTATTCGTTCTTTAAAAGTTTGATATAAATAATTATTTTTCCTTCTTTTCTCTTCTTTCCTTTGCTGTTTCTCTCCAGTATATAGAATTTGAAAATTCACCCAAAGAAAAAGCGATGATAATTGTTGACTGTCAAATTTAAGATTGTCGCCGGTCAGTCATTTTATTTTTCTGGTCAGTCCCAAAATCTAAGGGACATAACTTGGGATTAAGGATAACCTAATTGGATTTTTGAAAATGAAAACGGTACAAAATGTACACGGAGAAAATCAATATGAACAAGTGTTGTTATATCAAATGTATGGAATCGGACTGACATTCGTGGACAGCCTACTACTTAAGCCGTCGCGATGATGTGAAATCTCTAACATACAATAACACTTATCCTGATGATGCTGATAAGCGGTTAATCAGTGCTTACCACAACCAATGTAAAAGTGGGCACATACCAAGCTGTCTGTTACCAGAGGGCCTTAACGAGGAGTTTCTGAGTCTTGATTGCTTGTTACTGCTAAAACCTATGGAGAAGAAAATCTAAGAATTTCAGAATTGTAGAACTGCGAAGTACGTGACAGTTATGACGCCCAAACACGTTATCATTGCACGCGCGTCCATCTGTGTGTATAAACATTTAAGTATGATCAATAGTTTGGTATCGACGAGTAATACAGAAAACACTATTGTCCAGATTTCTTTTATATTTGTCCCCGATTATTCTAGAAAAGTTATATTGACATACCCATCACACAGCCGGATTTATCCGGGGATTATGTTAGTTTTATAACACAAGGCTATCTGAATAATTGATAGATTTCTAATCACGCACTGTCCGTCAGAATGAATCATGGATCATCACGTCATAGTTCATGAAGCTCTCCCACATGACTAGTAATCCTCCGACAAGCGAATGATATAGTACCGACAACGGGGATTAACATCATCACAACGTCGTAAGTCATATGAGAACGGTTACCCTGGGAACGGAGTGGACAGTAAGGGTGATATACCAAGGTGTTATGATAAGGACAACGCACTAATGGTTACCACCCGAATATCATATATATTTCACCAATATGACAGATTATCACGAGAGCGGAAGTTTTTAGGCGAGAGATGAGAAAAAGAGTAAAACCAACAAAAACCCATTTTGTCGGAAAAAAGGGCGGGAAACCTTACAATATTGATTGACATCAGACAGAAATGAGGCTATGTGTGAGAACGAGGCAGCGCCATTTTAGATTGACCACTATTCGCAGTATGCTAGTGTTTTGAACAGGTGGCTACTGATATATATAAAAATATTAAGAAAAACCTGCACTTCACACATATCGTGTTCGTGCTTCACTTTCTACCAAAACCATTGAATACAAAACATAGTTATGATTGTCAATAACTCAATAGAAATATCATCACTTGAAATATCATATCAATATTGGTGACTGCAGGCATTATATCACACGCAAAATTCTTTTCTTTTCAATATATTTAGATGGGAAACTCATTAACATATTATTTTACCGTATAACGAAATTCAAAAGCCATATTGAGCCAAGCCCACAAAAGCGAAAAATGATATCCCGCTGTATCATCTGTAACTGGTGTTCCGAAAGATTAAACTTCCAACTTTTTGACAAAAACACGCTTTTTTCGATACCTAAACATAAATGGTGGAGTTTCCGAATAGCATCGTGTGTCAGTAATCAACAACAGATACACCGCACCTATACTTTTGATATGATACTTGTCGAGAAATGCAGACATCATAAATTCAAATTGACCATATAAGTATCCCTGTCACTTCCGAACAATATTAAGTGATGGTAAAAACAACAAAAATCCAATCCTCTTTACTGATTGCTAACTCCTACGACCCAGGATATTCAAATTTAAATTGATTTCCTTTAAGTCCATATAGCTTGGGCTTGCATGTTTATATCAGGTGCATCATTTCTCTACAGGACCGATAAATATTTTTTTTCGTCTATCAGATCGCACAAGTTGTCATTAACAGTGACAGTTATTGTTTCATTGTACACCTACTAGGTATAAAGCGATATTTATGTAGCAGTATTCGAAAAATTTAGTGGTAAAGTGATCTTTGGAGTTTTTTCAGCACACCTGACACGATCTTACGAATATCTTAAGTGGTTTAACGCCTTCGCAACAGACAACTGTTAAGAGGAACAATACAGGAAAATGAAGCACAGAAACACCAAGAATACAAGACTCTATACCGACTATACTAAAAGCGACACAGGTAAAACTTCGCTTTTTCGCGTTACATTTCGGTGCTTTTTTCGCTTTTTCGAGTGGTGCTTCTTTTGCGTTCCGTTTTGACGCACAAGGAGGACGCAATTTTCATGGTATGTAACTTCCCAACACATGTGTTTCTTGCTCACTCTTGTTTTCTGATGTTTTCTTATATATTTGTGAGCGGGAGATTATTCTTTTAATAGAATCCTATTTTGGTAAAATTAAACCAAATCAAAACGCTTTTTCGTGCTGCAAGAAATACGCGAAAAAAGCGAAAATGAAATGCTTAAATTTCGCTTTTTTGCGTTTTGAACTGAGAAAAAGCGAAAATGGCACTAATCAGCCACCATATATAAGCGAATCTACATAAGTTATGATTAAACGAAGCCATTGACCATGGGTTACCGAATCACTCAATGTTGTCTTCTTCGCGGTAGTTTGGTAACCAAGTTTCGTACTTCAGCATATGCTTAATGTCTCCAAAGCTACGAATGAGTAGTATAAAGTCTAGTGCCGAAGTCACTCAATTTATAGTGCAGTCATGCTGCAGTGACCCGAAAGTTGCGACTTCTGCTAAGATACATGAACTCAATCAAATGGCCCGGAAGTTGTGACTTCTGTTGGAACACACGAAAATGTTTAAATGACATGAATGTTACTACTAGATAAACACAATCAAATGACCCGGAAGTTTTGACGTCTGCACTCATTGCAACATTTAATATGTTTCTTTTGTCTTAACGCACAAATTACATGTGTTTTTAGCAGGTTACCTGATGTTTCCTAATAAAGTCTCATAAGACTTGCAGGAATGAATGTTCTGTCCATAAACAGGCAGACCATATCATGATTTATTACAAAGAAATTTATAAATTGGCAGCATTTGGAGTCTTGGTGAGGGCGATTTATTTTATGTGTGATGCTAAGAACATGTTCCTTGAAATAGTTCAGGTTTGGACTGGTAAAGCCGTTGGCAGTATGTGAGATGATGCATATTCCTGGTACGTGTTCAGTTTGTGACATTTTGTTTAAATATAGTGTATTCAAAAAGCCAACCATAAAAAAACACTTGATGCTTATCTGTACAATTGATTTGATTGTCAAAGTGATTGTTACTTTAGCATGTCGATGACCCCAGACGTTCCCCACTGATCAAATAAGGGTACGAATATTTGTTAATCTGCTGCACACTTGTCCTAACAATTGGATAACAAAGAAAAACGTTAGACGCTGGTCTGAATTACTTCTAGTTACTGGTAATATTTCTCATACATATAACAGTTTGTTTACCCTTATCTAGCACCATTTGATAAAGTAAATTTACCGCTTAACAAACCGCACAGTTCTTCGATCAAAGCCGAAAGCTTACATAAAACCTGCAATTCCAGTTACGTTCATCTAAAGAAAATATCATATAAGTCATTTTAGGACGGGGAATATTTGAACGGCACCAAATCAAAAGTAATCAAGTCATTTCACAGTAAAATTTCAATAAAACATCGTGTCACAGGCATGTTGTCGTAATCGTTATGTTCTATTCAGCCGTTTACACAGTTATAATGCCATGTAGATGGTGGAATAGAATGGAAGCCTACTCACTGCATGAGAGTATCCGGTGGTAGGCCTTCCTGAATTTGAGCGACATGAGGCTGTAGAGGATGGGGTTGACTGCACTGTTGATGTAAACCATGACGCGACAGAAGAGCCAGAACCAGACGTTTAGGTATTTGTGGTCTGCCAAAGAGTTATATACCACTATAGCTCGGTACGGTAGCCACAGCATCGCAAACACCACTACTATCACCACCAGCATGCGTATCACCTGTAAGGGGTAATGTTTACATATTTAGATTGGTACAACAATGTCATCTGCTATCTTTAAATTCGATACGAAATGTTCTTCCTATGCGTTCTACACAGTGTGAGAAATAGATTTCACAACGTATTGGTTTTTCTCATGGCGTGCTCGTAACAGCAAGAATTCAATAAGGACGAAAGCAAGGGCAGACAAACCATACTAATGATACAAAAAATCTCCAGAGTTGCAACATAAGAAATTATTTACGTATTTCCTTCTCTCTTACTTCCATTTAAAGCAAACACTGAAAAAAAAATCCTTCGGTCCATTTTCTCTTTTGTCTCCTTTTTTGTTTTCTTTCTTAATATTCTACGGTGTGATAAGGACTACCTCGTATGCGTTTGGCTGTTGAAAGGACATAAAATTTATATAAACAGACAGATATCAAGCGCCACTATATCCCCTTGAGGATATAGAGGGAGAGAATTGATGAAAATTGTCCTTAACTTCTATTATAGTAGAAAGGTAGGCTAATGCCGGAGCTAACGATTTTACAAGCATCACACCACAATGTAACTGCTGTTTAACACGTGGCTGATTTTTGTATTTCCGAGCGGGTTAGATCAAATTAATTCCCGTTAAAACGGCGATTGATAATTGGTTTATCTTTACTGGCCAATCAAATAAAATCAGCTTTTTTATATTGGGTAGTGGGTTGTATAATTAAATAACATATCAAGCTGATTTTGAGGTTGGATGAAAAGAAAAAAAGGTGTTACAATAGTGAAAATAGTTATTTTAAAGTTTTTTTTTTGCAGTACGAATAAGCTCAGATTCGCCACACCAGCTTAAACCATATAAAGATAAGTATCTAATGCTGATTGGATAACTGACGAACGATTTTATATTCCTTTACTTTACCAGGTTGAACGTCTTTGCAACAGTCAGGGCTATTCGAGTACGGATGTCAAGACAGACACCAGGAGTGGAAAACAATGTACAAAAGGCTCACGTTAAGTTGCCTCCTCCGATCGCACAATGGTCTCTCCATCTTCCATCAGAGGAGATACTCCCGACATGTTAACCCATCAGATCGCCAAAATAAAACTACGTGAAAATTATCCGCTGTATAGTAATCGCGTCTTACAATAGCAGTGAGATAAAGCAGGACTGTTCTTTCCCATTCTCCCTCGCTTTTGCGTCATTGACAACGCTCACAGCAAAATAATTCAAGGTTCCTGCTTAATATTTTCACTTTTTACAGTTTCATTTACTTTGTAACCTAAGCTATACTTGTAAACTGAAATAAGCTGCTGGAAATGGCATTTTGTAGAAATTGAAAATTTTAAATAATTACAACGAATTTTTATTGCTAAGGACATTTTGTTGAGTATAGCTCTGGAATTCTTGGGTAGATTTCAACTTTTTACAAAAATATCAACACAATCAACAGATGTAAAAAACGAATTTTGACTTTGTGGGCCACTTTCCTGAATTTGAGGACAAGAAATTATAAATTCAGCCGGGTTTTCGATCTATGAAAAAAATGTTATTTGGGTAAAAAAAATGCAAAGCATTAAGCACAATGGCCCCTACTTTTAAATCGTGAAAACTATTCTTAAATATTCCTCTTTTAAAAATTTAAATTTTAGAAAATATTCATATGATCGATTTAAGTTATTTTAAAAATTTGCTTGAATGCTATGCAGATTTAAGCTCTTAAAATCAAATGAAAATTTTGCCTCTCCACATTGTTTTTTCCCTTATAATCCACCTATCATTCAATTACCTTATTTTCGATTAAATAGGATTACCTTAGTTGACTCCTCGCCTTTAAAATCATTGACGAGTCCTTCTTTAGATTCATCGACAGCCTGTACTATTTAGGTTTACTGATATTCAATTCATGTCTGCTACCCTAGATTATCACGTGATTTTTTAAAAGTTATTCTGCACTTACTACAAACGCATCTGAATGTATTTAGAATTGCATAACTTTATTGGACCGTTTTCATTATATTAAGACGCTTGCCCTTCCGGAACACTTACTATTAATTTGGTTTTTATATTACTTATAGCCTTCTTAACGTCTATGGCCAAATAAGGAGGCCTCCATGTGTAGGGGAGGTATATCATTCTCATTTTACATTTTCAATGGTCTCCATGTAAATATTTTGTTCTGGTTATGATTTTTTCATCGATCGACGGGTTATGATTGATGAAATTGTCAGCTTTCCTACTGGTCCATTATTTATTCATTTTCCTATACTATATTGAGTCGATTTATGTATACGAACTAGACATTGACATACATACCTGGTAGCGTGATTTGGACGTTTGACGTGATCGATTGTTAGAGTAATCAGGAGCTTTGCTTCCGTCCGAATCCAAGCCGGACTTATTGTAAAGTATCCTGATAATAAACGAATACAGAATTCCAGACAAAAGTAACGGAAATATATAGAAAATAAAAAAATCTGTCATGTAATAGAAAAGGTATGATTCTCGCTCGAGTCTGTAGGTACAACTATGAAGGGACGTCGATCCGTCGCATGCCATTCGGTAAGTCATGGTTGTAAGTCCGAGCCATGGTGTGCAGTAGAGCACAGAGAAGCACCAAAGGGAGATAATTATACGCTTGGCTCTTCGAGCCGTGCAAATTGTTTGTGCTTTCATCGGATGGCATATTGCGATGTACCGTTCCAACGTGAATGCTGTAATGGAAAGAGCCGACGCGTCGGCACCAAGGTATTGCACAAAAACGAGAAGAGAACACAAGGCCCTTCCCCATGGCCAGTGGTTCCGCCGAAAGAAGGGTTGTGGTATAGCTGGTAACGTTGCGGACAAGAGAAGCAAACAGTCAGCCACTGACAAACTTATGAGATAACAGTTGGTCGGAGTCTGCATACTTCTACGACGCGAAATCACAACGATTACCAGTATATTTCCAAGCATTCCTATAACGAATATAAACAGAGGCACTACAAATGCAATACATTTGTATAATGGAGAGTAATCCTCAGTTCCATGTAAGACGGCAGGTATACAACTCTGAGAATCACCCATTATCAAAAAAGTTCCATTTGGAACGATATCCGGTTGTTTAGTTGTGAAACACCTCATGTACATACTGACCGTAGCAGATGAATTGGCAGAATACTCCTTGTCTGTCATATTGCTAACAGTACAGTGTTCTAAACGTAGACATGCATATTACCGTACCTGTTTATTCCAAAAGCAAATTTGTAAAGAAATGATGATGAAATCATTCAAACCACATTATTATTGATACATTACACTTAACTCCATTTTCAAGGGCTTTTGCTTTGATAACGATATAAGAATGCATTGTCACCCCTTATGGTCTGACGATATCCTGAGACTACTGCCTGCTGTGTTAGCGGCACTGTAAAGTACTCGCTCTCACGCAGCTCAGCAGGTGCTACAGCAGAATGTCATGATATGGAATATTACTACAGCTGGCTTTTAAGCCGTTCAGTATGACTTTATATCATTTTGTCTAATATGCAATTTCTTCCTTATAATAAATTATGAAAAACAACACTCAACATTCATCTGTGGACTGAATTTTAATTAAAGCACTAAACATCACTATGACGACCATGACAACACACCAATTTTAGAGCTAGTCCTTAAGGAATTTAATATCCCCAAGTAAAAACACTGCTCTTCAATAACCTGAAACCTGGATTTTTGTTGTTGTTGTGGCCTTTAATAACTCCTGTAAGGACGTGCAGGATGTTGTTTTTTTTGCGCGAATATTTAACAAAAGACGATGGTTTGCTTAATTCTAAACGGAGACACTACCTATCGGTATGTGAATGTTGTGTATGTAGTATGCACAAACAGCGACTGAATTTGACGGCTTGTTAACATTTAAGTAGTAAAGAGAAGTTACATAAAAGTTTGATTTCGTTTATATTGTTTAACGTCCTACCAACACCCAGGGTCATTTAAGCACGCCCTCTCGATGTATACGAAGTGTGTTGCTAGTTCTAGATAGGATGTTATATAATATTTATGTAATTTTATATTATTTGTACGTGAAAGCTTCCTTGTGATAATGTGGAAGCGATACTGATTTTATAGTCCTACGACATTAAAGTAGACTGCCGAAGGCTCCTGGCAGGACACCCCATCTCATATTACACAAAGGACAAGTTATGATGTTCAAAGTACTAGGTTTGTTGTCAGTAATTTGTGGAATCAATGAACGTAGTACACTCTTATGTTTTGTTTCCGATATTTTCATTTATTCTTTTTCCATTCAATATATCTTTCTGATCGAAATTTTTTCCCTTTCATACGTAGTTTATATCCAATCAAATCCAAGGAAAACTACCCTTAGCAGATCAATGTACATTGTAATAGAAATTTACAGGTTTTATATAATAAAAAATCAAATTAAATCAAAACATAGTTTTATATGGATGAAAGTTTGCATTGAAAATGTGATAACAAATATCATTTTTGATCCAAGAAATGAAAACATGATTTCATCAACAAATAACAACATGTTTATAGTAACTTAATATAGATGTATGGAAAGAACTTTTCCTGAATCAAAATGTTTTCACGATTCCAGTCATAATTGAATTGCGTGCTAACTATTTTGGAACACAATGAATATATAGTTATATAAATAATATACAGTTATAATAATAACAATATACTTTATTTTGTAAGGATTACATATTTAGCCAACGGCTTTTCTTCCTTATGGTCCTCTTGTTAGTAAAATACAGTATATATGTGTTAAATAAAAGTTACATATTGTATATACATAGTAAACATGTAGTAAGAAAGCAAGGTATCACAGATAACAATTTGGATAGGAATATCACAGGATGCATAAATATCATCATGACAAATTTTTGAACATCCGCTCCAGACTAATGAACAATACAGGAAGTGCGGAGAAAAACGTATGCATTACAATATTTGATTCTAGCGTTCATTGGAAGGTATTTCTTAATTCTTCTCAGCAGACACTAACCTTTATTTTGTTTGCTTAATACATAGTTGACATGTTCTTCCCAGCATAAACACAATTTTCACACCCAGCAGTTTAGCAGACGGGACCTGGTCAATCTCTGTATTTTTTAAAATAGATACAAGACATAATAATTTCTATTATGCTTCTGCTTTGTGGTTATAACCATACAGTTTGTTTTGTCAGCATTAATAATTATTCTATTTTCATTACACCAGTTTTCGACTGCATTTAGGTCACATTGTAATTTATTTTGGACATTTAAAATAGAAGAATCAGAAGCTGATAGAGTTGTGTCATCAACGTACATATCAGTTTTACACTGTATTTCTAAGGGAAGATCATTTATAAAAGTTAAAAATAAAAGAGGTCCCAATATAGATTCCTGAGGGACTCCATGAGTAATAATCAGGCTTTGGGACAATTTACCTGAAATACATACTTTCTGTAGTCTATTGATGAGATAGGATTTAAACCAGCTCACCGCTAGATCATTGCACTGGTAGAGTTTCAACTTTTGAATTAAAACATGATGATCTACACAGTCAAAAAATAATATACAGTTATACAAATGATATACAGTAATAAAGGTCCGCAATTTCTCGATTCATTTCCATTATCACATTCTTCCTTTCAGCATTCCCAGCACATTTACTCGTGCCCAAATTATTCATATGATGACTGTTTCGTCTTCCTAGGACTAAAATGATTGGATGTCTCATGCGATTAAAGAAATGTACCACCATCCAACAGCAGTGACTCCTTTATAGCATTTCAATGAGTGGCCCTATAGTTTGAGATACAAAACTATGACTTCAATCGTTATACCGTGTGATCGTTGTGAGACTTCAAATGTTTTTATCTACACTGTTAATAGCCCTTTATTGTTATACGATATTGTTGCGAGGTTATGAAAACATTAAAGGTGTGGGCGTTAGATGTAAGGTGACAAATGGAAACAGTTTGATGATGGAGCCACAAACAGAAATACATTTGTAATACTATTCCACTGGATGTCATAATCTGGAAACGGCGGCCTTGCTCCACAATCAATCCCTCTGTATTGAAACAGGCCAATGAAAACATTGTACATCCCATTTAATGCAAAGTAACAATAACAAAAAGTAACATATGTTAACTAATTTTCACATGTGGAGATATAAGGAAGAAGAGGAATTGTTCTGCAGTAATTTTTTCATACTTCGATAATAATCTTTCTTTTAATTCCCCTTCAAATGCACCACAAGGAGAGTTAACGGGTATTTTTCAAATCCATGCACACAATAATCAAACATGGTCGAAAGTATACATAATCTTAACACAAAGACAATAATAATTTGAAAAAGGCTTATCACTCATTTTTCCATATTTAATTTGAATTATGAGTTCTCTTTCGGATTCATTTGACCATGAGAGCGCTTTTATAGTACGATCACACTGAAATGTCGTAATAAAAGGGATTTAGCCTCCTTCTTCGTATAATGTAATGACGACAGCATGTACAACACTTAGACCCAATTCGCGATGACGTATATCTTAATAGGCTGGCAATTCAGTTGTCTTGTACTGCAGGTTATACCTTTTCTAATTGTCCTGACACTTTTAATGTCTTCCCTTGTAAAACTTTCTTTTTTAGTTTGCCCCATTTTACCGACTTTGAGTATGAGTTCGTTTTTATTTCCCATAATTAAAATGTCTTAATTAATGGTGACGTTGCTTATTGACTCTTTCTGTACTATTATCTTCACGAATTCGTAACCAGTCATGATTTAACTCATGATTAGTAACAGAAAGTGAATATTTCCTGCTCAGTCAGTGATGCAACCATTACCTTTGGACAAGCTGTGGGTTTGTGTTTGCACGATGTGAGTATCATAGACGTTATGTAGTGTTTGTATCTAACGCCTTTCAACAATTGACACGGTGACATTTCGGATCTCATTTATTTTCTTTCTCTTGCCATATTTTGTTATAACACCAAATTTTTGTGCCATCAACACCAGCCCTTAATCTTGTGGACACGTGTTATTTGATTTTAGAGAGATCAATTGGTATAGCCAAGGTTTGAAATGCTGGCAAAATATGTCCATACGGACATGTTATATATCCTAGAAACTTGACAATAAGATAAATGCTATTTTTCACCGATCGTAAGCTGGCTATTTTTTTAATTGAGGTTAACTTTCGGTGCATTATGTCGCCTAACCAGTAGATCCGCTTTGTCATATTTTCTTCACAAAAGGAACAAATACAACGGAGATGAGGCTTATAAACAACTCTCGAGCCAGTAAGGCTTATTTTTAAACATGACGTAATTTGAAACCAGTTTTATTTGTTAGAGAAAACCGACTCATTTTCAGATTAGGGTTATTTATAAGGTTGACTATTCCAGGACTTTGTAGGGTATTTCATTGAATTCTTTATACTTAAAAAGTCTGTTTTAGCGCCAAACCATTGTTCTATCTGTACCGTATACACCCAAACATAGTTATTTTTAAAAAAATACGGGTTGAGATGGTAAAACAAATCACCAAAATCAGATTATTTAACCAGCAAAAGTAAATAACAAACGGTGTGTACATAAAAAATATTAAAGGGATATTCAACACAACTTAGGATTTGAAATCGTGCTTGTTATATATTTTTAAAAAATCACAAAAAAAAAACTTCCAGATGTAGAAACTGTAAACCTCACTCCCCCATATAAACTAACAAACGATATATAATTTGGGGCAATTCTACATAGATGTAGGTTGATCAATTTACAAACATTAGCCCTACCATGACTTGGCCACAACAGGTTTAACTTTAATGAGCCAGACAGATTGAAATATTTGTGTGTATCTTAAAATCGACAAGAAATAAGACAAAGCAAGAGAATTCCAATACCAGCAGAAATTATATGTTAAATATGTTATTATTAATATGATATCAGTAAGTATCTACTAAACGCTTCCCATGAAGTCTGTGATCCAATCAGAGGTCCGGATTTCCCGATGTACTGTTTTAAACAATCTTTCGTTATATTGGTAGAGATATTTCCATCCAATTTTCCTAAACAAACTGACCTGAGCTTAGGAGATATATTTTGATGCTGATAATAGTTTTAAAGTCACTAGAAAGAGCCTTAACAGTACAAAACAACCAAAAAATTGCAACATTGTGCAGAATATCCTAATAAAGAATGAAAAATGATGTAATCGGAACGAGACATATCAAAAAAGTTACAACTTCCGGCTTAACATTTAGCATTCTGATGGTGTTGGACGAGACATATCAAAAACAGTTACAACTTCCGGCTTAACGTTTAGCATTCTAATGTTGGTGGACGAGACATACCAGAGTAGTGACAACTTCCGGCTTAACGTTTAGCATAATGCTATGCCTGTAACGACTTGTTCAGCCGTTGTCAGTATATTTGGTAGTTTATTTCAGTATAATGCACCATAAAATTAGCTGCGGTTCTGGAAACTGCAGTAAGGAATATAAGCCAAATCATACTGATGTCGATAAGTTGCATTGCGACTTACATACTTTTAAATT
Source organism: Ylistrum balloti (assembly GCF_031769215.1). NCBI lineage: Eukaryota > Metazoa > Mollusca > Bivalvia > Pectinida > Pectinidae > Ylistrum > Ylistrum balloti. Next base: position 792,883 of record NW_026781959.1, read on the forward strand.
GTGCCGCAGTATTCTTAATTAGGATGATAGCTTGTACTGACTATCTATAATAAAAATTCCGAATTTCATATAGGATGTTGACAAAAAATCTTATTTGTGAAAAAAATCCCCTTCTGCATTTATTGATGTAATAACACAAACCTTTTAATTAGTTTCTTTTCATGTTGATTATAAAAGGGTCCTATAGTCTCCTTGATTGGCTCGATATTCGTTGCTAATGTAAAAGGACAATATTCCTTGTAAAAGGTTTTGCTAGTCTACCAAGCAGGTGTGTTACGTCATCCTTTGAAGAAGAGATTAAAACTGGTTTACGGACCCAGTCGCAATATTGCAGGTATATCGTGTCCTATCTTTCCTGTTTTATCTTACTGTTCTTTCTCTTCCGTTGAAACTAAAACGACGATTAAGGAAACCGTCGGCCATTTTCTAGTATCGTGACCTTTGATCCACCTAGGCACGGAGACTGTTCATGAGATGGGGAAAGAATATCTTTATTGTATTTTAATGGGTGTTGGCAACTGTGGAACACTCATTCAACTGTATTGTTAAGGGGGCTTAAGGAGAAACCAATATGTATTGTCCTTACTTGATCATAGCCGACTTATTGTGCCTATATCCAAATAGATCTGCTGCAACCTTTTTACGTATATTTTCATTTCTTTATGATCATTTAACTGTGTTTTATATTCCAGTCTTAGTCCTCATACGAGGCTAGTACGGTGTAGTAAACCCATAAGACAAACTTGCCACGGATCTGTGACGCCTAACGCAGTCGAATTTTTAAAGAATATGGTAAAAATATCATAATAATTGACACGGAGTGGGCTGAATATCGTATTATTCGAGTTTGATGAAATCGATTTCAAACTACTACCTAGCTGATATTATTTTTACAATCATATTCTGGAACCGTTATAACCCAAGACGAGATAACGATCTTGTTTGTTTACCAGTAAAGTTGCCAAAAGTAATTTTATACAAATGACATTATCACTTGCTAGTTGCCTTGCAAATTGGTTCAGACAAACAAATACCTTTTTGTCACTTTTGCAGGATAATGACGTAGGAAAAGAGTTTGTGCTGATGTTTATGAACAGCAAGAACTCAATATCTCGAGTGTAACTACGTCTCACTACTCCGCTACCTGATCCGGTGTCTGTGGAAATACAAATGCTACTTTTGAACACTGTTATAAGGTTTGAGGTAACATTTCAAGTATTTCGACAAAACACAACGGTTGTTGAACTTACTACGTAATCAAGTGACTGCAAAAAAGAATGAATTGTATTTTGATAAACCTGACAACGAATTCGTCTACATTGAAATAGAGAACATTACATGTGGTAGTCATTCTCTTGCTGAGGACGATCCTGGGATCCGGATAGCTGGAATCTTGTAAGGATATGGCTAACATTATTAATATCAATGATTATTAGACGGACGAAATCTTTTAAAGCAGATAAATGGAGCGAATCACTAACAATCACTAACGAGTCCTAGAAAGACGAAGCAGCAGCATGATGCAGTGTGATTCATTGTTTCGTTATGCTGTTTTTTCTTCTAAATTTGTGTACACAAGAGCTATTCGATTGCGAGTTGTTGGTAGAATTTTTGAAATTGCAGGTAATAAACAGGGCTTGTGGAGGTCGAGGTTTTCCATAACCAGTATGCCACGTTTTGATTCATTTGATTCGTGGAACGATTCAGAATATGACGATCTGAGTTAATAATAAAGATTATGAAAATTACTAAATGTTGATGTTCGGGTGTTACCCATCTGGTTTTTTAAAACATGTACCTCAGTCTTTTTCTTCAACGAAAACCACAGAGACAGCTGAACATTATGGTGCACGAGGAGCATGATACATTTTCCGTTTCTGGACAGCAACAGTCCTACTTCCACTACCTCTTTACATGTCGCAGCTGATTCAACATTCAAAGACCTTTCTTCATTTCAGTTTGTTTTAAAAATATCCCTGTGCGGCCACGAAGTAAGTGGTATACTGTTATCAGTCTGTCCGCCCATCCGTCCACTTCGAATACCGCACTATAGGTCTGTCTTTACAAACAGAAAATTGGTTGGAGCACAATATATCGATTTTTACTTCTTCTTATCCAAGTGTAAGGTGAACTAAGCATCCATTCTTCTGTTTTTGTTTTTGTTTTTGTTTTTTTTTGTTTTTAATTTTTGTTGTCGCCGTGAATACACTTTTCACATTCTAAACCTCATTTCAAGTGACATTAAGCAAAGTCTAAATATGTAAAAGTTTCAAAATCATTCATTTTTTCATTCACTATGAAGTTTTCTTTCCTCTCATTGGTATCGGGCGAACCCGAAACGTTGTCATGATCAGCAAAATCGCCTTAGAGAATGAAATTATGCAGATTGTTTCACTTAGTATTGGACGGATGAGAGTTAGGTGGGATGGATATTGGGCATATTGGTAACGTTCTATAAAGAGTAACATTCACAGAGACTACTTGTTTTTGTTTGTAATAGTATAGCACTCTGGCATGTTATTATCAAGGACAGAAGTTTCACCAATTACTTTGTTAGCTTCAGGGCCAAAAACATTAAAAAGAAATATCTTTCAATATTTATGTTGGTATGTTTCCTAATGATTGTTTCCTCTAGTTAGAAAACAGCAGGGTTGTTATTCTCGAGATGGCTGAGGAATTTCATCTCAATTACACTGGCGACCTTTACAATTACCACTACATGAAAAATCTACATGAATTTGTGAAGATGACAGAACACAGGATTGATTTTGGAAAAGTTGGTGCTAATTACGTTCAACAGAATATTTTACATTTAAGGGGACAAATCGTGACCGATTTTTGTTTGTTTTAAAATAAAGTCCATGTGAACTTGGCTGAGTGAGATTCCATTTTGTTGCTTCATTCTTGTTGAATATTGACACTTCTGTTACTGGAATACTCAATCTCTAATCCGTCATCATTATAATATTAGATTATTTTGTTAAAAAAGAGTTTTATCGTCGTTTGACAGAAAGGTTGTGAGATGAGTTTGAGCATTAATTGAAAACGGTAGGGAATTTAGATTCGATCAATTACTGTGTTGTATTCGGTAAATGTACAACAGGTCAATTACACAAGTAACGCCACCTTTCAGATGTGCAAATGTATCACCATCCCGTAATATAGGTATGAGAAAAAATATTTCAAGAATATTTCTTTGGCAATTTCAAATACTATTCCCCTTATTTATCTTGAATTAGATACTGAATATCAATGAAAAGGTAAAGGTTCAACGACATTATATGGAATAACAGTTCTCACTGTAGAGTAAGTTAAATGACTGTAAACCTACATTTCAGCACCAATAAAGAATCATCAACATCACAGTGAGGTATTCTGTTTAAATTCTTTCAAAAATCGTTTTTATTCGATAGATTTCTCATCAGTGCCTAGAGACGTGCCTGTCCTTTTTCTCTTAAACTTGAGTCCTATGTTTGGTTTCAATTTAACTCAATATCGGATTTTTTGTTATTCTTATATGTCTGAATATCGTCTACATATTGCTGTCAGCATGATATGATTCCTTAAACACTAGAACTAAAGCAAACACTGACGTCGTATGACATATCTGTTCTCTTCTATTTATTTTGAACTTTTGATGTCACAGCCCATTGGATCCCATTTAGTGCGAGTCACGCTAATGTTAAATGTAGCAGAAGGATAGATGTAAATTTTACACGTCAATATCTGTTAGGCTGGCCGCTTTTGATTCGGTTTTCAACCGTTTTTTATTATATAGTGAAACATTAATTTATTGTTTTGTAATTATAAGGATACCTTGTCACTAGTACTTTTATCAACTTATTCTCTGTATTCATTATCACATCAATATTATCATAAGACGTTTCATAATTCAATCATTTTTCTCGAGTAAAAGCTGTTATGAGCAACTTTAAAACTAACTTCTGCAATATGATATTAAAAAATATGAGAATGTAAAAAGTCAAGATCGTTCGTGCAATTCCGTGATTACATGATCTGATAACGATTACACAATTACTTATAGAACTACCAGTGAAATAGACACTGATTTGGATATCATCAACACTATTTATTTTTAACTAATTCATGATGGAAAGCGTAAATTCTCAACAAATTTGATTTAATTTGATTTTTCAATTTCCCGGTGTCAGTTTCACCATTTTTTTCAAGAATGGATTGAAGTTTTATTTGATTATACTGGGTAAGGCTTTATTGCCTAAAAAGTGGCGTGTAAAAAGTATTTACAGATGTTTTCATTGTAGAAACATATACAATTCTTAAAACGATATGACAGATAAACAAAGTATTTTCTGATCATGAGCATTTTGATATTACTCAATCAAACTACCTATCTTAATTTGCCGAAATGAAAAATACATTTTTCCATTTTATTGTGCGAAATATTTAGGTCGAATCAATTACATACGGCACCGTATCTATTTGATAACAAGTGGAATCGAAGGACAGTGTAAGCTGGTGCTAATTCCCCTGACGTCCATAAACTTGTAAGTTTGAAGAGAATCGGACATGTGACTTTTATAGCTTGGTTTGGTTTCATACTGATTAGCGTCGTATTAACAAGAGACCCATGGGCATTAACGGTCACGTGAGTCCTACGATAATCCTATTTTCTGAAATTGCAAAAGCTTATCTGAAGACAATAGCTATCAGTGAAGTAAGAAGTAGTTGTTGTCGTAAAGATTCAAATATACCCCATTATTGTTTGTACCCCGTCCTTAAAGGGATACGAAATATATGTATAAACGAAATTGATAATTTTGGCATATTAGGGTCCTAACCAGGATTGAATCATACCTCATTGAAAAAATGTACCCAACAGAGTATTAATGAAGAGTCTTTGATTTTAAAGTATTTGGGTCCGGAGAAGACTTTTAAAATTAGAGAATATTCCTCATTTGACCCCACCCCTTAGGTGGTTGGTATTTAATCTTAAGATTAATACTTTACTTCATCATTACAAATGAACCTTTTCTGAGTGATTTTAATGAGGCACTGCAGTAGTTTTCAAGAAGACAGAAGTGTGATAATATTGATGGAGAATCCTGGACGAAGACGGAACAGAAAAGATTTATAAATTCCCATATTTTGGTTCCATCCTGGAGGGCGAATACCCATCCATTATACTGAATGGGTTCAGCTTCCTCCACTGATGATTGATGATTCTAACCAGATTTGGTCATATTGCCTTCATCTCAACCGAAGGACAGGACAGGTGGCGATTAAAAATAAGAACGGAATCAATATTAAAATGTGATGACTGCAGTCTTGGTGTCAGTTAAAAAACCAGAATGAGATGTTATTGTACCTAATGAGAAAGTTCCATATTTAGTTCCATCATCTAATGGCCCGGTCTTTATGGAAAGTGCGATTTCTGAAAGTTGCTGTATGTTAGATAAACTAGATGGGCTTGTCATCTTTCAGCTTGGATGACTCTATACATTTGTTGTATAATATAGCATCAGCTGTTGGAAGGGTATGATCTGTTGTGGCCTGAGATTGTTGTGATGAGATCGGCTAAATTGATTATAATACACGGTTAGTGGGATCTTATTAGCACCATTCTCCGTTTGACCATCACAGAGCATTGTTGCGAGCATATGAAAAGTCACAGGTTATCATAATTCGATAAAATAAAACTGTTGAAGAACACACATATAGTACTAAAACAAAGGTTTACGTTGTCCATCGAATATATCTATATATATTTTCGACCAAATGATTGAGACAAGATCAATATCTTCAGTGGAATATTGGTCCAAGATTTTTTTTATCAGCAGCGATGTTTTTCTTAACACACAAGAAAAGAGTATACTTTAAACTCGTGCCGAATATTCCGGTTTTCTCCCAAAATAAGACCAACGCGCATTTCCATAGTGCCAACAAGTGACTGATATTAGCTGGAAAAACTTGTTTCGCAATTATTGTATAATAAATAAAGTATAATTTAAAAGTGTTTGCCAAACAACTAACAAACAATATATGGGTTTATGATATTTAATGATATTTTCTATTACACAGATTCCTTTCTCGCGTTTTTATTCGTTATCTCGAAATTAAGAAAATTGCTTCAACTACTTGCTTGTACCTCTCATGTTAGTTTTCAAGTTTTGCCATATACTCCCTCTATATTGGTACTGTTTGTAGGTTAAGCGTTCTTTCTCATCATGAGGTCTCCAGTCGGGAGATGGCACCACCGACATTCTGAGTCTCTGAAAATATATCACATTCATCCGTTTTGTGCCTCGTTATTCATGTTATCACTTCTCAGTACTTGGAAATGGCTTGATATTTTCCTCAATAACAACCGATAGTTAGTTTCAGTATTGTAAAACATTTTGAACTTGTATTAATACAATAGTGTATTCCCCACTCTCTTCTGGTATTAATAAGTAATCAAATGAACACAATTCCTTGTGTTCCTAAACAGTGAACTAAGAATAGTGGTATCTGGTGTCTGATTCACGTTTATTATAAAATGATTAGCCCGTTGTCAGTATAATATGATCGGACTAATTGTCCTTCTTTCATGCTATACGATCTCGCATCCACGTTAAATGATTCTTTGGTAATTCTAGCGTCAGGTACGTTTGAACAGAATGATACTATACAACGACACTTGAATGACCCCAATATAATTTGTATATGGCTATGATCATTCAGAAACTATAATTTGTTTTACTCACCTGGGCGAACGAGCCGGGTCTTTCTAACAACCGTTTTACCATGACAACGGGTATTGGTATAACCAATAACAAGGCAACAAACATACCAGCTACACTGATATAAGCAGGATAAACGTATCCACGGTAAACAGGTCTTTCAAATTTCACTGCTACAGTTATGCCTGCAATCTGAAAGGTTTTTAATTAAATATGTTAATATGAATTTTGAAAAAAAATAATGAAATCAAAATTTAACTAAAATTGAAACAATTTCAAGGAACATCAGAACATCACAATAACTAAAATTGATCCAACTTCTTCAGAACTCTGTTTCTACAAACATCCTTACTTCATCGATTACAATATTTTCATATTAAATTATTTCTTCTTTAACATGTTAAGGAACAAGACACAATAGAAATCAGGAAAATACTGCCTCAGACATTAATTCTGCTATTTTAAAAAAAATTTGGTTCGTGGATTTAAGACTACCTGTTGACTTCATACTGTTCACGATACCATGTTACGCGCAACAGGTGTAAAAGGGCATGAAAATATTAATTGTTTCGTACCAGCATCACAGATGGTATTATGAAACCCCATGAAATCCTGACAAAGACCGAAACCGAACTCCCAGTCATCAGTTGGATGTCGCGACTCAACCTCTCAGCACCTTAAGGTAAAGGAATGACATTAATCAATTGTTGCATGTTAGCGCAAAATCTGAGAATTTGCATTTGAGTTTTCTTGACCTAATTCACCAGCAAAAATACACGAGATATTTATTTCCTGGCTTCTACTTCCGTATTGTCACTTGGATTTTTGATTCGCTGGTATTACCAGAATCCCCTATACCTCTCCTGCCTCATAATTGACAGGTGTTTTGATCCAATGGAGATGGTTTGTTCCATGACCGAGACAATGTAATGACTATGCCATATTAGTACTTTCCATATTAATACAAATCACTGCTTAGTGATGAGCGATAGTTAACATATAAAAGCCAGGGTCACTGTTACAATTCTTTAAATACCCGTCGGTATATAACTGCCCTCTTTCCTTGCGTTTTCAGGAAACTTCGCGCATCTGCTATTTTGGTTAAACCGTTTTAGTCAAGGTGTATCGTATGCGTCGCCTTATTTATTTGGTTAAAGTTACTTTATTTTGTTGGTTGAACTTGACACGTTATAGACTGCTAAAATATTCTAAATATTTCTAATATATCTTTGGTTACTACGTCAGGTCTTTATTCACTCCCAAAGCTAGACGTTATCGTAGCCAGACATTACAATAGCTAGCGGATATACCGTCACGTTTGAAAATCTGATAGATACTTCAAAAAAAGCCATTAGGTGTCTATCATGTTCGAAATACATTACATTTGATTCCTCAGTGGATTCAGTAAAACCAGCCTCTGGCGACTTTTGGATATTAGATTTGAGACTTCATGATTCTATTGATGATGTGGCACAAATCAGCCTTTTTTTTATATCTATCTGTCTAGATGACCGCAATCGTCCAATGGTTCGCCAATTTATGAAAATTGGCTGTGCAATCAAGGATGTGGATGCTATAAACATCAGCAATATTTCACGGATGAACTTAGAACTAGTCGTCCTGTTACTTTGTTCTTGTTCTACTTCTAATTATAACTTAACTTAAGCATTATTCAAAATACTAAACTACGAGAGCTTTTCATGAAGGGTCCGAAATATCGCGAAACCTCTTCCGTTAGATGGAATATGAATTTCAAGACACTTATGTATTCTGTTAAAAACTAAGATAATGGGTGAAGCCAGAATATGCTGCGCTGGATTCACTTTCTCCGTCCTTCCGGTCCATCATTCTAAAACGATTTTGCTTGAAATAATAATAATAAAAAAGAACATAAGATTTACATGACAAGTACGTTACAGTGCCCGCAGATGAAGCATCCAATAACAATATCCTTGTCTGTAAACATTAGTAGATTTTCTGTATATTTGGATTTGGATTGCCTATCAGCGATAAGGATACAGACCTCCATCCTTTATTATGGACTCCTAAACTCCACATGAGTCCATGTAAGCAACGTTTTATTGCTGTTCAACCAAGCCTTTGTCAACACAACTAACCACCATTCAAATTTGGGTTACAATCTTATTGTGATACTGTTTACTTAAAAATTGGAATCAATGTGTGTGAATGTGTGTTTTAAGAACTTCGAACAGTATTTGACCAAACTTCAACACTCGCTTCTAAAAAATTTCTTTCATAAAAAACATTTGACTTCCAACCTGTACACCACTATACCACATTCTGAACTGTAGGAAAGCCTTCGTTCTCTTAGGAGAGCTTTCCTTTTCCTAGAAAGGAGAATGGCAGTATAAATATATGTTTGTAAACTATACTGAAGCGTATTTCGTAAAAATTACGTCCAAATCAAAGAAGAAGTTTACGGAGGATGAAATCATAAAACTAATTAGTTTGTTGGCTGACAACATCTTCGTCGAGTTTGGTGGTAAGATCTTCCAACAGTCTTCTGACACACCCATGAGAACAAACTGCGCCTCTCTGTTGGCTGACTTGTTGTTTTGTTTTTATACAAGGCTGGATTTATTGAAGAGAACTTATCAATATAGGCCACTAAGACAATGCAGTTTCGTTCAATATTACTTTAAGATATATTGATGATGTCTTGTTATTAAATAACAAGAAATTTATTGACTACGTCAGTCGTTTTCATCCACCAAATCTGGAAATCTGGAAAGACACAACAACCTCTTCTACATTAGCTACATATCTCGGTCTTTTCCTACAACGAAACCAACATGAACAGCTGCTTTCCGCCAAGCTGTATGAAAAATGTGATGATTTCAATTACCCTTTTCTGAATTTTCCATTTCTAGATAGCAATGTTACTGCATCCCCAAACTATGGTATTTACATGTCACAGTTGTGATTCTATATTCAATGGCCTGTTCCCATTAACACGATTTTCGTGCAAGAATTCAATTTCTTTGTGTGATATGAAGTTAGACGTGTTTGGTGCTCGTTAGTTTGTCTGTTGGTTCCGTTGTTGTATACCTTGTTCTCATATGAGAACACGACATTACTTACTTGGATTGACCAGTGTTTACATGGCGGGTATAGGCGATGAAGCAAAAGACGCTTCCTTTTCCGGAAAACCTGGTCTTATTTTCCTTTTTCAGGAACCTCCGTGTAAATCATTCCTTTGTTTACTATTTTCCTGGTTTTATTGAATTTGAATTTGGATCATGATTAAGTTGACATGTTCGTATTTTCATTTATTTAGCTGTCTTTATCATACAAATAATTGCTGCAGATAGATAAAAGTTCAATCGTCGTAATGAAAATATAGCGAAATCATGACAATGTGTATCTATTTACAGAACAATTCCGAATGAGATCATCCTTAGAATTAGTGAAATAGGAACAGTAATCCGTTCAATTATAATGACGTCACATAATAACGTTAAGAAATGCTAACGTTAGAGTGAATACACACGTAATTTAATGAGATGTTGATTGGACGTTAAGAAATACAAACCCATAACCAAATTTGGAATTTTATTTGATTATGCGGTGGACGCGCTTCCTATTTGTAGTTAATATTTGTTTGTCAGCATTAATTTTCCCCTAAATTGTGTAATTTTTGTTCAAACGTTTGCCTTATGGTCTCAATGACTAGTCTTGAGAAGAAATTGCAGCTGCACGAAAATAATTGAATTTTCTTTGTCGCGTTTTCTATCTTATAATTAATGTGCATTGCAAGATGCAGTCCACCTGCAAGTCTTTTATACAACGTCTTGTTTTGGGCGAACAAAATTGTGAAATATTTTTTTAGTATCCCTTATAAATAAAAGTATCTAAAACAGCAAAAATGAAAAATACGTTTATTTAAATGCGTGCTCTAGTCATTAAACTTTTCGAAATGGCTTTGTTTTCCATCTTAATATAAGTTATTAGGAACATTTAAACACAAGGAAAAGAAAAAAAAAATCAATTGCTTCGACAGTCCTTGATAATTGTAAATGCATTAACATAAATTGTCTTACCATATATCCATCCAGCTATGACACATTCTAGAAACGCCACCAAGAATATAATAAATGCCGATAAATACCAATCGATGAACTGAAAAATATACACTGCACCCTGGAAAACAATAAATCTTGTGGGATTATAAGTCTATTTGCTAAATATCCTACTGTTATCATGTATGATTAACACTGCTAGTGGACTTAGTCCCCGAAGTATGCTGTAACTTGCATGTCAAGTTTTAATTAAATCAAATGGTGGAAAGAGTCAGAATATGTACAAACTCTTGACGTTGTTCTAAAATTATCTCATATATGACAATAATTAACAAACTAGTGCACCTCCTCGTCAAAATTAAGATTTTTCTATTGATTACTTAAACATCGCTGACGAGTGCTAGTCTCAATAAACAATACCTGAGTTTTAGTGTCAAGCGTCCATCAAATCAGGGGAGGTTATAGGATTTATCCTCTGATGTGTACAAAATGAAGCATATAAAACTGGTTCTATTGTTCTTTATTTGTAATTAAGCGGCAAGTTTTTTAAATGATACGAAAGACACACAGTGGCCTAAATTGTCAACGGTTAGGAGGCAACCCGAATATTACATAACCCTCATATTTGATATTAGACAATTACACGATTATGTGTTAAACTATGCAACTATTTGATTGAATTAAAACAAGTCAAACCCGGTGTACCCAATACAATTTCATAATTAAAATATAACAACGACGGTAATGAATTAATATGCATCATATTGCTGTTCAGTCCTTCTAGAACTCGTCAATGATGCTAAGGACATGACCTTTCAAAAAAAAAAAAAAAAAAAGCTGGCAAACTCAAATCAGCTAGAATCAAATGTCGAAATCTAGACTGAGCGGTGTCAAGTACATGTGCAATTTCGGAACCGAGTTACGCTTCGTATAGATAAAAACACAGGTTACGGTAAGCCACTGGGACAAAAGTTCACCGAGAGTGTCTAATACCTGCAACTTCAAAAACTATGCTAAAGACAAGAAAAGAATAACACCTTACAATACACATGAAGATACAGCAGTCAGCGATGCCGAGGACCTAAATATAAAAATCCAGGAGGCGTCGGAGCGAAACCCAAAGTGATCAAAAGTTGATGTTTTTTTCTAACCTCCGCTTCTGAATATTTCGAATGGTATCAGAAGATACAATGCACTCTTAATCCTCAAGCTGTAGTGTTGCTTCATTGACCAAAAAATCGAACATGCTTCGCCTTCTCAACAAACAAGTATGGGTATGCAAGTATAATTTCAAAGTCACTTACGTTTGTTGAGAAAATAATACTTGTAGAAAAGTAGAGGAAAAACACTGTACCAATGACATGGTATTTCCGTTTGCCGAGTGTGTTTGGGAAAACATCCATCAAGGCACTTATAAACGTCTCGACGGATCCAAACTAAAACGAATATCAAAACAGCATAATGTAATGACTATGCATGTGCATAAAGTAAAACTTTCATGAAAAAACATCCTCGATTAATGCTCCCCATATTGACCAAGACTAAATCAAACCATGTCTTTGGATAGCGATCGTATGCACGCCAATGCTTTTCACACACTTGGCCTTTAGTTGATCGTCCACCACTGTGAAGAAGAATTGGGTTCTGTCTCCTGACTGAGATATCCCGATTCTATAAACGTGGAAGTTACCGCCATGTAACGACTAATTATCCTGATAATTATCTTTCATTTTAACTTGATATATTAATGCATCGATACCAAATAATGAACGACACTACATCATACGGTTCCTTCGTTCAGCCAAGACTAGTCAATGTTGCTAGATACATAGACAAAGCGAAAATCTAAAAGTCATATTATGAGAATGAAAACTTATCAAAACCACTCTAGGGATGCGTAGCAACCAAATAATTCAATAATTTTCTGAGATATTCAATATGTTAGATGATTTCGTGTATCCTGAAAGGTTGGTTTACTATTTATATGTATAGCAGTATTATAATGAATTGGTTAAAAAAAGTCATAACATCTAAAATCGTGAAGAAATATTAAACAAATGAAACTCTACAGGCACTTTTTAAATAATTGGTTTTACATTTTTAAACGTCCTATCAATAGCTATGGTAATTCAAGGTAACATTCTGGTGCGTGAGAGACATGTGCGTGTGTTTATGGAGGATGCAAAATATTCGTGTAAGCCTTCTTGTGACAGTACAGGATATGTCGATAAAATACAGACCAATAAAGAATTTATTATCTGTTAAGTGACCATTACCTGACTGTCAAGGCCGACCATGAACAGCATAAAAAAGAATAGGATGGCCCATAATTGAGGCAAAGGTAGACGAGTTAGAACCTCCGGGTACACCAGAAACACAAGACCAGGACCTGTAACAGTTTCAAAAATCAATGAAATGAAAATATTAAGTTACACTGAAAAATATTCTGGTGAACAATGAATTATTTCTTCCCTAGTGTCATGTTATGTATCAAGTACTATTCGCTGCATTTGTACTTTATGTATGTCATTCTTTGTGTCCTACAGAGATATATGTAGTGGCAACGAAATAAAAAAAAACTGACATTTTAACATTTAACTTAATGTAGGTTGAAGACTAATGATATTGAGTTAGAAACTTGGTTATAGTCACAGCAACAGCTTAGGTCATATGAAGACGGTGACCACAAACGATGTCAGACGCCATTCATAGACAACCTGTTCATATGATTGATGTGTGGGGACATAAAATTTTCACCAAACCTGTCTGTACTATTACAACAAGAGATCCAATGGGCCTGCATCTCCCAACTGATCGATTTACAATGTTTTTCATCCATTATTTCACAACATTGACCATCAAAGACTTAGTAAACGAAAAGACGCCTGTGGGTTCATCCCAATAGTCCACAAGCTAACTATTATGTTTCCTTACCTTTTGGTTAATCAGAAGTCTAGATTTTGATATATTTGACCCTTGTGAACATCACTATGAGTCTAGATCATTTCTTTTTTCAAACTTATTCAACATTATGTCAAAAGTTTACCACGCAAAAGCCTTTTGGTTCATCAGAAAAAGTGGGTTCAAGGGGTTTAAATCTATTCAACCCTGCTAGCGTGTATATTTGCCATAGTATTCCTTCTTTTAATCTTTTTGTAAGCTCACTTAGCCCTTCGGCTAGAATCATTTTGATAGGTTCAAACTTATTTACTTTAAACACATATTGTTTCATGCGTAGACAGTAAGACGAGTTAGTTTTACCAACCAGATTCCGCCACTTCGGAGATTGAGAGACCAGCGTCGTGTGCTAGAAACCCCAAGATGGAGAAAACCACCAAACCACACAAAAAGTTACTGAATGTGTCCACAGCTACAATGATTATAGTGTCCCTGAAAACAAATAAACCAATATGATAACCACTGTATGATAAAATAATTACTGAAATAGTATTATATATTTGTTAACGCGAGACAACATCTTGAGAAGACAGTATAATTTCTTAATTCTAAGTATTCCTCATGATAATGACGTAGTTCATGGGATTCAGGGCAGTTACATGTAAGAAGCATTAAAAATGTTCAAAAAATAGTTTAATGCTCTACCTTAGAACCTAAGATGATTATAAATTCAATATCTATACATTTAAATCGCAAACTTGATTAATCTTTTAAAATATTTTATCGTAATCTTCCTACAAAGGATTGATGCAATTGATGTTCAGGCATCAAAGTCCAAGAAAACTATATAATTCCGACGAGATTTTGACTTTTCTTTCGGTCTCTTTGAATTTTTCCTCAGTCGGCTTCTAAGCTTTAAAACTTAACATCACTGACGAGTCATAGAAGGACGAAACAGATGTATGATGCAGATTAATTCACTGTTTGGCTCTACGTACTAATCACGTGTGTTTCTTTTGTACAATTTGTCCACTTATACATAATAATGATAATAAGTTTACCTCATGATATTTCCCCGGAACTTGTGGTAGCTGGCCATAGTAATTACGCCACCCCAAACCGGCCCAAGCGAGTAGAACACCTGCAAAGCAGCTTCCAACCAAATCTGAAAACAGGATCAAAGAAATTTTTTTTGATTGCAATAAAAAGTAAAAATTTAAATACATCAGTATACTAATGTAGAATAAGATAATGTTATGGTATGATAGAACCACTCCTTTAAAACGTTATCACTATGTCACTATCCGAACACGATGGCACGACTTCCCGCCTGGTCACATTTTCTTACTGTACTTACATTTTTTTTAATATATTCAGTTAGCATAAAATCTTTACATCAGGAAATATGTCAGATTGTTACCAAAATACAAATTTATATAAAACGTTATAGCAAACCAACTGGATTTAGAGCGTACATTATGGTAAAGGTTCGTAGCATGTTAATAATCGATTATGAGCTGTTTTGTTTTGTTTTTGCAACATAAATTGTATTGCGATCAATCAACAATATGTCATTTAGGGCTATAAAACACAAGAAAACGACGCTCATAACAAAATACATGTAAATCTAATTCTGACTTAAAAGCGATAACATTTAATAACAGGTTTTCAATTTAAACCTTACGATATCAAATATGTTTAAAGTCAAAGGATAGATTGGTAGAGGGACAATGAAAACAAGACGAGTTTTTTTTTGTTGCTGTAAAAGATATGTGTTTGTGAGGAGAAAGTACCGTTTACCAGTAATTTAAACGTTATAGGGAATATTTGAATAGCAAACATAAAACGTAGATACAAACAAGGTAGATAACAAATATGCTTCTCATAATGTTAATGAATCAGTTAACAAAAGCGGCTACTTTTCAAATGATTTCGGTGATAAACAGTACTCACACGAAAATCAATTATCATACAGCACATTACAATGACCTCAACATGCCTAATTGATCGAGTTCATATTCTCAAAGGCAAATATCAACAAACCTGGTAGGACAGCAATTTAGAGAAGTCTGGTGTCAAGTACAATATGACGCCATCCATTGATCCCTCCAAACACAGACTGCGAATGAGGATGACGATCAGAAGAACAAATGGTCCCAGAGCAGTGACATACACAACCTGCGTTAGAGACCATCCATATGAAATACAATCAACCAAAAAGGATGATGCCATACCATTAATTGTTTGAAAATTAGATAAATTAAGTGATTTATGCCTGTTTAGAAATTCAAAGTTACAATAAATAGAACCTCTTTTTTTGCCGTTAGACTTAAATACAGTCTTGTTACAAGCATTACAATGTAATACCATCGTTACACTAATATATACATTGCAGAATGGTTCATGGAAGGGGGAACTAATGTCTGGGCTCTCTTCTTCTCTTCTATGTCTTCTAACAAGGGGCATTAAAAGATACTGCTAACATTGCAATATGTCATGATCTTTTCCTGTCTGCTGTTTCGTTCTATGCTTTATTTCCCATTTTTGGTGTTCTTCTCTACACCCGTCTTTGTATAACCGTGGCTATTGTTAAGACATCTAATTCATTAAACGAACAACTTAAACAATAATGAACAACGATGATGTTTTTCTGACAAAGTTTCATATTAAAGAAAGGTATATTGTTTACTTTACCTTTCCAACCGATTTCACACCTCTGATTATACAAAGGAATGTAGATGCGTATGAGAAGAAGAGGGCCACTATGAGATGCCATTGCGGGGTACCCCATTCCTCTATTCCAGACGAAGTGTTCAGTATCTTGTACCTGCATACATGAAATATTTTTGACAGTATTTATGATAATTCATAATGTTCTTGTGATAAAAAACAACTTTAATTCTTCAAAAAATGCAGTGGGACATATTATGAATTGAGGTCTATTGATATCTTTAATTTTACCATATCGCTGAAATGGAATGGCATTTAGATGACACTGATATAATATTTATGTGGGCTAGTATGAAAATATCGACTTTTCAATACGTTCTTAATTCAATACGAATACGATGGTAACTGGAAAACGAATATTCACCGGTACACCTCTTTAAAACTTTGAGGAAAATAAAATTAGGTGTTTCGGCAGAGCCTTCCTGTTTTATGGACGATCTTGATTCCGAAATTTGTAAACACCATCTTAAAAGACTTAAACAGGAGACAGAGCCCGTAGCCTTGTTCAGAGGGGCGAACGGTCTACTAAGACAAGGAGGAGAGCATATTCTTGAGTTCTCCGATGTCTACCGGGGGTGCCCTACGATTAACGGTCTCTTAAGATTTTGCTGTATACAGCAGATATATTTTATTTCTCTCCTACACCTTTTGTGAGCGAAGATGGAACTTCAAGAAAAATGCCAAGTCCCTTTACTACCGATGAAGGGAAGGTGTGAACGTTTCAAGTACTGTAGTACTGAACAAAGTATTGATAGTATTGTACTGAAGTACTTCACCAATCGAATTCCTTAAATTTATGCAACAAGCTCTCTGATTGGCAGAGCCAAGTCTAGATCGATTGTGGGTGGAGCCAGGTGAAAAAATACTGTGCAGACATCGGCATTTTACAAACACTCGACTGTCGCGAGAGGTTAATTGGAAGAATCCAAGTCACAGGTGGCTTCAGATCAGACCTAATTGGGTTGTCCCATTTTTTTCGTTCTACACCCAATGATACCTTGCTTTTCCATCGATGGTACAACGAGAAAACGAAAGTTACTCCGTACTAAACTAATTTACGTACAAAATATATATCAACAGGTTAGATCACTGGGACCGGAGAATTCATAACATCTTAACAATGAATATAGTCATATAGTCATTCTGTACTAGTTTTATTTATTTATTTATTTATTTTTTTGAAAGGGGGGGGGAGGGGGAGGGTTGGCTTAAAATATTTCGGTTTAAGCCCAAGCTCTATTATATGTAACAAAGAATTACGAATTACCTGGGACCTCCTGATATATGCCGATAATTCATACTGCATTAAAAAATAAAGGAATTCTGTGGTCACATATATTTTTTATTTTATTTTTTATCTTTCCATCGAAAATTATACATATCCGCAACATGTGAAAAAACTTTGAAGTTGCTTGGGCGGAATATCTAGAGCATTTACTACTGCAAGTTCCAGAAATTCTGACACAAGTCGGGTATTTGCCCGAAGCCTCTGTCTCATGACATTGAATACATATTCAGTTACGTTGTATTCCGGGGAATAAGGCGGCTGAAAAACCAGGGACACGCCATATTCTTTCATCATATTTCTTAAAATGCGCTCTCCCTGTCTATGGTGATGAAATCCACAATTATCCATCACAACCACATCGCCTTGTACAAAAACAGGATTCCCCATATCGTTCGTATCGGACATAATTTCGTCGAATAAAATTTTGCGTACTGTTGCCGTCGTCGGACATTTTTCCAGCGATTACTTAGTAATTGTTATGTAACTGATAGTGTACAATAACTCCGCCTACCGGAACAAATTGGGTGTCAGATCAACTATTCAGGTTGTCTAAACTCCGCCCCCGACCAATCACAGAGGTCGTTGTATACTTGACTCGATTATTTGAATACTTCAATACAATAGTATCAATACTTTGTTCAATACTATAGTAAGTGTGTCGTTCACACCTTCCCTTCATCGGTAGTAAAACCTTGCGCATATGACCCATTCTGAAACTGGCTAAAACTCTTCCTCTTGCTGCCGTTTGCAGAAAAATCATCAAAAATTTTAAATTGAACTTTGGGTAGCGCCTGGAAATTTTAACTGAATAAGTGAAGTTTCTGTTATGTTTTAGTGAATCTTACTAAAAGATGAAAAAAATAACAATATGAACATGTATGCCTATGTTGAGTTTGTCCAGCAAATGGTACCTTCTCGTGTGTTTCATATCAGCATATAACGTAAATCTACATACCGCCAAAATTCGGTGGCAGCGGTTGGGTAGAATCCTTCATGTGTTACTGACACATTCGTCTGTATGGAAAGGTTCCCTGTGGAGTTGGTTCCAGCAGGACCTCCCGCCCTTACTTCGATACACTGATTAGTATTCCATGTATTGTCACAAGTGGACCAAGGTTGTGTTGGGAAGAATGAGTACACAAAGTATAACAATATCCATGCCACTATCGGACCGTAGTACCAGGCGCCCAGCATGCTCAGCATAGTGACGGAGTAGCCAATACCTTTCAAGCGAAAGAGTAAAACATTCCGTGGGTACGTTTTAAACACTCTTTTGTTAACACGTGAATTCTATACTATACTACAAACGTTACCCTTTATTAATGTTTTTTTGTTAATCATGTTGAGGGTACCCACAAAAATAAAGTCCTAAACCTAAATGAATAGCTTTGCACACCAATTATATTTTATTTTTGATCTGTTTTCTTTTTACATTCTTTTTTGTGTCTAATATATATTTATGAATAAAATAATGATTTTACAACTAAACAGCGTGCGTGTTGTTTATACATTTTGCTATAAACTTCGATCGTCAAATATGATTGTTCTCATTTTTATTATTGATATAAGGTAACATGTAAAATGAATATAATCACACACTCATATAGCGTTACCATTGATATCACTTTAAGTCATCTCATGTTAAACGGACGGACAGACGGACGGACGACAGTTCAATGTGCTGTTTCATTTTACTGTATCAAATAAAAAAATTAGGCATGTTTGCTTTTCGTGTCTTTTCCAGGTCAACGCAGTCCAATAGTTTTTTTAACTTTAAGTGGCTGGCTGGCCATCTCTCTCTTATATACAAATGTTTAACATACATGTAAACATGACCCATTCGGAGATGGGTAACTGGCAAACTCTGTGTATAAGTAAAATTCTCCTAACCTTCAAACAGTGGACATAGCGACCACGCAATCACGGCACTCTGTCCAGAAAACTGACCCAACGTCAACTCCAAGAAGTAGAGCGGAACCCCACATAACAGCGTGAAGAAGAAAAACGGGACCAGAAATGCTCCTACAATAAAGAAAATAATATTTATAACAAATAAGTTAAAGCAAATAGACATTCATTAAACGATTCTTGGTAAATATGTCCAGAAACCCAATTTACGACTCTAAGAATTTTATATTAATAATAAAATAAAAAAAAAAAAAAACAAAAAAAAAAAAAAAAAGGAACCACAAGGCGTACCAGCGAGCACGTCAAACTTTGTATTCAACCAGGACAGGACAGGACCAGTAAAATTATCAATGCCTTTAACATGACAACAGTAAAGCTCCTTAATAATCTTCTTCAATCTGCATCTTTCGAAACACTAAGATGCCGACATCTTGTACGGAGATCATGATATAAGTGCACATTCCAATGTAGATTTCAACGTCTTAGGATTCAAAATTTAGGCCCCTCGCATCACTGACGAGTCCAAGGAGGATGGAAATGGTGTATGATGTATTTGAATTCATTCGCTAGCTCTATTGTAGCTAATTGTAGATTAGTATTAAAAGGTGTTAACTGTTACATGTAAAACACAATAGATCGAGGTAAGTGACTGTCGTGTTTACAATTACTGTTTCTAATGGTTATATTGTTACTTAAGGACTTAAAAGTATAAATGTATAAACTTTTGTGAAATGGTTATTTTTCATTTGAGATACCCATCGTTTTGGGAAAATGTACAGTTGGTTCCATATGATCAATATAAGCAATTTATCTAGATGTATTTGGCATGTGCTTGTGCCTGATGAACAGATTTTCGAGACCGTTTTCCCATGGGCAAATGTCACTGCTTTTTATTCAAGGATGAAGCAATATCAACCTGTTTTAAAGGGTTATTTAGGAAATACCAAACGTCAGCCTGAAAACAAGCCAGACCATATAAATCAATGCTTTGTTCCCGTGGAAAAGCATGTGGCCTGTTCAATGACGATGTTGCCCTACACAAATGATATTCAATGGTAATCAAAAAATCACTTTTGATATTTTCTTCTTCTTATGTTTCTTTGTCCATGCGTGGATGCTCCAGATAACTTAAAACATATTATCAGCATTGTTGAAAACAATTGTCATGCTTAGAATCCTATCGTAAATAAGGCAAAGACCGTTAATTTTTTTCTTATTCTCTGCGGAACCCTAAAAGGCTTTAATACTCCTGTTAACCTGCGTCATAGGAAAAAAGGTAATCTCTAGAGGTTTCTATCGCCCCTCAACATAGTGAATGTGTTGTGCATTACGAGCAAGGAGCGGCCACCCACGAAAATCGATGATAGCTAAGGAGTACATACAATGTATGACGGTGTTCATTGAAAACTGAGTAAATGTCACTTGGAAAAGACTTATTATAATGATACAGTTAAAATGTCAACGGTAGAAATAGGATTATTCTCTATGTACAAAACATATCCTTAAGGTGGTTTTAAGAAAAGATTTATCTGAAATGCATCGTTATATAACTACTTCTACAATATTTTTAATAATTCTACTTTTTATGACTGTTTTAGAAGAGTGCTTAACATTGAAGGAGCTGAATATCGACATTATTGTGAATTAATGTTTGACGATGACGTGTTATCCCTATCTTATGTCTGTTTTTTGAGATGTTGTAAAATTGTTTGCTGCATTTATCATTATTTTGTGTATTCCCAGTGGTATATCTTCTTACTGGTCGGTTATCTGGTGTCATTCATCATTCACGTCTTGAACTGTTCTCTCTTCCATAATTGTTCATAAACACATTTATCAACCTCATCATCGGATATTACAAGGACAGGTCCATATGTACTTCTGTTTGAAATTCGTCCATCTCGTCTTCCGAGTGAGGTGTCACTTATTCTCATTCGACAGCAACATCGTTTTTTATTTAAGCATGCATCAGTAATGGTCATGAAAGTTTTCTTTTTTCATTTGTTATTCAGTGATATTCATCATAGATTCTGCTAGTGTGTATTTACGTCAAAGTTGAGAAGCATATTAGATGTGATTCTCGTCAATGCTCTCAGGCACAATGAATGAAACTATTGCTGGAGGTATGAGTATAAATGAAATTAATCATTACTTTCAATATAAAGAATAAAGAACGCCCGAACTTGTTTCCATTTGAAGCATGTAACAATGGGTCTGAGAAAAGTTTTGTTTATTGTTATATTTTAGGAGTAGCAGTATCACAAGGCGTTGTGTTTTGTTTGTATTACTATACAGCTGTTTTTGTTTCCCGCTTTCTGGTTCTGATAAAAGAAATAAAGTTATAACAAAGGGTTAAAGTTGGAACTGAAATGATTGTCCTTACCTCCGCCATTTTTCATACAAAGGTACGGAAAACGCCAGATACTTCCAAGTCCAATGGTAAATCCGATTAAGCCCAAGAGGTACTCAAATCTGTTAGACCAAACGTCACGGTCAGGTTGTGGTTTCTTACTGGCCTTGTTGATGAGGTCCACCTGTACATCGTCTAGTTCCATGTCCTGAGGTGTGGAATCGATACCCTTCCGTTGAGAAAAAATAAAATAGTACAAAATTTGATCAACTTAATCAACCGTGTGATTTCACTTGTTACGATAACTGTATCTACAATAGGGTCATTAGTTAGGTGTGATTTTGCCTGCTAAATAAAAACACCCCCTCCCCAGAAAACATAATAATTTTCAAGCCAATTTCCTGCTCTTTTGTAACATATTATAAATAACCAGATCGGGAGTCATATTTTCTAAGAGATATTGAATATGTCTAGGGGTTAACGTCCTCGCAAACATGCACAGTCATAGTCATATGGAGATTGATACCAGTGTCACATTACATTGCATAGTAAAAAGTAAGCGGTCGAATTACGCGCTCTTTTTCTACCGGAAAACTTTGGTTAGTAAGTTACGCATGCGCGAACAGGTTTGAGCGGTGGCCATTTCGAAGTTAATACCTGTAACAAGTTACCTCATAATGCTAGGAATGAATGTAGTGAACGTGTTATCTTTATTGATATACATTTTACCTTATACGTGTAGTATTTAGATGCATTATGTGTATTCTACCTGGTGCACTGGCAGTGTCTATATGCGTGTGTATGGGCCGGGTAGAATGTAAACAAAAGCATTGTTGGATTTGATGCGTTAGGTGTTAGGCGTAAGCGCATATATATGCTGTATGTTAGAGTGGTTTTATGTTATATTAATTCATGTTTTGGTTTAGATTTATTGTATGTCATATTAATGCGTGCGATATAGAGAACCAATTACTTTAAGCGTACATATATTGTATCTTTCTACCAAAACTCAAGACATTCGTGGCTGACCTTAGGCCAGAGACAGTTGGTCTTATGAATACTGTGAATACCAAGATGACAGATACCATTAATCGGCATCTAAGTGATAACATTCTCTTCTGAACCTGTATGGTTGCGTAAGAGCGCCAATTGCTAACGACCTACTCGTCTGGTCTGAGAGGCCAACATCGTAACTGGTCTCCATTGTGCCTGAGAGGTTCTGGTCTGCGTGTCCAAAATACATATCTCGTTGGTCTGTGTGACCAACAATAACTTTCATTGAACTGTGTACCCATTGATTCGACTGCATGAGGTGAATTTGGACAAGAACATCTGTGAGTTACAGAGACTGTATGTGCAAACCATATCATCAGCGATGCTGTTTAATGCCCATCGAAAGCTACAGTGACTTTCTATAATTTTAGTGTCTATTTATCTTTTCATTTATATATCTATTCAAATACATTCCTGTAGATTCCTGAATCTAGATACTTCAAGGCAATATATTAAGCATTATAAACATTCAGGAATGAAAGCGTTAGTGCTTAATTCGACGTGTTGTTTTAAGTTATTCTAATTTATTTCACTGGACACTGATAATTCAACATCCAGATGTATCTAGGCAATTTATTAAGCATCATGAATTTATTACTGAGTGAGAGTATGAGAGACGGGAGAGAGAGAACCAGCTTGAATGTGGATTTTGTGGATACTGTAGCTACTATCTATTGTAAATAAACCGTACATATTGTATCACGGGCGTGGTTTATGTTTTGAGCAGACGTCAAGTATTCCCGGTCGGTTCTCGTTACAACCAAGAGGGACATCTGATGTCAAAATCAGTTTCCTTGGGTTCTAAAATGTTCTGTTAAAAAACATTGATTTTTCCCCGATTATTACAGTTATAGTGTGCGTTTTTGCATTTAAAACTTATTTGAAGAACTTTTAGTTTACAACTGACCTCTCTGAAACTGATGCATTTATACGGCTTGTGTTGCTATCATGAGTTTTTCGTCTGTAGCATTTCGTTTGCTTAACCCTTTAACTCCCTACTACGTTTTTCTACGTATTGTGTTAGGAAAACTGTCATATCTTCCTTCTTTCTGGATGTATTGATCTACTGATTTTATCTCATAGGTATGGAGAACATGCTGAACAACTCTTGTTCTAGTAGAGTTTGATTTGGTAAATATTTCTTACGCTTTTTCAGAGTTGAAAAATACAAGGTATTCTTTCCCAAACATCTTGGATTAATGACGTCATATGCACAGTGGACACAAATGTATACTTCCGGGTCTGGTTTGTATTGCACATATATGTTTGTAAAGAATGAGAAATTTCACTCAAATGTCAAGTCTTATGCGCGTACATCGTGTGTTTGTATTGATATAGAAGTGGTTGAAATTTTCTTTTTGCGAAAATGCCTCCATTTACAATCGTTGCCGAATCCAATTCGGGAAATCCTTTGGACGTTTCCGTGAGATGACACATTTACAATATAAAGAATGCCTTATTCAGATTACACAGCTAGCCCTCGAATTATCACATTTTGTGCAATTCCTCTTTGCTAGTCTAATCGACAACCCTTTTTGATTTTACAAATGCTACTTTTATCTTGTAATGACGATCACCCGAATCCAGGTCCAGTTGAACATACTGAAGACATTCTATTTTTCATCTGAACATACGTAGTTTAAGAAACAAGCTTTAGTATTTTGATATAGTTTGTATTACAGAGACTCTTCTTGATTTACATATAACTGGCGAAGACATATTCTTAGAGAATTTTAATATGTAAAGGAACATGGAATCCCGGATGGAGGATTAATGTGTATACTTCCAGCCTTCTGTGCACGTGTCGCAGAAATGACTTCCGCCCAGTTTCCAAGTAAAATTTTTCTTTTAAGCACAGTCTAGAGACCACCAAATGGTGGTATTTCTTTCGACTAGCAATATAAGAAGTCATAAAAGAAATGTTATATGTTATAAGGTTGCAGATTATGAACGCTTTAACAATCGACTTTTAGATACAAATTGGACAGAACATTTTATAGACATACATTCACCAGACGATATGTGTGACATTTTTACTACTAGGTACTTAGAAATTAATGATTAGTGTATTCCTTCTAAAACAGTTAGACCTAATGACAAACCGTGATTCAACTCCGACTTAAGACGCGAAATTAGAAAAAAAGAAACAGATTATTACGAAAATATAAATCTTATTTACAATCAGAAGGAAAGGACAAACGATTTTTTATGCGGACATCAATGGACTTTAGGAGAACTTTAGAGACTCAACTCCTAGATTTGTTTGGAAAATTGCCCACAGACTAACGAAAACAACTGACTTTTCAAATATTATACCTCTTTTAACCCCTTAACTCCCAGGGTTTACTTTATTTAACGTTGTTGTTTCAACTGCTATGCTTATCTAAAACATGGCTGCTTATGATAGTACGGAACAGACACAGACTTTACTGTGCTACCACACTGACGTACACTACCATCTGTTAATACTATATTCATAACGAGAGAATTGTTACACTTGCATTAGGCTTATAGTAGGAAGTAGTAACTACCATTTTCATAGACTCTGGTATGTCTCGGCTAAGCGACAGAACTTAAAGCGTTAAAGCTCAACTGAATTATCAAGGGAGACATTGGGAAGAGAAAATATCAGATCTCAAATGCCGACTGCACTCGATATTCACTACTTAAAATAAAAAAAATAAAAACAAACCCCCCAAAAAATGAGAAGTTTGCATGTGTAACGAAGATGTTCAAGCAACCTAGGAAATGTGTGGCCTGTCGTTAAACTTAATGTTAATGCAAACAATGGTTGTTGTAGTCTTGTCGCCATTTGGTATCAGCAAACCCCTGCATGTTATAAAATGTTTGATTTTCAACATGATATGTTTATGGAACTATGGTGAGATATTAATCGTGACTTTAGTGATATAGGCATTTTAACACAATAATTGTCGTAGTTTTGTCGCCTGTTCAGCAAAAGCATTGGTGTGAGAAGAACACGACACATTAAGCTGTGCGGTATATCAGTTAACATAAACATTGTATGGAAATCGTGACAAATTAAAATTAACATGAAATCGACACTGCTTAAAAATGAACGCAAGTTGATCAACATTTTGAACTGCATGATTCATGGCTTCACCAACACACGCCGACATATTCACATATACTAATATGTTACCACGGACTTAGATCTATATCCGTGGTGTCATCGCTGGCTTTTGCACGACGGAGACTGAAAACTGATGTAATGAAAATCACAAGCATAAGGTTTAAAAAGATACAGGCTGATGAAAATTTTGGGGATGTTTTATGGTCGCTTTAGGGATCTCATTTAGGAATATTCTCTTCCGTTGTAGTTACACGAAGCTGGTGCCATTGTTGTATACCTTTCTTTCATGAGATTACTTACTTGGATTGACTGAAATTTACAAGGTGGGAGTTGTCATTGAAACAGAAGACGCTTACTCTCCCGGAACAACTGGTCTTATCATCCTTGTACTTTTACATGAGTCTCCGTGTAAATCTTTCTTTTGTTCATATTTTAACCTAGTTTTATGGAATTTGAGTTTGAATTATGATATCATTGCCATGTTGATATTTTCTCATTTTTTTTCCAGGCACTATCGGAGTATATTTGATAAAACGAGACTTAGTCAGAAATCGGAAATCGCTCCAGCTCGTCATTATTACATGTAAGCATGTTAGATATGGGCAAGGAATCGCTAATGAAATTTTAGTGTCAAAGAAGTTTATCCAATAAAAAACAAACAAAAATATGCAAGTATGGAGAATACACATTGTTTAAATATTAAAGTTGGTTTATTTTTATCGTCATATGAAAAAACAAATTGATCTAATTGATTAAATAACAAGGAAGCAGCACTAGTTGTACGCCGTCAGTGGATAAATTATAGGCAAAAAGTGTGACATTTCTGCAGTAGTGAAACTAAAACGAGTCGTATTTATTAAATGCCTGAAGAATTGTGGTGCTGTAAAAGTTGATAATCAACTGCAAAATGATCGGTCTATCGCTAAAAACGCTTGTTTTGAACAGGATTTGATTAATGCTGCAAAACAATAGGACTGAAAATAGACCAATGTACGTTTCCCTCAGTAAATTTGTTTGGAAACGCATCATCGACATGGCATTTTTATATGTTTTAATAGCATATCTGGCATGCTTTATGATTAATATTTTTTGTGTCCATGTTACATGCAACATATGTGTAACTGCTTTATTATTGAAATGAGAAGGTTGCAAAAATATTGATAGAATTTTCTTTATACGACAGTAAAACGACGAAAAAAAATGACATTTCTTGTTTACCAAGAACATAATTCTGATTATAGTTATCTCTTGATAATTGCATGTAACATTGACAGAACAATAAGAGGAAACCTGTTTTCATAGAATTTCTGAAATACATGATCAATTTGAAAAATGCAATTTTCTAAGTCGAGATGATGGACAATGTTTTGAGATAAACAAACTTAATACTAAACTTTAAACAGGTCAAAGAACCATCAATCTCACTTTGGGAATAGTGTCAATGAATAGTGTCAATGAATTCTCTTTGTTCTTAACTGAAGGAAGTTTCAAATTTTTTTTTGTTACACATAGAAAGACACCATTTACAGTTATACTTCAAACAGAATTTGTACTCTTATGAATATTTTTATTTTTTGCTTGCAATGTTACACTTAGGGTTACATTAGCTTATTCTTGCCCATATTTCATACGGTCGGCTCACAGTTCTTCTGGGCAAATGTTCTTCTACACTATTAAAATTAGGAAATATCTACAGTGTATATCACAACTATTGCAACGGTCCGCTAATGAAAAAAAAACAGTTTAAGGTATACACAGTTATTTGCTCAAATTCTGATAAGTTATGTCTAAATGTGGTGATAGGAAAACATTAAATGCATGTAAAATTTACATCTTACATATACCAAGAACCAATATGGACAAAAAGAGAAAAATATCACACATTTATAGTAAATGAGCTTCTGAAGAATCCATAACCTCCAACACTGTGTCAAATATTGCCAGGTGATAGGAAGAAAGGCGATAAAGAACCAATGTTTGACACTTTCAAACGAATTGTATCTCTAACTTGATATACCATAATCGTAGAGCGATATCACATTATACATTAAGACACCACGGGATGTTGGTAATGGAATGGCTCTGTGCGAATCTTGGGCTATGCTCAGGACGAATCAATATTAGCAGAACTGGGGTGCATGTTGATCATCGTGATTGGAAGATCTTTTCAACATGGAGGACCGAGATGGTAAGGGGCCACGAAGACCTGGTGGAATGAACCGTTGGCCGTCAATGTAGAGCTGGTCCATTTTGAGCTTGGTTGATTGGCTACGACATTTGGTCTTCTTAATTATAAGAATCAGAATGCGTTATTTCTTTTTGACCTTTTATATCACATACTTTCAGAATAATTTTTAAAATCCTTGTCATGGAATGTTAAACATCATCATCTCGTTATTCGGCCTATACATTTGGGCTCATAAAATCGACATTGTACGCCATAAAAGATACATGTGTCACATTTAACTGCGCCCAAACATTTACATAATATATAGAAAACGTTTCTTTTTAAACAAATGCACTTAACATCATATATGTGTGACAATTAAGATAATATCTACCACAGTAATAAAAGGATTTTTTTAGCTTCCCTGGTGATACTAACTGAAGTTTAATGTAAAAATTGTAACTGCAAACAGTTTGTCAAAATCTAGCCGTTAATGGATATTCAAATGTATCTATATAAATGTACACTGAGTATTGAAACTGAATGTTGTAAAAAATTAACATACTTCCCATCATCAGCTCGCACCTGACGCCCAGTATAAATCCGAGAAGGCAATTAACGCCAGCGTATCCAGGTGGACCAAGAGCAATGCTGGACCTGTGTTGTTTTGGAAATACCCTTCCTTTTTGACATACAATATATGATTGGCGAAAGAAAAGAATCCATTTAGATTATAGATATTGAAAAATGCTGTATCCGCCCTGATGCAGCTAGAAAGTGACTATACAGAACGGACATATACGTATAAATGTGCCCGCGCGCACGGAACATGATAGCCATTCGGTGTCATTAAAGACAAATATTTCCTACTGACAAAACGCGGGAATATGCAAACCGTAAAGTTTTTTTTTAAAAAAAGAGAGGGTGGGGAAGGGAAAGGATAATGGACAACTCATACACGCGATCATACTAATTCATAAATATACAATAAAACATGCCTACATGTTTGACTTATCCATCGTTGGCTGTATCTCTGTTTGGCCACTGTTTAAATTAACATGGGGAGAAGAATGTCGTAAGATAGATTTGTAGATACGTGGACCTGTATTTACCTGTGGTTTCCTACTGTGGTCGCCTGTCTTATCAATCTAAGGTCTAAAGTCATCCCATGCTGGACGCGGGTAAATTTTGTAATTTTCATAAAAGGTGGGATGCTTGGCCCAGGATGGATAGTCTGGCATCATGCCTACTACAGTTGTGTGCGGACCTGAGAGCGGCTGAGCGATAATAATGTGGGCACCTGATTATTAATATGGTAGACATAAAGTTCAAGTTGGTGGTATTTATTATGAAGCGACCTCCATCCCTTTATGTAAATGTTGAAAAATGATATACATTACTGGCATTTAGATAAATGCCAGAGCAATTTGTGAGTATTTTTTACTTTCAAGCATGCTAACTGATGATATAAAAAAAGGTATTTGCTGCTCTCTCTCAGTCCATCAGGCGGAACAGTAAACATAAGAAACAAGGTAGACCTTTAGAGGGGGAAAGAATAGTCGCTTGTAGTCACAGGTGCATTTTTAGTTGTATGCAGAATGGGCATTACAAAGGAGGAAGATATAATTAAGTATACAATATATATGATAAACCAGAGAGCTAAAAAGAATGTGTTCGCCTGGTCGTTTGTTTATTTAGTACAGGTGCGGCAGAGGACTTTTAAAAACGGTCACCTAGAAGGGAACTGTTGGGTGATGTGGGCCGAGATCAAGGCAGCCATTGCTTTGAGATTTGTGGAGTTTTCGTTGACAGGTTGTGTCACGACCGCCTAAAGTTCAAGATCAAGGAGAAAATCCCCGAAGTCTCTGTGTCACATTTAACATCGCTCGGAAGGAAAAAAACTTGAGCAGGTGCTTCCATATAAGAACCAAAACGTTAAGTAGGAACAGATAGGAATGTAAAACCAATTGATACTAACCATGCGTAAACGGTGGTGAACAAGGATGTCGATCATAATACACATACCCATCAGTAGTCGGATGTGCTTCTGTAAATGCACGCACAATAAACGATGCGGATTGGATGTTCGTATTCGCTACTGTATCAATAGAACATGCTCAGTGGCAAGGCGTGCGTATTGCTCATTCCTTTGTCGTGTTAGCGAATCAGAGATAGTTTTTTATTTCAATGCCTCAGCCAGGATTCGAACCCGGGACCTCTCAACAGATCGAGTTAAAGCGAAGTCCTCCCTAGCCGAGCGGTATATAGCGGCTAGTATTAACCAGGAATATATTAGCATTTGGAGTTACGCGCTGACATCAACCAATAGAATGAGTAGAATGAGAGGGATAGGCAGGAAGACAGAGCAGAAGTGACACAACCGGTGTGGGAAAGCAATAAGAACACAATGTGAGTGTTGTGATAAATTGCTGAGTTGTTTTCAGGTTGGTGTCCATGACACGCCGGACTGGTTCTGATACATTACATAAATTCCAGTAGAAAATTTACAGGCAATCGCGTTACAACCACGTCAATTATACACGGTAACATCACATTCACGCATAGAAAACGTTTACGTAAACAGGAATACTAAATATATATACATCACATAAAGACATAATGGGGGCTCCTAGGTTACATACCACGTCTCCACTTGAATGAAATGTACCTCACTTTCATAAAAAATGTGTCATTAACTTGCATTCATTCAAGATAATTGTTCACTTATCCGGCAAACCATCGGTGTGATCTACCTATACAAGAAACAAACTTCTGAAAGTAAAATAAGCCAGTTAATAAATTAGTAGTGCTGCAAACGAGAAATGCAAAGCACAACATTAATAAAAGCTACCACAAGGATTGCAATACTGTGCTACTAATCAGGTGTGAATAAAAATTCCCGATACCCTCAGACACAGCTGGAAATAGACAAATATTGGAGATTCATAGCTCTACTCCGGACTTAAATATTTTACATGGCAGCCCCAGGATTTTAATCCCAGACCTAATTACAGCTTCTGTGATTTCATCCACTTAACACACTTTTAAATCTCACCACAAGTGTCCACGCGTTATCCATACATCAGGGTTGCTTCGGGTGATTACCAAAACTATACATTTAAAATAGAAAAATAATTAAAATGTCCTGGATAGTACCTTACACCAAACTCTCATCTGTAGGGCCCTCACTTATCAGCTATCACATCACCCACTTTAATGGTTTAAATTTCAGATTATGCTTTTACTAATTTGTCAAAACACTAACAGTAACCGTTAAAGCGTTCATCAAATATTTTGTTTTGTGAAAATAAGTATGTCATCGATAAATACGAGACAATCATGGAGCCTGAAATCAATCGTTTATTTCTCCATCGACCTTTTGAAAGTAGTAGGGGCATTGGAGAGTCCAAATCCCGTTCTTATCTCTCCCACCCCCCTATCTCTACCTGCCACTATCCTGACCTCAGATGCAGATTTGAGAAATATTTTGACCATCTCTGAGTATCAATTACATCATCGAACCCATGTTGCATATAAACATCCTTCTTCGTTCTAGAGTTCAACATCCTGTAGTCAATGCAAAACCTAAGCGGACCGTCTTTCTATTTCATCAACACTATGTTTGAAGGGAAAGAACTTTTGGATTCCGGATGGCACCTACATTCAGCATGTCCTTAACATATTGACGTACCTCCTCAAATATAGCAGGCGGAACTCTCATGTATGGTTGCTCGAAAGGTTTTTCATCAGTCAAGTAATTCAGTCTTGTACTTGATCAAATCAGTTCTCTCTAAGTCACTAGGGTTCTTAGGGAAAACATGACTCTAGTTACTGAGGGACTGAAAACCTTTCTATGGGATAGTTCTAACCATAAACACACTATCTATAAATGCTCGGAACTTCTGTTTATCTGAATGCACGGTACCCTCATTACAGACACTAACTAATCTATTTAACAAATTTTTTTGGCCTTTAACTCCAGTGTTACAGGTTACTATACACCCACAAATAGGGACCTTTACTCTTTTAGGTTTTTTCTTACCATGACCTTGACTTTTGTCTTGACCTTTCTTTTGACATTGGCTTTGACCTTGTCTTTTAGACCTGTTACCGTAGCAACCTTTTTTTTCCAATTACTGTTTCCTTTCTGACCATTCATGCTTGAATCTTTGTTCCCTAATGTTTCTAACTTTTCTAAAACTAGATTTATTGGCCTTTTCAAATGCACAAAATCTAACTTCTAATTTGGAGAGGACTAGAGCAAGATCTGGGCTATTTCCCAAAGACATTAACGGCTTGGCAATCAGGTTTATCATCACAATTGGCTTCCGCCATGTCACAGGTTTAGACAATATAAAACATAAGAAATACAACGGCATTAAACCCACATCCCTTACCAGCAAATGGTGACTCAAGTTAACCAAGTGAATGGGAATCCCCTGTCTATAAGGTACTCGGCTTCTGACACCAGCATTAAGTGATGTAGTATATAGCATCATTAAACAAAACGTTGACCTAAAAACAGCAGACTTTTCCAACAGTAGCTACATAACAAAATGGCAACAAAGAAACCACAAACTTCTTCAACTAGCAGCGAGCTAAAATCACCCCAGGGTGAATACCATCTTTAGACAGTTTAAAATTAACAGAAACCCTGTAGTTTTCCCGATTCTGAGTTTTTCTGTACCTGAGAAGATCAGTCCTCAATGTAAGTTCCTCCCAAAGTCAAAGTTAATAGACTCCAGGAAATCATTACGAAACAACAGTCATTGCCTAAGACTCGTTTCCAGACCACGAAATGACTCGGGATCAGAATAACTCTTGAACTGCCTTCACTCTACAAAAAACCCTAGCAGAGGCATTATTGTAACAGAGATCATTATATATTTCAGAGCATCCGTTAAAATTCAAAACCGGAACCCCTGGCTTGCTAGTCTAACGGTCAGCCGATCGAGCCTACGACGTGTTCTTTTTAGCCAAGCGGTATATTACGACGAGTATTTACTTCAGGAAAAAACTCGTCCTCGAATTTCCAGTGGTACGGAGATGCTCTTTAAAGTAACGCTTAGTATCAATCTTGAGTCCCTAGGAGTTACATGATATACAAAATCCTGAGAATGCAAAGAAGGAGATCCTGTTTATTATTGTAGACACTTTACGGAAGAATAAGCAGGTAAAAATGGAAACCTTATCATAGAGTCATTTCACAAATTTCTCCCGGAAGATGAGAACCAACTGGATTGAACTGTCACTCAAGCACACGCCAACATACTAGTGTTACTAAGACTGGGTATTGGGCCTTTCCAAATCACTCCTACTGGTCGCCCACCACAAAGAGCAACATCTGTCTTTCCACAAGTCAACAGTGATAGCACTGACTCTAAACACTCCGATTCTGACATTCCATTAGGATATAGCGCGCCGTTTTCTAGGATTGTTTTTTCCTAGTCGGAGGATGACATTCCATTGATGGAATTGACAAAACAATGGCAACAAAGACAAAATAGTAAACCGTCTGACATTCTTTGCAAATTTTCCAGATAAAGCAAAACTAGAGGCCTATAGTGCCTATGTCACTCATCTCATCAACAATACTTCAGATCAAATTTCGAAAAAAATTATGTTCATTGCTTCAGGGGGAGTAGGATGGTACAGAATTTGCTCTAACATACCTATTGGGCCCCACCCCTTCTGTCCAAGGGAGCCGAGACCCAAAGTTTATACGTCACCCCAAAATGCTACAAGTTCAAATTTACCAACAGGGGTAGAAGGTTTTAAAGGATTTGCTCTATTTCCCATATTGAGCCCTGTCTCCTGTCCCAGGGGTCAAGACCAACCATTTCAACAAATCTGATTCCCTTTCACCAGGTTTATTACAAACTGACTCCTCGTCACCTAAGAATGTTTAATGCTAAATTTAGGCAAAATCCAAAATCATCCTTACAAGCTGAGTAGAATTTCTAATTTCCCGTTTTGGGTCCCGCCCGCCCCTAAGGCCCACGAGTGCCGAGACCAAGCATTCATAAAAAATTGTTTCACTTTCTCCAAGGATGTTTCTGACCAAGTTTGATTAAAGTTCTCTGCGTCGTTTATGGCTAGTAATGATTTTTAGAAAAGAAGTTGACGGACTGACGGCGGACGACAGACGACGGACGACGTAGTATGCCATAAGCTCAGTCGGCCCTTCGGGCCAGCTGATCTAACAGGGGTAAACACAGAATAGCCACGACAGAATCTTTGCAGAGTGTGTAAAGTAAACTGGCATAAAGTTTCAGATAACAAAATCCTACAATGTGACAAATATAAATAGTAACTTTGTTTTGGGAATACAGATTGAAATTTATACCTTGCCCTGAAAAACGAAACTTAAATTATAAAGAATGCCACTTATACATACAGGGGTAATTACTGCCACTTTAGTTATTCATTGTGTTATACAGGTAAATACCTCATTACACGTAATTATGTTATTTTTCATAGAATTAAAGTGACATCACCGTAAAACGAGTATTTGCACTAATTTATCATTATTATTATTATTATTATTGCCTACATATATCAAATATACCACCTGCTAAACAAGGAGAGTTGGTGTTTTGGTGAAATACGCACATAAAGAGGTAAAGTAATAATTAATAATGTTTCTTACATGTAAACAAAAAAAATGGTTACCTACTTGACTCGCTCGTGACAACGTAGGTAATTACTGTCACTTAATTCGTAATTCTGAATGAACTAAGAATTGTCAAATAACATTTGCTACAACCATAACAAAATCAGGTTTTTCTCGTTTTTTTTTTTTAAATCCCAAACGTATGTTTGCTTATTTTGAGCTCGAGGCAGCTTCTTTCACCGTCGCTCCCCGTTGTTAAATACGCACCAGTTCTTTTCAATATTATATACACTCACATCTTCACGTTTTCTCACAAGCGCACTCGCTCATTTACATATAACTCGCAAATAAGACCAAATACAGACACACACAACACGTGCAGGTCACAGACAGAAATATTGATAGCAACAAAGTGTTTTCCACAATACATGTGACAAATACATATGTGCAATTCACATCGTAAAGTGACATTACTACCAATACAATAGACGTAAGTAATAATGTAATCTAATAGATATGTACCTTGTGACAGTAGTAGACAGTAGCTGACCTTTTCCTGTATAACAAGGAAAACATTAAGGAAACATTTATATAACCCGAGTCTATGTTACCCACAGCAACAGTTAACATATTGTAAGAATAAAAAAGATCTTTACTGGTGGGACATTGGTATGGTCCGTGCGTATCTTGTCAACTGTAGACATTAGAGTCGTTATTAGTGAGAAAACGATTTTTTGAGTACAAGGTATTTCTAATTAACCAGAGTTACACAAGAGAGCCCGACAGGGAGATGTAGAGAAAGGGAATACAAGTGAGACATGGGGGTCAGAGATAGAGACGATTATTATCTAAACACTCTACAAGGACATGTTGTGTCATGTAACAGTGCCTCCGACCAATATTATGCAAATTAGTGGACATGAAAATTACTTATTAAAATTCAATTTCTTAAGCACAGCAAAAATCTTCTTCCAACATGTCAGCTCTAACTGCGAAACAGAAAATCCTGTTAATTTAAATGTATTATCACACGTACTGCATCTCTTCAGTGCAAGCAGCACTTGTCTCACTTGAATTCCATATCAGACATATAAATATTTAAAGTTTAGAGAAAGTTAGTTCCATCTAAGATGTAGCGCCTCTGTATCTGTGACAGATGGTCTCAGAGTACAGCTGCATGATTTACTAATTAATATGTTTAAGTATTAAACAGTTGAGTAACGGAAAATGTATTTAAATGACATTGCCATACACATATACGTGAATTTACTTTCTGTCGATATACAGAAGAGGTGCGCACTGACATTTCTGAAAAAAAGCAAATGTAGTTTCTAGGTCGCTACGGAGATGCTAACAATGCACTTTCTATTTAAAAAGTAAGATGATGCATTGTATTTATAATCTACATTGTACAACACAGTCGGCCATTGTAGTTATCCGGGGTTACGAAATCTGTAAGCATTGGTGCGGAAATGATGCCGTCGCTATACACTAACACTATACAATAACGATCTATGACAGTGTCAAGAAAGACCTTCACAACAGTAGTTGTCAAGAAAGGGGAAAAAATAAGATGAAAAAAAAAAGAAATATTCGCGCGGCTTAGCAATCATGAAATTGAGACAGCAGATGTAATATTTTGTTATGTTAGCAACAAATAAAATAAAATAAAAGAAAAAAAAAAGAAAAGAAAAAGAAAAAAAAAAAAACAAACAAACAAACATATTACGACAGAGGCAAATAGTCAAACAAACAACATTATAATGACACTATAAAAATTGATGCTAATCTAGGAGGTTGAAAAGCAAATAATTTGACAAATATAGAGAAAGAACGAATATTGAGCAGTGAAAGAAACAGATTCATTAAGGTCATATATACAAATCCCACGCACCAACCATAGTTATTAACACCTATTAAGAAAGCAACGAGAAAATAGACTGGTTGTACCTACCTCCATCCTGAAATTCCCTGACCCTCTTAAAAATCTTGGTGAGACGTCAGTAGAATGAACAAATAATTAATGTCCGACTCAGCCGTTTTAATATTAAGTATGATGTTGGTTACCAGGGTGTCTACAGGTATATGGTATGGATAATGAATTCCTTGCTATATGACCACTTACATAGTTACAAGATACATATATCTTGAGTAATATCTAAGTAGTGTTGTCTACATAGATGTGCTCAGCCGTGAAGAGATTTTAAATAACACGACTTTTGAGGTTTTACCTAATATCAACATTAAATATTGTTCATTGTTCAAAGGACCACGAAATGCATGCGTCGGCAAAAATATGCATTTTTTTTCCAATTTCCCGAAGTACCGGCTTATCACAGTATTGGATGTGTCTACGCTTTAACCAACACAATTATTATGTAAAATAACACCTATTCATCCTGGTTTCTTTTAACGAAACTTAATATTGCAATATTTTATTTGCATTAAAATATATTAGATTTAATCCGCGTTATTGCACAGGAAACACGAATGGATTGGACAACAGTGACTACAGCTTACTGACGTCCTTTCAGTAACAAATTAATACTTGCAAAACTAGTTTATACGCTAAAGCCTAAGAATTTCTTTATATATGAATAGGAAAGCTTTTCGAGTTTAGTTTAAATAGACGTTTTGACAGCAGTTGTTTGATATGCAATGCAAATTGGGAATGGGAAAACAAGCTTACGGCTGTAACTGGTTCCTCTCCCGTATTACAAGCATTATGATGTTGGGCCGAACGATGAGTAAATATAGACACACTGTGAATGGACCATAAAGCATAACGATACGTGATAATTCACATAAATTATTTTAATATATGCATACTTGGATACTTTATAACCGTGGTACATTATGCAACCTTTTATCTTTAATGTTTTGGACACAGTTACACATATTTCTGCATTTTGTTTATCTTTGAGTTGTTCATACCCTCGCTGTAATGATTCAACAATGCGCAAACCATATCTGATAAAACAGCTTCGACGAATTCCTGTAGATTATACACAGATGTTTATTGCTGAAAAAGAATTTTGAATGGAGCTGATGGATTGTTCGTTCGAAGAGTTAGCCGACGAAGCTATGACAATTCGAACCGCCTATCATCTGATGACACCGTTCTAGAAATCGATTCAAGTGTCTTGTTTTGGAAGTATCACCAATTACTGGGATTAGCTTACCAGAAGAAATGAGTGACATATTCATAGCTTTAGCTATTTCAAGTGCTAAACTCCCTATATGGCAATATCATAAATAAAAAAATCTCGCATTATATCTTCCATCAATGTTGTCCACGTGTTTCTCTAGAACAAAACGACAGTGAGACGGCAGATAGTTTCATCACTTCACTGTATGGTCAAGGTGAGCTCTGTAAATATACAAAGTCAGGGACAAAACTTGAACCATATACCTAAAATCAATGTATGGATGTTCCGTCGGTAGAGTTTAAAATATACACTCACTGGTGCGTGTGTCACTGCCAAACTATTAGTGATAAATAACAACTTGAAATTACAGAAATATGACAATAAGGCCAAGGGTAGAAGCATTCTAGGAAAGAGTTATTCAGTGATGAGAAGGGAGTACGAGCTGCGACAGAAGTGTATATCACCAAGGCTTTAAGCAGACCATTGCTAGGTATTCCTGCTCTACAGAAACAACCTGGTTAACATAATTACAGCAGCAGTCAGTCTAGTTAGATAATAAAACAGTTTCCTATTCAAGGAACTAGGGAAGTTCAATGGAGAAAATTGAACGTAAAAGAGTAAACAGCTCTTACTATTACTCGACAAGGCGAAGGATGAACAGCATATGATTTAACTGTGATGTGTTATTTCCCCATTTGTGGAACCAACATATTGACGTTCAGGCATAGCGGTTGTGCCTAAGAAAGATGGGACAGTTCCTATTTGTATTGTCCTGACTCATCTGATAAATCCATGGGGAATAATATCAACATCCCTGTGTGGAACAAAATGTGCATGACTCGACAGATGCTAGGTTGGTTTTCCAAAATCGACTCCAAGGTTTCCCTAGAACGTGCCTCAATAGTGTTATCAATATTTATCACGCCTTTTGGATGGTATTGCTTTCCGAGACTTATATCACAGTTGGAGCTGTGCGCGAAAAGGACGGTGCACTCATATATGGCAAACGGACAAGAGCAACATGACAAACTACTTTATAGTATGATGAATAACCTTCAGAATGCTGCTGTCGTATTGAATGTGAGTTCTCTAAACCAAGTAATATTTGAAAACACGTCATTAACTCTGTTGAGATCATATCAGAATCTTGGAAGGTCCCAGAATATTGTTTTAAAGCCACCAGCTGATGTAAGGCGGGCATGGGTATCGTTATTCGTGTTAGCATTTAACAATATCTACAATTTCCTAGGAAAGCTCTTGTACGTTGCTGATAACCTGTCAGAGCACTATTAAGACGACAGGAACCTCCGCGGAATAAAATGATGGACACTCCAGTATCAGAGGTTGAAGGAAATAAGAATTGAATTCCACAAGGTTTTTGTCCGTGGAATCGTTCTGGAGATACTGTCAGGCTGTCTGGTCAGGATATGAAAGGCTTCGGAGTTCGTTTAATTTGTCATCATCCATGAAATTGACAAAGGCAATATCAAATTCTTAATTGATGCCAGCTATATAGAGCCGTGGTAAGGCCCACAGAAGCCAGCATGTCAAGAATACAAGTTTATTACCAATATCTGCCACTGTGTCTTGGCACAATACACGCTATATACACCATCCCTAGATGGTATTTTAGTAGCCAGTCTGATACTGTTGGATGTTCTCTAAGCAAGGTTTCCGTCAATACTGATTAACTGGACAACATTTGTACCATTCAAATCCAAGGAAACAACGTCAACGACGATCGTTCCAACCAGTAATGATAAACATTGCCTCGTTTTCGTGGACGTAACCGCAAGGGCTGGATGCTCACTTGTCCACATGGGCAGTGTCTGTTTATTTTGGCAAAATTCCATCTACTGATATAGTGGAAGGGGCATAACTTTCATAAAACATGTGCGATCTCTGAAATCATGTAGGAATGCGAGTCGTGATTAATAGTTCTGGTCTGTATATTTCTTGTGATATGAAGACAAGATACCATTAATATATCAAAGAGTGAAATTAACAGACTTTGTAAGGTCTTAATTGATATCAATAGTTGACATGATCCTGGCTTCCGAATTATTTGAAATTTTAACACAAAATGGTCAGTGAATTTAGTTTTAATACATTTCGTAGACCTTTTGATTATAACAAAAAGTTAAAAGTGAAAAAAAAAATATTTCGCTCTTTTGACCCAAAAATTATATCTCCTTTTGGTTGCTTATAAGAAACAAGCGGAAAATGAAGGCATGCGAGATAAATAAATTGCGACTGTTTCTAAATATGAAATATGATGACTTTACTATAGAAAAGAGAAGCTACTTGATGAACTGAGAAAGCATTGTAATTGTTACTTTTTGCTTTGATTCGGTATGAGTTATCTCCCTGTTTCACCCACAAGTCATTAATCAGAACACGTGGTTGATATATAACACCTTTATTATCATTTTATTTAACAAAACTATATCACGTTAAACTGTTATACTTTATATGTATTGTATATATGCTATCTTTACAAATATTTGATTATAACTATGACACACAAACTAATGCACACTAATCTACTGCATAAATCTACTCAATCGTTTTCCAATCGTACGACAGTCCAATATCAGCATCAACACCTTACATTAACCGTAAATTAACGTCTTTTGTGTTTAAAGTTTTCTATAATGCATTTCTGTTTATGAGCGTTAATGTTATATAGCAGTTATCAAAGCAAAACACACCTGTAATTCGGGACAAAAGAATGTTTTTTACATATCGAATGGATGTTTAATTTGAAAAAAAGTATGAAACGCACTGGAATTTAAATGACACTGGTTGAATGTCTGCTAGGTATGTTATGATTTACTCCATTACGCTTATGCTCAAAGAGGTGTGTATCTGAAAAGGTATATTTGTCACTGCAGATTCAATAATCTTGCTATTATCTATTACAACATATATATTCTTCCTACTTATTTTCACAGGTTAAACAGAGATATCCTATACAATTCAAATGTGTGAAACCTATGTGAACTTTTATCTGGACACTTATGTTTAAGATTCCATGTTTCTGCATTTATAACAATTTTTGTGTAATTGCAAACAAAACTTGAAAGATTGAAATTTTGCAAATCCAATCAAATGTGATTAATGATCAGGACACATGGTTGGAAATGTCTTTCAATAAGTACGTTTAATAACCAAAGAAACTTTTCCCTGCCGTATAAAGCATCCTTGTTATCCGGCCTTGACCTCAAAGGTAATCGTGATGTATACCTGCTGCAGGATTTTCGTGCCCACCTCCTTCCCGAAACCTGACGCTTGCACCGACATCCTTCCGTACTTGCTACATCACCATTATCGTGGTCGTTTCCCGTACCCGTTTCCTGATCATTGTTCTGGCATCCTCCTTTGCCAAGCCTTCCCCAACCGTTACTTAACTTTTACTTTGACAGCCCTCCACACCCGATACCTGATCAAAACTCTGGCAGCCGAACACACCCGTTACCTTAGCATAACTCTGGTAGGCCTCCACACCCGATATCTGATCATAACTCTGGCAGTCCTCCACACCTGTTACCTGACCATTTCTCTGCAGCCCTGCGCTAACAGCTACCCGATCACAAGTCTAACAGCCCTCCACACCCGATACCATATCATAACTCTGGCAGTGCTCCACACCGTTACCTGATCATTATTCTTGCAGCCCTCCACACCCGATACCTGATCATAACTCCGGAAGCCCTTCACACCGTTACATGATCATAACTCTGACAGCCCTCCACACCCGATACCTTATCATAACTCTGGCAGCCCTCCACACCCGATACCTTATCATAACTCTGGCAGCCCTCCACACCGTTACCTGATCATAACTCCGGCAGCCCTCCACACCCGATACCTGATTATAACTCTGGCAGCCCTCCGCACCGTTACCTTATCATAACTCTGGAAGCCCTCCACAC
Source organism: Ylistrum balloti (assembly GCF_031769215.1). Taxonomy (NCBI): domain Eukaryota; kingdom Metazoa; phylum Mollusca; class Bivalvia; order Pectinida; family Pectinidae; genus Ylistrum; species Ylistrum balloti. The sequence continues at coordinate 834,809 of NW_026781959.1, forward strand.
CCGATACCTTATCATAACTCCGGCAGCCCTCCACACCCGTTACCTGATCATAACTCCGGCAGCCCTCCACACCCGTTACCTGATCATAACTCTGGCAGCCCTCCGCACCGTTACCTTATCATAACTCTGGCAGCCCTCCACACCCGATACTTTATCATAACTCTGGCAGCCCTCCGCACCCGTTATCTTACCATTTCTCTGCAAGCTTCAGCACCCGTTACATGACCATTATTCTGGCAGCACTCCGCATCTACCTAATCATTATTATGACAACCCTCAACATCCCTTACCTGACCATTTCTCTGGCAGCCCTCAACACCGTTACCTGATCACAACTCTGGCAGCCCTCCACACCCGATACCTTATCATAACTCTGGCAGCCCTCCACACCGTTACCTGATCATAACTCTGGCAGCCCTCCACACCCGATACCTTATCATAACTCTGGCAGCCCTCCATACCGTTACCTGATCATAACTCTGGCAGCCCTCCACACTCGATACCTTATCATAACTCTGGCAGTAATCCACTACTGTTACCTGACCATTTCTCTGCAGCCCTTCGCACCAGTTACCTGACCATTACTCTGGAAGCTGTCCGCGCCCTTTACCTAATCATTACACTGTCAGCCTTCTGCGCCCTTTACCTAATCATTACACTGTCAGCCTACCGCGCCCTTTACCTAATCGTTACACTTTCAGCCTTCTGCGCCCTTTACCTAATCATTACACTGTCAGCCTTCCGCGCCCTTTACCTAATCGTTACACTGTCAGCCTTCCGCGCCCTTTACCTAATCGTTACACTTTCAGCCTTCTGCGCCCTTTTCCTAATCGTTACACTGTCAGCCTTCCGCGCCCTTTACCTAATCGTTACACTGTCAGCCTTCTGCGCCCTTTACCTAATCATTACTCTGTCAGCCTTCTGCACCCTTTACCTAATCGTTACACTGTCAGCCTTCCGCGCCCTTTACCTAATCGTTACACTGTCAGCCTTCCGCGCCCTTTACCTAATCATTACTCTGTTAGCCTTCCGCGCCCTTTACCTAATCGTTACTCTGTCAGCCTTCCGCGCCCTTTACCTAATCGTTACTCTGTCAGCCTTCCGCGCCCTTTACCTAATCGTTACTCTGTCAGCCTTCCGCGCCCTTTACCTAATCATTACTCTGTTAGCCTTCTGCGCCCTTTACCTAATCGTTACACTGTCAGCCTTCTGCGCCCTTTACCTAATCATTACACTGTCAGCCTACCGCGCCCTTTACCTAATCGTTACTCTGTCAGCCTTCCGCGCCCTTTACCTAATCGTTACACTGTCAGCCTTCTGCGCCCTTTACCTAATCATTACTCTGTTAGCCTTCTGCGCCCTTTACCTAATCGTTACTCTGTCAGCCTTCCGCGCCCTTTACCTAATCGTTACTCTGTCAGCCTTCCGCGCCCTTTACCTAATCATTACTCTGTCAGCCTTCCGCGCCCTTTACCTAATCGTTACTCTGTCAGCCTTCCGCGCCCTTTACCTAATCGTTACACTGTCAGCCTTCCGCGCCCTTTACCTAATCGTTACACTGTCAGCCTTCTGCGCCCTTTACCTAATCGTTACTCTGTCAGCCTTCCGCGCCCTTTACCTAATCGTTACTCTGTCAGCCTTCCGCGCCCTTTACTTGGCCTTAGCTTTGGTCGCATTGCCATGTGTTTGTACGGAGCAATGATCATAAATCGAGTAAATGTAGCTATCGGAGCCGAAATAAAGGTACCAATCGCAAAAGGAGGGTAAGATAGACAATCAGGAGAATTAGGAGTAGGCCAGACCAGTGATCAGGTATCAGGTACGGGGGTTTCAATGTTAATGGCCAATTAACGGCCATAGAGGACAGACAGTGCAATGGTCAGGTAACGGATATGGAAGACAGGTCATAACAATGGTAAGGTAATGAGCACGGGAGACTGACCATGACAAAGGTGTGGTAGCGGATACTAAGGAAAGTCAGAACAATGATGAGGGTATGGAGCAGTGCAGCAATGGTCAGGAAACGGGTACGGAATGCTACCACAGTAAAGATCTGGCTATTGTTTAAAACCTAAAAACTGTTTCTCGAAGCTCGTGGTAACATGAGGCTTAATATTTTTTTCTTCGGTAAGTTCCTCTTCTGGAAAAAATGCCGGGACTTCATTTTTCCAGTCAATGATATGAAAATACTTTACAACTGCGACTAATGGGATCCAAAGAACAGAGGACATGACCAACAAAAATGCAACTACCAGACACCACCATGGCAACGGGACGGTCACCGGGAAACCCTGCAAACATACGAAAGACCAATGTAAAGATATATCAATAGATGAATGTCGTTTGATTAATTTTGTTGTGTCTTTAGACTCGTGTCAACATACATCATTGTATTGTAATTGTCATGTTGATATGTATAGAAACATTTACATAAACCATTCAGAGATAACTGTGTAACAAAAGCTATTTAAAACCAGAATTTTGTTTCGTTATCATTTTTCTTCCACAAAAAAGGTATTACTATTAATAAAAATTTACTGAAGATCTGCCCATTAATTTGGTTTAAATAATGTATCTTCTTAGAAATGGACATATTGATGCGGCTAATATTAGAAATATCTCATCGCAAAATTATATCAAACTGATTTATTCTGATCACGACACACACACACACACACACACATACATACATAGCACACATACAAACCTTACATTACATACATACAATCATAGATTTAGTGTTGATTTGATGCGGTCTTCACAAATAGTGCGAAATCAAATATTCATCACACAGTAAATAGTTTACCTTTGTCGCATCCCATATATCGTATGATAATCCATCAGAAAACATTTCTATGATGCTGGCGAGGAATATGATCACCATAGCGACTGGACCTACATACTTCCAGCATATCAAGAAGAAGTAACTGGGCCGTTTGCCAATCATCATCTCAATATCATAGGACAATCTGAAATCCAGAACATGTTATTAAAACATGGGTATTGTTTTCATTCACGGGTTCAAATGAATCGTGCTTTAGAAATAAGGACCGCACTGGAGGAAAATGGTTTCCTAATCAAATAGCGGGCAACTAAACAGAAATACACATTTCATTTACTTAACTTCAGGTTCAGTATCGGTTTGGGTGTATGGTTTAACATACACACATGATCAAATGTAAATATTTTTTGAGTAAGATCAACTGAAATCATATTTACATCAATTTACTGGCAATATTTGTTGAAAGATTTATTGAGATCGCCTCTCATTAAAGTGTGATTTGGCCCAGGAATTGAAAATACAGAGCTATAACTAAATGCAGATTTACTTTAGTGTATTAGATACAAAATAAGCCAAATAGTGATGATATAAATGTAGCCATTTCAAAAGGTTTTGGAAAATTATTCCTCCATTAATTTCCCCATACTGAATTTTTCTTTTGTCTAATTTCAAACCGACAGATGCTTTTCACTTTGCCTCAATTATTCTAGTTAACGCTATAAGAAGTTATATTAGCAAATTAACCAACAGAAAAGAAAACAAAATGCTGAAAATAACTAACGCTGAATACAAACGACCTGAATATGACCACTGCAGGATGCATACGTATTACCCATCCAAAAAGTCGTACTTGTATGTAATTTATTACATATACAATGTACAGATCATTATGTCCTGCATTGTCATATGCTTTGCGAATATCACAAAACTGCATTATATCTGACTGCTTAACGCTTTCACCATAAATCGATAGCATTAATCAAAATGTGGATAGAGAAACAGATACTGTATAAAAATCATTTGAATTTTTAAAAATATTTATTTATATATTTATACTGTTTTATAAGAACATGAGTCATAGTTACGAATGTTTACGTTAAACATTACCTGTTATAGTCGTTTATGTTTGACATACTTACTGGTCCAGGCCATATATATGGGAGACAGCTATACACTCTATAAAGGCGATGATAAGTAGAGGAATGTTTGCAGAGAAGGCGTCGAAGAGGAAAAACACGTATGAGCCAGTGGATGTTGTGAAACACAGCGCAATGATGAATGAGAGCAGACAAACCACACCTGAAATAAATGATGGTTAAGATACCATTAATTATACATAAAATACAGAACGAGGTACTATCAGACAGTTATACAAGCATTACATGTGAACTGGAGTCAAATAAGTTGTTGACACGTCACCATTACTTCTAAGGATTTCAATGTAATTTCATACTTTATTTGTTCTTAATGTATATTTCATGCAGTCAGCATGGCCTCAAAGTTATATTGTTGCTATTTCCACTTTCACATTATGTTACCGTTTGTAATCCCTTGATGCATTTTGTGACGTATCATTAGAATAAATGATGTTGCTTGTTCTCCAAGGAAATCGGTTTATGAGAATGATTTCCGCCTTATGAAGGCGTGGCCGTTTGTCAGTAAAACTGAAGACGATGTAATGGCAACCCATTTAGAAGGATTTACACACTGAGGTTGGAGTTTCATTATGATTTGTGTTGATCTTATTGATGCATGTAACTAGAAAAGGAGTCTTTTGCCAAAGAGACGCTTCATACCCTTGGCGTGCACCTCAGGGTAAGCAATCGGTTTCATTTTACAAAAGATAGATACTAAAATGTATACAACCATACCACACATGATTTCCCTGCGAACCCCTGGAAAGAGCATCATGTCGTTGATGGAGGTGAGAGCGCCTTCTAACGTGCCGAACATGCTGTCCAGACCGAGAGTGAAAAGCATAAGGAAAAATAGGATAGACCAGAGCTGTGCCACCGGAAATTGGTTGATCGCCTCTGTAAACGCTATAAATGCCAGACCTGTCCCAGAGCCAGACTACAGCAAAATAAAAATTTTAAATTACTTAACTTGTTGTGATTTTTGGGTGGCTGCAATTTTTGCGACTATACCAGACGTTTAAAGCGAAAAAGGATGTCATTTCATGGATCTCATTTATGTACTTATTTTCCTCAATTAACAATTGTGAAAGAAAAACTTGAAAATAACAACTTTTACAGTCTTACACTTTGTAACAAACACAAAATTATATTATTGCATTACGATATGGTATCTGCTGTTGTGGATACTTACAGCAATAAGTAGGTCATACGAATTAAATTAATGAATTGACCATGCAAGAGTGATTTTGATATAATTTTTATTAACATTAATAAAGAAGCATTTTTCTTATATGGAGAATTTAGAAATTGCATTCCTACCTGTGATATCATAACGGGAACAGAATTAATTTCATGGCTTTTTACCATTTAGTGTCACACGCCACATAACTAGTAGCTTCTTCCCGTGAATGAAGAAGGTCATGCGTTAATTTGTTCAATCTAGATAATTGGATTATCTCAAAGAGTGTGTTCAGCAAATAATAACCATGCAAATAATTGATGATTTCATTTTGCGAGAGTTTGCTCCCCTTCTTGTTGTTTTACTCTAGGTCAATAAAACCAGAACCTTTGCCTACTTGTGGTTTTTAACAAAAGGGGGATCACTGCTTGTTGACTAGCATTTAGTTTAGATATGAAGGTTGTATGGTATCGTCAACCAATTACAAGCGTAGTCTGATGCAAGTCATGTATGTGATGTTTCCTTTTTCTTATCTTAAATGATCTTTGATTATTCAGCAGCACTAAGAATGACTTAAGCCCGTGTTATACATTGTATATGGTGATATCAATAATAAGAATGACACCATTAATGTTGCCTGAAGTGCTAACCTCCACCAGGATTGTTTTGAAGTCACAGGTATGGTTGACATGGGAGTGTCCGTTAGTGATCACATCGCTACCATTACCATACTTTTCAAGACACTCCTCGTAAGCTATTGTAGCTTTGAAACCTGGGAAAAAAAATATCGAGAAGGATAAGAAAACCAAGCGAAAAACAGTCTATGTCATTTTGTAAATCTTGAGACTAAATGAAAATGCGCTTTACAATAAGTGAGTAAAACCAAATATGTTATTAATTTGATCATGATTTGACATCTGGTGTAAATCAAATTTGATCATCTACGTTGTAAATCTTTAATTAACACTTTTCTAAAGTTTTATAACCAACAAATGGTGATATTAGTTAGTACACATACCTAGTAGAAAGAACAATTGCCGACATGTTGATACATATCAATATATTTAGCTTAACCAGTTTGGTGCTCGTGTAAAAGGATCATAAATCTACTATAGATTGAAACCAATTACCCTGAACTCTGTTTACTGACCGTTACTGTGATGAAGGTGACACAAATGTCAGCGTTATATTATATATCAACTTTTGGCGGAAATTTCCTAACGTGAAGGTTATTTACAAAGAATAAAGGTCAACTTACCGAGTATGGAGAAAACGACTGTAGCAGTGAATATGGAAGTGAAAAAGTCACAGATGGTTACAAAATAAGCCTGTTTTGCGAAGTTGTTTCTGACGGGGTTGTAGGAGGAGAGGGCAATCAGACAGCCAAACGCCAAACCGAAGGAGTAAAAAATCTGAGTGGCAGCGTCCAGCCATACCTTAGGGTCGAGCAGGGACTTCCACTGGACAAAGCACGTTAATGAGCTGAGTAGTTTATATATAGTTAAAAAAACGGAGACCGATCGTAATTTCAATTTGCTTTCTGTAGTTAGATTTGTTTACCAGTTCAATCATTTGTCAAAAATAAATACATTACGATGGGAATTTAGTTAAAGCATTAAATTAGTGAGAAGAGATAAAAATGACATTTATAATACTGCATACCTCTGGTACAAACAAGTGCCATAACCCTTTCTCAAATCCACGCAAAGTGATACCTCTGAAGAAGAATATAACGAGCACCAAGTATGGAAACGTTGCTGTGATATACACCACCTGTTAAGAAAGAATAACAAACATTTGGGTTTAAAATTACTACAAGATAGCCATGTGAATACCTCTATGAAGACTTTGACTAATGCTTTTTCAAATAGTTTTTTTTTTCAAAAATGCTATGGCATATTTTATTTGAAAGCTATTTACTATAATGAACAGTTAAGGTCATAACATACTATGAATCTTTAAATTCTGCATTGTTGCATTTTTGTGGGTTTCTCGATATTTCCATCATTTCGAGGGAAAAAAGAAAATTCCATGAAATGTCATGGCACACTGTTACAACTGTGTTGAAAAATATCACTCCCTTGACCATTTTTAAACGTATTTTTGATTGAAATTTTTCAATAAATTGCAACAATAAATTTTGAAGAGCGGCGTGTATGTTAAGAGAAACATGTATAAGTTATTACCAGGTATTCTGATGAACAGATTATGATGTCACACGTGTTCCATTTACGAATATTTCTTATTGTTTTGGTACCTTCCAAACCTTTTAAAAATATTCTGTCAACACTTAAAGTCAAAGACAAACTGAATGTATCCGTGGTTCTAAATAATTCAAATTCTGCTGGTTTAACACTACTAGTGGGACTCAACATTTGTTTGTTTGTTGTTGGCATTACGTGCTTGCAGCAGTTATAGTTATATGGAAACTTTGCAAATGATACACACAGGGGTATGTTCAAAGTGTCATTACACTGAAATAATATATAGCTGACAACTTTTTCAATGCTTAATCATTATTGTTGACGACTTGAAGCGGACGTCAATAGCAAAAAAGAAGAATACAGATGTATTGGATTTCGACTCGTTGAATTTAGATGTAAAGCCTTTTTAAAAAATCTTTATTGATCAATGTCGTAATAATATGGCATTTGGGAGGACGCAAAAAACGGTCATTCGGTATACAGAGTGAGCGTAAATGGAAGTATTCGACCTGGGTAAGACGGAGGATATAGTACTCTCAACTCTCATACTTAGTATAGTACAGTTAAGTAGCATTAGAATGTATGCTTCACCAAGAGGCAGATACCAAAATACCGTAGTCTCCCACATACACACGCATTCAACACCTATACACTTCTCGTATATATAGAGAGGAAAAATACTATAGTTGTTGACTGGACGTTAACAATGTGAATCCAGGTCTCACTCTTACCAACACAGGGTAACCGTGATATGGACATTTTCGTATTTACTTAGATAAACCTTTCCAAATAAAGTACTGTTGATAGAATATTTACCTGTCTCAAGTCACAATCTTATTTTCAACATTTTCACATTGTATGCACAATCACAAATAACGAATATGAAAAGAGGATTTTAAAACAACACTGAGGCTTTTATAATTTTCTCTTCTGGAAATCAGCTTTGATTACTTCGCAAGTTGCATATACCTTTCCTGAAGATTTAATTCCTCTGATGAGACACAGGTACACAATGGTCCAACACACCAACAGTGACACGGCCAACTTCCAGTTGATGACACTCGGCGATTCAATTGAGGGTGCTATGTCTAAGGTTTGTCTGTACCAAAAATAGGAGGTGGAGCCACTTTTCTTTGGAGAGAAAGAAATGATACAAACTGATACAGAAGGATTCCGGTATAAATGTGCTTGGGATGCATGCTATCTTAAGAAATTAAAACTACACAATACTTACTATAATACTAGGCAGTCATACTTGTATCATTTATAATTAGTGACATGTCTGTATGATTTATTGACTATGTGTCTATGTATGGTATTATATTTGTCGTTGAATGTACCTATATATTCATATATTGCTAGAGACAACAACTATCATTTTACTAAGGCATGTGTTGAATAAATGCACGTGTTCTGTTAATTTTCAAAATTACAACTCTATTGTGTTTGACCGGGCTTGAAATATCGCTCTCAGCACTGGTACATTTGAAAATTATGGGATGTTTCATATCCCATTACTACTGAATAAATCATGTTTAATCATGCCGCCATTATATATCTTCCAAATTTATTTGTTATACATGAAGCTATCTACTGTATATATGAATGTTACTAAACAATAGCAGAGACTATTAATCCATGATATTCAGCATAATTCCAGCCTTCACCATCACATTCATTTCCCTTCCTTCATTCTCTGTACATGCTGTGCAGCTACATAAAATAGACTCAGTGATGTTATATGCTGTCCTATAAATACACAATGTACTTGTTTCTGAAGCACATGCACTTCTGCAATATGCTTATCCAGACACTCTGCGTAGTTTAGATGTTGCACAAACCTGAAAAGTTTACACACTGAATCATGTGAATTTTATGTGTAACAGAAATTAATCTTTCGACTTATATGTCGAGTTATGAAAATGTTTATAGACGTGATAATAGAACTGGTGTTGAGAAAGATGTGATACTTCTAGTAAAAAAAGAGAGACGTTTTGATCTAGTGTCAGATGATATTGCAAGGATTTAAATTGAAGTTGATTGTCATGTATTCAAATGAAGTTGTTTATACAGGACCGAATCGATTGCTGTGTACTAGAATAACAAGCTAATATGCTTGACACAGTAATTGATACCAATACTGATTTAATTACTACAGGGGACATAATTGACAATATGTTAAATAAGATTCATTTTCGTTAACTTAATTAGTGAAACTTCAAGAGCAACCCAGACCACTTCACTTTCGTTTGACATTGTCCTCACTAATAAAAAGTCCAAAAATATTCTGTACGTCCATCAGTTAATAAAAGCATCTGATGCCAAGTTTCCAATATTTGAACGTTACACTTATATGATATGGAAATGTAATGTGTTTTTCATTAGACTAATATTGTTAGTAAGAACTGTTTGTACTGATATTTCAGAATAAAACGTCGAGAACAGCGACTGCTGTTTAACTTCATTAATGGTTTCATCCAGCCCCATATTTCAACTTAAAATATCAGCATTCGTCCAAATGATAGCACCAGATGAATAACAAAAAAATGTCAAATGTATTCATAAAAGTTCATCTCAACTTTTAGGTCACAAATTAAAGACAGAAAAATCCAAGTTATTGATTTTTTCATGAAAGCATCTTGTTCGACTAGGAAATGTTGTCAATTCAGAGTTTAAATCTAATGATGAATCAATTGTTCTACGTCATTGCATGATAATTTAAACCACCTAGCCATCCTTAGATAAAAACTAAATGTTTTATAACTATTATTTACATTTTTACTTCCCCTCCAGATCTTGAGTCTCCGGTTCTTGGAGTAACTAATACTCCTTGTATTTTTGAAACCATATTGATGTCTATCTATCTCTCATTATAGTATTTAATAAAACATTAAAAAAAGTGATGTATCAAAATAAAAACTAATTTCAGTGACGTTAATTTTTCATGAAATCAAAGAAAAATGTAATATCTAAGTATCATTTAAACCATCTGAACGAAGACGAAAATCAAAAGTAAAACAAGCTTTATATCCAAAGCCTTAACCTTTAACTGTTTTTTATAAATCATACAACGAGTAAGTATAACCATTAGTACTGATCAACAAAATAAGAAGAATTTGGTATACATTTTCACACATTAAGAAAAAGATAAAAAAAAAACTTCAGTTGTCTTTTCAAAAAATGAAAACCGAACAGTCCAGATTACTTCCAAAATTAGTTTGAATGTTGCCTCACAAGTATCTCTATTTCTCAGTTGTACTATGTGTATATGATAGCAAAGAAAAGGAGTGAAAAAAGAGACAAAACTTAGCCTTTTTAATACACTGAATTCCACTTTCATGCAATGGGGATTGGATGCTGGATTCTGACAGAGAGAGAGCGAGAGACAGAGAGAGAGACACACACACACAGAGGAGAGAGACAAAGACAGACAGACAGACAGAGAGAGAGAGAGAGAGAGAGAGAGAGAGAGAGAGAGAGAGAGAGAGAGAGAGAGAGAGAGAGAGAGAGAGAGAGAGAGAGAGAGAGAGAGAGAGAGAGAGAGACACACACACACACACACACACCCACACACACACACACACACACACATACATACAGACAGACAGACAGACAGACAGAGGGAGAGAGAGAGAGAGGGGGGGAGCTAACATTATAAATATGTTTATTCATATGCAAATGTGCATTCAAATCCTTGAAATATTAAAAAATAATTTGGATAAATTAACATGAATCTAAAAATATACACGAGTATTACACTAAAACTAACATTAAAATGGAGTTATTTCCCCTTTATCAAATATCTTAGTGAATATGTTCTAAACGTTGTCTTCTTGTCCTAGGAGAAAAATAATAAAGTCTGCTCTCTAAACCTTTTGAAATAAAATAAAACCTTTATGAAGAGACTGCTCAAAGAGATGACTGAAAAATTGCAAAGAGGGTTTTAGTGCCGATTTAGTGTTAGCTTTCCCCGCTTTGCCTTGGATTTCTTAATCTAAGAGGACGTAGCATTACTATGGAGAATATTCATAGCATGCTATAAGATGAGTCCCAGAAAATATCATAAGATGACGTAATTGCTAAAAAGCATGCTTCACCAGAATTGAAGGAGCATATAAAAATATAAAAAGGGTCATAACTCCAATAAAAATAAGCGCTATTGCAAGGGTACAGCAGCATATTATGTCAATAATGTCAACAAGGATACGATGCACTTAAAACAATTTTTGAAATTGTCCTTTAAGCAATATAGTCCTGACCTCATCTTTCTCAAAGTTTATAATTAAATAACTAAATGCGCGATATTATAATTAACTTGAAACCATTGGGTTATGTGTCTTCTGCTTCAGTTGTACCATCACGATTATACAATAAATCTGAGACACCTGCAAGCCTTACATGTGTAAGTCTCTACAATAGAATCTGGCGTTGAGTGGTACGTACCTGACATTCCGGATTTACGACAGTGACGTTGCCTACGGTTGTTGAGGGACAGACTGACCAAGGAAGAGGACTTTGAAAGCTCTGTACAAGGTAGATGCAGCACCATGCCATGATGGTGTTGTAATACAAGGCAAGGTTAATGGACACTCCCGCGGAAGCCAATCCTAAACCCTGTAGAAATGGCGAGACTTGATTCCAGGCCCCGACTGCCCCCTTCCGGAGGCGCTGACCAACGGCTAGCTCGAGGTAGAATAGAGGAATTCCCTCAATAACCAACATCACGGCGTACGGAATGAGGAATGCTCCTGGAAAGAAATGAACAGGTGCATTTACTAAGCTGTACATTCACAGTTATACATTCTAAATTTTGCAAATCATCGCTAAATTATATTGAATCTTTTGCTTCTGTAATGCAAGCTTAGTAATGGACACATACCAACACAATCAAGGCTTCAAATGTCATGAAAGTTTGAAGTATTTAACTAATTTCTACATCAAATCATGGTCGAAGTTATGACGTTCTATTCAGTTGTCTTGATTCATTATAACACATGTTTATATTTGATGCATTACTGTCTGTATTTTGTGAATTAGAGTTTACTGCAAGGTCGGTACCGTTGATGTGACCAAACATGACAGACCACATCTTCAACGGAAATCGTAAAATTATAATTCACTCACTCTTCAAATATTACATGTCGCTTTAAGTTTATACAAGGTAAAGCTCATGTTGTTAAACTTTATCTTTTCGTCAGTACGCTCTAATTTGTAATAACTCTGTCAAATATATTTGAGTACCACCATTTTCTATTGGCAGACCTTTCAAAACTCGACCAGTGGATGTATTTCATCAAATATTTTTAGTTCTTAATGTAAATCGTCCAACACCAATCTATTTTAAAACGTCACTCGAAAATGCAAATATGTGAATGTAGCTAAATGTTCAAATATCACAGATAAGTAAGCTAAAATGGTATATTAATGAAATACACATCAATAAAAAATTGCAATAAGTTAGTATAAGGCGCGCAAAGATTAGAGACAACTTGATTTTTCTATACCGGGAGACAGATTTCTACAAAATATACATTTAAACCATAACCAGATGGGGTAGAACAGATAGCAGTGCATAACCTGATATACCATCTGGTTTACATAGGGCTAAACGGGAAGCTGGTGGCAGAATGGAATTATATATCTATATTTACCTTCTGGTGGCACAAGCTGGGCTACGTCTCGGTCATAAATTTATGCTCATATGACACGCAACGAAAAGATGTCTACAATGTCTGTATCGCTAAAACTAACATAATTTGGTCAGACTATACACAGCTATTTTCCATTTCTCAAACATGGATATTTTTAGTATATTGTAATAAGATTATAGAGTCCTAATTGAAACAAACATGAAGTTTTATGTAATTACTCCATAACATAAAACTGTCGTCTTTGGTATTATCTGAGAGATATGAGATTACTTCAAAAATACATTTTTTTAGTTGCTTTGAGTTCAAATAAAATTAAATTGTATTTACTAACTTTAATGACTAATTGATTTGACGTAATGAAGCACGACAAATTGGAATTGGAATTGATGCTTAAGGTTTGTTATTGCTTCATTGTATAAAATATATTTGAAGTCCATTTTAAATACAATTTATTTAGTTTAATGCATGCTCTGGGGCCCCTTTATGGTCATCTATGATCATTAATTAACACCAATGTATATGGCCTACCTGATGCTAGAAAGTAGCATGTTATGGTATATCAAAAGACACGCGTTCAAACACTCAACACGTTTGGTAGGTTTGGCCTTGACCTTTGGTCAGTTTTTCATTTGATCCGACATTCGACCCTTTATTCAAACATGATAGTTGAAAGCATCTTTGTAAAATAGAAAAGTGCAAATGATATGAAACTTGGCCGAGAACAACCCGCTTAGTTTTGTAAAGTAAAATAATGTTATCCATGATTTATCAGAAGTACTTGCTAAATCTTCATGAGGTTTCCCAAGGCCCGTAGTTATGGCTGTTTGATATCAGAACAAACTGATATTATAGGAGGTAAATGGACCACACCTGCATATTGTTACTCAACAAACAAAAAACAATTACATTGTAAGAGCAAAGTATAAGGCAGATATCATAAACTAACGTCGAACCAATTCATCTCTTGATATGCATTAGTCTACACATTTGATTCCCTTCTCTAGAACGGCAGAGAAACAAGAAAAACAAAAACAAAATCAAGAACTTTTGGTTAAATCAGGTTGAAATAACATTATTTAATGGATTCGCTGTTGAATAATTGTGTATGCTTCATTGCCTCATTGTATATAACTTGAAACAGCCGTGTGGACACGTCTGACTTTATGATTTCAATAGAACATAAGGTCAATTGTGTGTTTTTTGTGACTTTGGTCGATGGACCAACATCTAATCATGATGTTAGCTTAGACATGGTGTTGGGGAGAGTTGTGGCGTGGCTATATTGGGAATAACACGAATGTCTTATGTATCTCAATTTTAGTCAATTACCAACGGAATTCAATACAGTTGGTATGTGCAGTCCCCTTCATGAAATAAAGATTAGGGAATCTTAGAAAAAGACACGATGAGAAGTGGTTATGTTTAAATCAATATAACACCATTGATAAGAAAGTCATAAAAAGGTAATGAAAGCACAAAGAAAAAACCTACATGTCAACAAAATTATGTATTGGACTCAATTCAATAAAACAAGGACAAAATAAAATCTAACATAATTAGTCGGGGACATCAAAACAAGTAAAAAGACACTAAAAGACCAGGTGTTCAAAAAGAGTAAGCGTCTTATGCTTCATCATCGATGACACCCGTTTTTTAAAACTTCGTCAATCCAAATACAACGGATACAACAGGTATGTTAATGAGCATCAAACACGTCCAGGTTTATAAAAACATAAAACTTCTCAATCATTTCCATCACCTTGCACCTCTCGAATCCCTGTGTTGTAATTTTGTCTGTCAGCTGCCAACAGCTTATACGAAAACCGTGATATTGTGAACTAACCCTTGAATATCGAATCGACTGCTTTTCGATAAATTCAGTCTCATATTAAAAACAAAAACAAGTCGGCTAAAAGAGTGGCAAAATGTGTTCCCACAGGTATTTTGATTATCTGTTGGAACACCTTAACGCCAAACTCGATGAAGATGTTGTCAGCCAAAAATTGGATCTGTTTAACCAATTTTCCCCTTATAGTTCATCTTCGATTTGGAATTAGTTTTACCAAAGTACGCTTCAGTCTAGTTCACAACAATATATTTGTACAGCCGTTCACCTTTCTTTGAAATGAAAGCTCTCAGGAAAAACAGAGAGAAGGTTTCTATCAATATTGGATCATTTAGAACAGTCTCATTCTGCAAGTTAAAACACAGATTAAAACAAATAAGTACACTAGTCCTTAATCAAGAAATGCTCCACGACCTTATTGCACGGCATAGGATAGCAATTATTTTCTAATTAGTTGGGAGACTTATCCGCATATTACTGGTTTAATTGGTGTTAGTATTGTAGTATTGTCTGCTGTTTGAAGTGCTATCTATATCTACAACTCCGCGTGCAGTACTCATTTTCTGGATTCATTCCAAGCTAAATTGTTACCTATTGGGGTTGTATATATCCCTTACCCACACCTCTTCAACATAGTATAGACCTGAAATTTTCAAGATCATGGATACAATATTGCCTTATGTAAATAATAAAGAGCATTCCACATCAACAGATATGCTTTCGTTTTCTGTTAAAGATGAGAGAAATAAAACAATTCCTGCTACATTTTGAAATCTGGATTTTTGCATTATCCTGTAAGTTGTCCTGTTAGAACAATTTAAACAATGTCATAATGAGTTCCGGGGTATAATAACACAACTATCACACATATCAAGACTAACAAACACATCTCATATTTCCCAGTGATGGTGACAATTAAAGATTTCGGTAGATTTTTTCAACCAGCACTTAACTTCCCTAATCCTTTGGTTTCTACCATTGATCATCAGCTGTAACAGCTGTAACCAACGTTCAGAGATATAATGATATTGTAAACAACCCCTTGCATATTGAATCAACTGCAGTGTATAATCGGTATACAGTTTAGATAAATGATATTATTGCCTGAAGTAAAGGCTTCAAGTAATACAGAGATGATCAAAAGACTTCACACGAACACTACGTCCACTTGACACTTGTGCCTAAGCTATAAAAAGCGAGCTGCCAATAACTTGTGCTTTAGCGACAGAGAATGCCACCTGCTGTTGACATGCCAGTGGTTCACATTTCCTTAAGATATTACACCTAATCAAGAAACATGAAAAGTGATACCAGAAAATCAAATTAAAAATTGATTATTGTGCAACTAATCGGACGAAGTAATTTTCAGTTCCGTCTTTCCCCCATGTTTTCCAGATCGGTTTATTATCGAAAGCTGTGCATTGACTGTGAATGGCGGAGTAATGGGTTATCAATGTCTTGCTTTTAATTTGGTTTCATTGCCTGAAGTCTCGTTAATATATATTGTCATTTCAGGACAGCCTTCTTTTGTATGTGAGATACGGGAATGTGCTGAATGCGTGTTTATGGCAGCTTTGATATGTTAGTGAAAGCCTCGCAATCTAAATCTATTGGAGTGTATGAGGTATATCACAGCATTATGTAAAGGTTTTTGTAGATAGATGATAAGTCTATATAGGTCGTTATGGTATATGGTGATTTAGGTTCCTCTTCCGAATCATACAAGTAGAAATAGCAGATGCAATTATTACGCATCATGGAAAATGACGTAGTAGAAATGGAGTCACGTATGGCTTTGTTTAATTTGTGAATAAAGATAGCTATGTCAGAGAATTTAATTCGGCTTAAGGCAATAATTAACAAAAGACATTCTTTACAAGATATGACAAGCGATGTTAGTTGTTTATCTATTTTATTCTTTTCACATTTGATTTTCTGGAATTAGGAAGAACATTTGTTCACATCCATAAACTGATGTCTGATGTATACTGCCACCGTTAATAAGAGCGAACGGTCGCATGTATGCAAAGCAAAAAAGATCCATTAATGACAAATCATTATTTAAATATTTCCAAAACTAAAGGGGAAAATTACAGATTTCGAATAGGAGTTGAATAATTACTGTATCTGGATATCATTTTTATATAATTAATAGCGATCAAGCGATACCGTCAAGATTGAACAACAACATACGTTATTGTACTACCAATATCAATATTTCTTATACATACTATTTATGTGCTACATACCCTAGGAGTAATCTTTTATCATTCTTTAACTGAATGTTAACACAAAGAGTGACTTTGTTTACCCTCAACTCCCCATCCTTTCAATAGTGCATGTGGCGTGTTATGGGATCAATTTCTGTAGTATTTTGGAGTGCAAACTGAGCGTGCAGTTTGCATGACAGATGCTCTCTTTGATCAGTGACGGGTATACGGTTAATTCTATCTGACACTACTTAAGGTGCGGGGGTGTTGGGAGAGGTTACTTATGCAATATTCAACAGACAACATAGCCATGTTCCTGTCATTAATCCTCGTGGATACGATCGTCGGTCTGAAAGTGCTACACATCTACAATAAAATCGTATATTCTTTTATAGAAACACATTATAGTAGCACTTGTTTCGTTAATGCATTGTTGACACATTTAAAATTAAACTGAATTTTCTATACAAAACCAACATCTAATCTAAATGTGGTTGTTGAAGTGATTGCATTTTTATTTGAGGTAATGTTGTGCGGAGATCACGTGATGTCAAGAGAGATGGCTTGCCGGAAGTGATTGCGCGATAATGAGTAATTTCGTTCGCTGACGCTCCACTCCCTTGATTAATTTTCAATATTTTACACCGATCGATGGCAGTAGCCAAATAAGACTTTATTTGCATTTGATGCAAAACATCGAAATCTCAGGAGATTTGTAGCCTA
Source organism: Ylistrum balloti (assembly GCF_031769215.1). Taxonomy (NCBI): domain Eukaryota; kingdom Metazoa; phylum Mollusca; class Bivalvia; order Pectinida; family Pectinidae; genus Ylistrum; species Ylistrum balloti. The sequence continues at coordinate 852,541 of NW_026781959.1, forward strand.
TCAGACTTGTTCAGGAGAGTTACAAGTAATCCGCGACTAGCATGGAGACAGGTCGACTGCTATCTACCGTGTATTATTAAAACACTCTTCTTACAGTCCGAAAGAAAAGCTGATTAGCATATACTCCTATATGAAATCAATAAAACACTAAATCAAAACTTGAGACCCGATTGTACAAAAGACATGTGGATGAATTTAAGCAGTACGTGCCTAGTAATGAATGAATCTAACTGCACAAGGCATATCCATCTGTTTTTCCTCGACTCTGGGGGATGCCGGGAGTCAAAAATAAGTTTGGATATTCAACAGGAAAGAGAATAAAGTAAGAAAAACGTCATGCTACAGAAAAAGGATGCATTCCTTAATCCCGCCCACCTGATTAGCTTCGGATATTAAGTAATTATCGGAGTCTGTAACACTATTTATAAGACGTAGAGTGTTGGGTTATTAAGGTAAACATGAATAGATAATGAGTATATATTCATATTGTCATTTATTCCAAGGTTTGTCCCAAGGCATGGAAATGGCGAGTATGATAATATCTAACTTTCGGACAACTTTGATCACTGTTCTTCACGAAAGGAAATCACAAGGATAGTGACATCAATTTGAAAAAGAAAAGTAACCTGGGTTTGGACGTGCCAACATGAAATAGCACAATATTGTTCAAACTGTAAATCCGCATAATAGTTGAGGGGAATAGCAATGTTCTATCCCATGCATTCGCTATAGTTAAAATATAGGCAGATGTAGTATGCTTTTTGAGGGGGTATACCGGAACAGAAAGTAAACACGATTTTGTACAGCCTACCAATCCCAGGATTATGTATGAATTTCGATGAAACTTCTTACATATATTACATATATTATATATTACTTATTCTTGTGTCTCCCTAAACACCAGATTTTGTCTATTGAAACCGTACTTGCGCCAATGGCAGATTATCTCGGAAACAGTAGAAATTGCAGAGTGTTTTAAGTATTGAAAAAAATAACACTTTTTACAGCCCTCAGTGGTCAAAGATGAAGGATGCACTAGATTTAAGGTTATACTTGAAATATTTATAGGCATGCTAGCTTGAGGTCATATGTCCTTTTTGCAGAGCTATCCCCCTTGATAGTTATCTTATTTTTATCAGTTCTCTCGGTCTCTGTTTGAGCAACTACAAGTCGCTATGCGGGGTATATTACCCCTAAGCGACACTTTAACCTGATTTTGTTTACTTTGACAATGTAAAATTCCCACCAGCTTGGCTGTAAATAACACAGAGATCCAGTATTGGTAAGACTATGACACCTACGTGAGATTACACGTCAACTTATCATTGGATCTGACGTTATCCTTGATATGACCTTGGCTGATACCAGGATTAAATCTCTTCTTTCCTTAACAAAACACACACAAATCCCAGTTATATGCTGAGAAATATTTCTAGAATGCCAGCATGAGTGCGCTTTTGTATATATTGTAAACACCAGTGTATTGTCATATTGTATTAAAAAATTTAAATCATTATGTGAGTGTGACACAAATCAGGACAGCAGTCCATTTTAAATTGTTAAACTCAATAAACAGCCATCGGACATCAAGATTGAGTCGATTATAGAAGTGGCATACTCCTTACAAATTGTCGTGTCGAAACGTTCAGCATTAACAAAGAACATAAACGCTACAAACTAATCGAGTCGCTTTGATCTGTTTAAAATAAAGCAGATAAAAGAACAGGGTCGATGTAGCCTTATGCCCTTCAGGCTACATGTTCATTGCTTTAGACTTTTACGTCGAGACATTTTCAAACAGAAAAGCAAAACATATATCCTGGTCTCGCGGCAATAGCGAAAACTTGTGTTATTGTGCCCTGTTAATATTGAATATGTCATGTCTTTTACGCGGGTCGGATTCATGGATAAATCCGCTCCTGTGAATATATGACATGAATGAGTGAGATGAGCGAGTGTGTATGTGGAGTGTGTTCAGTGAGTGTGTTGGTGAGCGCGTATGTTCATGTAAGTCTTCTTGCGAGGAGGATATAACTATCATGAATCATTTTTATGTAATAAGCATGTTTTTGATTTCACGTCATCGTAACAACCCAGATCATACGAAGATAAAGCCATCATCTGTGGTCAACACCTCAGATCATACGAAGATAAGGCCGTGGACAACATCTGCGTATGATCTTATCTATAAGATAGATGTTTTCTATAAATTAACAACACTGTCACATAACCACTTTATCGATCTCTGACAAGTCGTTTCATGTAGAAACCTATCTAATTAAGATTAGTATGTCATGTTAGACCCAAGTATTTCGTTAAAACCACGGCAATCGTTCACCATAAATAAGGGGGATTATTGTTTGCCGCTTTGGCTCCTAAAACTCGATAATGCAATTAAATGTATTGACGAAATGTAAATGATAATGTGTTATTCTCTAGTTTCAAAATAATTTGCCACTCTGACGGTAAAAAAACGCTACGACGGTAAGAATGCATCGATGACACACACAATCGAGATTCTTTATTTCTTCCTTCACCAATTTATAAGCAATATCGAATTATATTTGACATTACTTCCCGCACGATGCCGCCCCGCAGTTACAGTTAATCAAACAACATTATGAGGACACTACGCGATGTCCCGCAAGTATTTAGAGGTAATTACTCACCAGGGGATACTTCACTCTTACAGGGTGTTACACTGACAAAACCACTCAACACATCGTTCTTCAGTTTTGTTGAAGGCACAGCAATTATTGGTTGCCATATTGATTTTTTCGAACGGTCTAAACTATTACAACTATATGTCTGAAATTCTGGAAAGACATCCTCAAATAGAATTTATACACCCCTAAAGTCCATAGAAATAATTTGGTTATAGAGGGATAGACGTAGTCAGCTACTAAGTCATGTTACAGACACTGCCTAAACATAACAGGAAACAGTATAACAGATATTCTCTTATCATGTCATGTTAAAAAAGTGCATTCTTTCTCAAAGTTAATCAGAATACCATTCATGACTGTAAGCTGAATTAAACCGGGTTTTCATTTCCAAAATTTGTAAAATCGATACATTCAGGTACGTCTTGCTGAACGTTGCAAAAAATTCAGCAAGTGTAAACGTGTGTGTAAAAGCTATAATTATGTGCATGGATATCATTTTTTACGTAATATGTTAATACATATGTTCAATATTTTTAATTTTGTGCAATAATGAATGATTATATGTTTGCGTGACATTTTTTCTTTGTATGCATTAAATTCTTTAAACTTTTGTATGATAAAATATCACTATTAAATATTTAAATCGAACTTTAAACAGATAAAATCCAGACACAAATATTAAATATTTACCTTAAGTATTATTTTTCAACACAAAAAGTTTGGTTTTGCATATATCGAAAATTTATTGCATACAAATACAAAATATTTCTTTGTACATAAATTAAAGATATTGAACATGTGTAATGACATATTACACAAAAAACTGATATTCCATGCACGTAAGACTTTCTTTTATACTGATATGTACATTTGTATATTGAATTTTGTAACGATCGACACGCCGTAATCAGGTATCGAAATCAGCTGATATCCAGACTGATGTCGAATGATTGGTTAGTGTGAACAGTAGAGTGTCATGCTTCCATGCTCCAGCTGGAACATTTCGATGAGAAAGCATTTATAGTCTCTTGTGTCCAATAAACCATCGGCAAACATACCAATTTATCATTTGGTTTTACTCTCTCTAATTCTTTATTAAAAGGTGTTGTTCACTTGTGCGACATTTGTACAATCATAGTAATCATTCCAAATGTATTCATATAATTTTGTACACAGTTTAAAGTTTCTAATACTATTGATATTGTATTTTACTAATACGAGAACATTAAACCTGACAATTAAAATCCATGACTGATTGAATAAAAATTGATTTTTTTCTTTCTATTGAAAATATTTGGAACTTGCGTCATTGGATACGCTTTACATTCAGATGGGGGAAAAATCAATAACGGTTTAACTTGATTTTTTAAAAATTGAATTAATGAAGCTAAATTTAAGTTCTACGTTACTATTGGATTTAAGTTTCGTACGTCAACTGTAAACATTTTAAGTTGGGAGATGTTTGCGCGATCTATAAGACTAAACAAAAAGGCATAATTGAATACCACATTTTAATATAACATTAGACACAGTGTAAACCAATGCACTAAACTACATTATACTACTATTTCGTCCCTTGATGCTAAAGGCTTTAATTTTTGTAACTTAAGCGACGACCGAGGAAATCAAAATTGGTCGAAGGAAATATCAATAATGATAGGGAGATGCAATTGTCCGGAAATTCATTTACGAGTAAAGAATTTTATCATAAAATGAACATGAAGATTATTTCAATATTTTGGTTTCACTCTTAAATGCAATTGATGTGTTCTTTGGAGAACTGGTCGATAGGACTTACTATAGCATACTAAAGCTGCAGTGGATCAAAGAAAACGAGATACCAAACGAGGCTAGTGTAGATCTAGGAACACGAGATACCAAACAAGGCTAGTGTAGATCTAGGAACACGAGGTACCAAACATGGCTACTGTAGATATAGGAAAACCAGATACCAAACAGGGCTAGTGTAGAACTATGAAAACAAGGTACCAAACAAGGCTAGTGTAGATCAAGGAAAACGAAGTACCAAACGAGGCCAAACGAGGCTAGTGTAGATCTAGGAACACGAGGTACCAAACATGGCTACTGTAGATATAGGAAAACCAGATACCAAACAGGGCTACTGTAGATATAGGAAAACGAGATATCAAAAAAGGCTAGTGTAGAACTATGAAAACAAGGTACCAAACAAGGCTAGTGTAGATCAAGGAAAACGAAGTACCAAACAAGGCTAGTGTAGATCAAGGAACACGAGGTACCAAACAGGGCTACTGTAGATATAGGAAAACCAGATACCAAACAAGGCTAGTGTAGATCTAGGAACACGAGGTACCAAACAGGGCTACTGTAGATATAGGAAAACCAGATACCAAACAAGGCTAGTGTAGATATAGGAAAACCAGATACCAAACAAGGCTAGTGTAGATCTAGGAACACGAGATACCAAACAAGGCTACTGTAGATATAGGAAAACGAGATACCAAACAAGGCTACTGTAGATATAGGAAAACCAGATACCAAACAAGGCTAGTGTAGATCTAGGAACACGAGATACCAAACAAGGCTAGTGTAGATCTAGGAACACGAGATACCAAACAAGGCTAGTGTAGATCAAGGAACACGAGGTACCAAACAAAGCTAGTGTAGATATAAAAAAACAGATACTAAACAAGGCTACTGTAGAACTAGGAACACGAGGTACCAAACAGGGCTACTGTAGATATAGGAAAACCAGATACCAAACAAGGCTAGTGTAGATATAGGAAAACCAGATACCAAACAAGGCTAGTGTAGATCTAGGAACACGAGATACCAAACAAGGCTACTGTAGATATAGGAAAACGAGATACCAAACAAGGCTAGTGTAGATATAGGAAAACCAGATACCAAACAAGGCTAGTGTAGATATAGGAAAACCAGATACCAAACAAGGCTAGTGTAGATCTAGGAACACGAGATACCAAACAAGGCTACTGTAGATATAGGAAAACGAGATACCAAACAAGGCTAGTGTAGATCTAGGAACACGAGATACCAAACAAGGCGACTGTAGATATAGGAAAACCAGATACCAAACAAGGCTAGTGTAGATCTAGGAACACGAGATACCAAACAAGGCTAGTGTAGATCAAGGAACACGAGGTACCAAACAAAGCTAGTGTAGATATAAAAAAACCAGATACTAAACAAGGCTACTGTAGAACTAGGAACACGAGATACCAAACAGGGCTACTGTAGAACTAGGAACACAAAGTACCAAACAAGGCTAGTGTAGATCTAGGAACACAAAGTACCAAACAAGGCTAGTGTAGAACTAGGAACACGAGATATTAAACAGGTCTAGTGTAGATCTTGGAAAACAAGGATCAAAACATAAAACTACAACAGATCTAGGAAAAGGATGCACAAAATATAAACTACGATAGACCTAAGAAAAATGAGGTACCAAACATAAAGGTACCATAGATCATAGAAGTAAACATTTCCACATCGTAAAATTTATGTTTGTGATCAATTTGTTTTCGTCGTTCACTATTTATAGGAAACTTCTGTTACTGGTCCATTAGTGATCTTGGACGAAGATAAAATACTCCATATATAGAATTTTATTATCTCCCTAGTAATAGTTTGCACTGAAGCACCAGGCCACTAAACTACACCTTGTGAGGTTAAGCACGTTTAACTCAATAATATCCCCAGTTTTATATTCACTGTCTTGTGTGAGTGAGAGCTTGCACAATACATAATGTAAATCTGTCTCTTGTGTGTATAATACTTGTATTCATTAAGGAGTTGGGCGTCTTTGTGATGAATATGGAACATACGGCATCACATCGAGTCATCATCATACTTTGTCGCTGATTATGAGCCTTCATTGAACTACAAGCTTTCCTCTCTATTTTGTCACTTCAACTTATTCGGATCGAGTTATGTGTTATGTCCCTTAACAGTAGGTAACCAAACACATTAAGATTGTACTTTCATAAACTTTAAATATACGTCATTAGGTTGGTTCAACCGTTGCCTTTAAAGTTTACCGCCACATGTAGTGTAAATCGTGTTTAATTCTGTCTAAGAGTAAACTACAGATATGAAGTGAACTAACTGGCTTTATATATTCGCGGGATGTAAAGCCCGAAAAAAATTAATTAATACGTTGTTGGATAAATCATAACATACTTTAATGATGTACTCCTTTGAGAAGTAAAAAATCCAGTATTTTTTTTTTTTGTGATGATTTTTTGAGAGGTTTGATATTACAAAGTAGACTGAAAGCATAAAATTTATATGTTGATGCATGAATTATTCCGGTACCGGCATCAGAATATGTGTAACAGAAAATCATTCATTTCCATATATTACTCGCATTCTTTTCCAGAAGAAAAGTCGTTCTCTGTTATTTTCGCGGCAACCTTTAATCTTTCATTATAAAGTTTAGGTATGACTTTTGGATATTACGAAAAAAATCATGTAAAAATGCTTTGATTAATGACCTTTAAACTGCATAGCAACCAAAAATAAAAAATGTTCCGAAATGACATAAATCTTTTATTCGACCACTTTCTAGTATTTTCTTTAAGACTTTAAGATTTGATAGAGAAAGTAGGGGTTGCTAGCAATACTTATTTCTCATAGATGTCAGTCTAAAGATTTGTTCACCCTTCGAGACGACCACTCACTGATATATGTACATTGATTGATGCCATCTAAGCTGGTTTCCTTGTATTTACTTTTAATCCAAATTAACCGATAATGCACTTGCTAAATTAACTAATGTAATTAAATTACTAAACTATGAACACCGATTGTCACAAAACAGAAAGTAATTAATTATCTTAACGAAATAGCAATGTTCAAAACATAAACTTAATTCCAAAATTCTAATACAGTAAGTGTACCGCCGATAGTATTGGTTATTTTGTGAGAAAAAGTTTTTATTTACTTTCATTTTTTGTGAAGAAAACATTTTGAATGTCTTACATATTCAGTCCATTCAAAACAATTTAGACAGCTTTATATCTTACATAACCTAGCCCAAAGATCGAAACTTTACCATACGTGCAAAGTGTTGATTTTTGGTTTGGATGTGTATTACTTCCAATGACTTGTTGAACGATAGTGGACTTAGGAGACCACCCTGTTACACTTCAAACCTTCATGTACACATATGCCCTTCCTAATATATAACAACCCCTAGCACTCATACAAGTAATGCTGACATGTCCTAGAATGACTATATCTGTCAATTATAAATAGGATCTTAAATCTTGGTATCCGCACCGATGAAAGCGAAATGTTGACTTTCCAGATACCTTTCAGATCGCAGGAAATCATCAATTATCTTTCGGGAGATATCACACATTCTATCAAAATAGGAGTCTTCTTTTACTCTGCATTTCTCCTCTTGGATGATGCAGATGGTAAAGCCAGAACTGACTACACAAGAACATAGTTTCTAAAAAGTCTTTTTATTGTTCATCCTCTATTGGCACTGGTATTTTCACTGCAAACCACGAGGATGCACAACTGTTGTTCTTGGTAAAAATGAAGACGGACATATCATGGCAATAATATTCAATTCATTTTAACATGGCAATTTGCAGTATATCAAAAACATTTTATTCTATAGTAAAATCATTAGAAATAACCATTGTTCCTTTGTTCTTTGGACGTGAATATCTTATAACAGAAAATATTCTGGAGCACAACAGAAGCATTTCTTGGCAAGCGGTCAGCGGTCATACTTGACGGTACATATATATTTATTCCTAAGAGTTCTGATCGCAAGCTACAGAGAATCTCCTACTGTGGCAAGAAGAAACGGAACTATTTAAAGTTCATGAGTATAGGCCTGGCTAGTAGTTAAATTCTGGACACAGTAGGACCTTTTCCTGGAAACGATAATGATGTGCGAAGATTACAAAAACCATCATAGATAGTCTCTACTGGCTGGAGAAACACGACAACGTCGTTGTTGATCGAGGGTTTAGGGATGTTTTGCCAGATTCGGAATCACCTGGTTTGACAACAAATATAGCGTCCTATCTTTAACCTGTGCAGACGCAATATGATGACCTACAAGCTAAGCTTGATAGATCCATAACTAAATCCAGATGGGTAGTGGAGTCATATCAAGGACGATTCAAGCAATTGCTGTTTTTTTTTCAAAACACAACTTGACTCCAACTATTTCATTGATGTCATTAAGGCGCTCTTTAGAATATTAACAGCCTGTCTCAATGGAATCTAAGGACCCATTGATGTTAGAACACAAAAGCTAGACCCAAATGATAGCGTGCTGGTTGCCAAAATGAAAGCGTGCCCTAGTGTTCACAACAACTTAGAGTATGAAAATCAGCCAGATCATAACAGAAGGACCAAGTCACTATTTGTCAAGCTAAATGCTGCTGTGGATAATTGTGACTTTTCAAAGTAAGACATGGGATACCTTCGAACAATATCTGGTGGCACAAACCAAATATCATTGGCACCTTGCTTCGTACGTGAGCACCTCAGTGATGATGGTGAATACCAGAACAAAATCCATCGGCACTCACGGGACATTGTACCATGTCAGATCCACTCGAGGCATAAGAGCAGTATAAAGTACAATGTTTGGATCCAGCATGACAGCTCCGACGCCATGAATCCCATGAATGATAATTATTGCCAGTGTTTTACTGGACAGAGAACTATGGGGGCATGTGCCCAACTAGCCAGTGTCCTGTACTATTTAGGATACTACAAGCAGTTTGAAACCAGTAAGCCTTTATATCCAAAAGTCCAAAGTTTAAAGACAAACCTGAAGTAATGTAGATTTCGCTACCAACTGTCATCTTCAAAGCATTCGATATGTTCAACATGGACAATTAGAACTAAGAAGAAGCCTTATTTGATTCTAGATAAGGTGATTTAATGTGTAAATAAACTATAATTTATCATTCTTGTTAGAATATTGATTCAGCAGTTGTAAGAACATTTAATTTTTGTGGTTATCAGGGAACATGACGGTCATTTTGAAAGTTGGAATTTCACTTTAAAGGGTCATTGGTGTAGACAATAATCCCCCTGCACTAATAAAACCAAGTGTAAGTATCGGTTCACCTTACATACAATACTTCAGTCCAAATTAGATTTTCCCCTTTGTTCGTTTTCCCTTAAAAATACAAAGCAATATTGTTAATCCATTGTAATTACTTACTATTACTATTATTTCTTCTATCTATACTGTTTGAAGGTATTTTTGAGCACATAATTAAGAATGGACTAAAATAGGAAATTGTATTTTTGGCCTTCAGAAAGTTTCGCTTAATGTAAAAAGAGCATGTTCTTTCTCAAAATCTATCATATTTTTATCTCCTGTTCTCAATGAATTAAAAAAACGACTTTTTACCAACATGCTAACAACTAACATGTTGTCACCCGCATGTTTGTGTTTGGTTTTCTTTAAACATGAAAAAAAAAAAAATATTGTAGCATTTCCCTCAAAACACGTTTTTTTGGCACAGAAAGGGCGCTATAGTTGCGTACATACATGTTTGGACTTAAATGCCTATTTTTAAACGTGCGACTAAATAGGCTACCAGTAACACATACAAGCTGTTGTATTTGCTTCGAAGGCCACTTTGGAATCCCACCTTTTCGAGGATACTTTTCATAATGAAAAAAGAGGGTGTCTCTGTATTTTAATTTTTCAATTTTCACCTAAATAGACAGCTTTTTAAGATCAAGAAAGAAGATGAATTATTTATTATTTTCTGGCCCTAAAAAGCTGGGAAAGTGGTCAACAGGTCGGAATTCATAAATTTGTCATAAGTAATTTGTGGTGGTAATTCATGAAAAAATGTATTTGAAATTTGTCCATTAAATTCAGAGTTATGCTCAAAAGAAGTACCTTAGCAACCAGAAAACATTGAAATTGTTGACACTATTAACCAAGTTACTCAGTCGACAACGCCATCAAAAATGTAATTCACGAGCGAAATTTCTACAAAACGTCATATAAATCGCCCGTATCTAAAAACAAAGACGCATGTCCTGTCAATTTTGTTACATTGGAAACGTCATACGTTTGACAGACCAACGTATAGGTAAATGTCTTTCAATCTAAACGCATACCATATCAACTGCTTGCGCTTTTAAGTTGATGTATCCCACTGACTTTCATCGTTCGGACGGAGGAAGTTTATTTTTGTATTGACAACTTTTTCTTTCATGAGGTTTCCTTACTTTGTATGTGTTTTCGTCTACAGAATACCTAGTGGATTGTTGTATGCTCAACACTTCTGTATGCCTGCTGTCCATATTAGACTGACTTTTGATGTCGTTGAACAATACAGATAATTCTTAGAACAGAAAACTATAGGACTTAAATGAAGCCGATTGATATCAATTATCTTTAGCCGATATTCTATTTCTGTGTTGCTGTGATCCCCCCTCCCCCTTCCCCCCTCCCAATAAAACAAGAAGAGATGTTTGGAATGTTTAATGTTCGTTATTTGATGTAATTGTTTTTGCGTAAATAAAAAGCCGCTACTCCTAACCGTATCACCGATTGTGATGACAGCAGAGACAAACCATTCATTCTTAATCCTTTATCCGAGTCGTATTAATTCCACGTTCATAACGTGCTCAATTGTCGTCAGCATCGATCGTAAATTGAGGAGTAGCAGACGAAAGTCTCAAGGGTCTACCCAAGATTGTGTTAATTATCCTTCTGCCAACACAACAGATTGGCATAGCGAGGTACTATCATCACTTCATACGTAAGTCTGATTGTACCGGTTACCATCATCACTTCTAACATAAGTCTGATTGTACCGGTTACCATCACCACTTCACACATAAGTCTGATTGTACCGGTTACCATCACCACTTCACACATAAGTCTGATTGTACGAGTTACCATCACCACTTCATACATAAGTGTGGTTGTACCGGTTACCATCACCACTTCACACATAAGTCTGATTGTACGAGTTACCATCACCACTTCATACATAAGTCTGATTGTACCGTTTACCATCACCACTTCATACATAAGTCTGATTGTACCGGTTACCATCACCACTTCACACTTAAGTCTGATTGTACGAGTTACCATCACCACTTCACACATAAGTCTGACTGTACCAGTAACATCACCATTTCTAACATCAATCTGACATTGAAAAAAAATAAGATTTTTAATACATGCACTAGTAGTTTTGCTTACTTTTGTTTACAATATTTTCTGTGATTTGTTATCACATGTAGGCGAAGTCATCCTACCGATCAGACATTCAGACATATAGGTCCAGACTATTTCTCCTTAGGGACGTCACGATCCGTTAATTTTAATTTCAATAATGGGTGTATCAAAAACAATACTGCATTACAAATATATATGTTCGTGCACAGAGAAATCTACAGATGATAATGTGTTTTCATCAATCTTTTCTTCCAAATTTTGTAACATATATGTACGTTTTTGTCCTCACGTGTACAAAACAAGGATACCGACAACACCTAGCTGTGTAACTGTACAAACTGAATCTTCATTTCTGTTGGTGTCATTTGTTTGGAGAGATACACAAGGGGTAGTCTTATCTGCCAATTCTCCTTTTAAAATAAAAGGAACTATCAACTTAAAATGGGATGGTCTCCATTGCAGACATGAATGTTCATCACTGAGGAAGGACTGCAATTCTCATTCCACGGCAAATCACTGTATACGTGGGAACCTAAACGTACAAGGAAGTTGTCATCTTATTTTGATCTCTTCCGGTTGGACAAATTGCGCTGATTGAAATGATGACGTAGTTTCGTTAAGACGAATATCAAATTAAGTAACAGTTAAGTATATGCTGAATAATTTATTAATTTTCATCCCAGGATTGTTGTACGGGGCTTAAAGTATGGGGCGTGTATGACTAATTCGTCTTCTAAGTGACATTTTTTTTAAATAACGTAACATGTTGTAAGGAATGGAGGCAAGTCATTTTTATAAAAAAAAAAAAAAAAAAAAGGAAATCAGTTTATTTTTGCTTAGTAAAGAACATTTCTTTGTTAACAAATCAAAGTTTGTCTTCAGGATAATCTAAATCGAAAGATAAGATACATACATCGGTAACTTTCAACGTTTACAAATGTTCGGTGCTTGCATTTTGCATGTTTTCATATCAGTTCTACTTCTGACATTATTTCTGTCGGTAGCAACACTTTAAGATTCATCAAACATCATCCAGTAGGTTACATTTACTTTTTATTACTTTCGGAAACCTTTTCCGCGGATTTTAACAGATGCAATAATTTTAAGCTTTCCAGAAGACCGTATTACTTTAAATAAAAGCTTCGCTGTGCCATATAGTCTGCTACTGCATTCCGTTTTTATTGTGTTAGAATCCGATATATCATAAAAACCACGTTTGGTATATCGACATAGAAGTAAAACGTTAATGTAGAGCATTGTAAATCGTTTTCTTTTCGCTATGCTGGTATCGATCGTTAAGGAAGCTTCCTATTTGCATACAATACACGCGGCCTATCCCCTATTCAGCACAACAAACAGAGCAGAGATAATACTGACCGATTACTGACCATTCCGATATATGTCATGTGACTTTCCACCTTCCATCGAATATAGAGTGTTTATTTTGACACTGGCAGAGACAGTGTTTTGTCTTGCTTATCTGGTATTGAATAAAAATCAACATTGTAACGTAGCTGACATGATTTGCGATAGGGAATAAAATAAGTCAAAATTATATATATAAGGAGTGGATTAAAATGGTGACTGCAGTATAATGTAATTATCAAGTCTTTTCTGTGAATTTTTCTCGATGATTTCATTTCATTCGTGCAATTGATAAAGAATACTGTTTAAGTCATCACGGGAGCTAAGATAACGGGGAAACTGTTTTTACAAGAATGAGATGGAACCATGTCAGAGAATATAGTCATACTACAAAACAGACACGATTTTTGGGGGAAACCCGAAATGAAGTTCTTTTAATAGAGCGCTTTTAATTTTAAGGTAGTCTTTAAGAGAAATTTCATTGTACGTTGTAAAGTTGCGGGACTTGCTAACTATGCCTCCTTTAAAACGTAAGTCAATAGCATCACTGACAAAGGGCGAAACCGCTACATGAAATAGCATCATTGACGAATCATAGAAGGGCAAAACCGCTGTATAATGTATGTAGCATCACAGACGAATCCTAGATGGGGCGAAACCGTTACATGAAATAGCATCATTCACGAGTTCTAGAAAAGCGAAACCGCGTACATGATGCAGCAACATTCACGAGTCTTAGAAGGGCGAAATTGTTGTATAATGTATGTAGCATCAAGGACGAATCCTAGATGGGCGAAACCGCTGTATAGTGTATGTAGCATCACAGACGAGTCCTAGAAGGGCGAAACCGCTGTATAGTGTATGTAGCATCACAGACGAGTCCTAGAAGAGCGAAACCGCTACATGATGTAGCATCACAGACGAGTCCTAGAAGAGCGAAACCGCTACATGATGTAGCATCACAGACGAGTCCTAGAAGAGCGAAACCGCTACATGATGTAGCATCACAGACGAGTCCTAGAAGAGCGAAACCGCTGCATAATGTATGTAGCATCGCAGACGAGTTCTAGAATGGCAAAATAGCATCATTTACGAGTCCTAGAAGGGCGCAGCCGCTGTCTAATATATTTAAATCTATTTTGTAGAAATTTTGTATTGAAAGGTACTATATACTTGTGTCTTTTGTACAGTGTTTTTCAATAGTAGTTTTGTAACAATGATTGTTCTCATAATGTGTAAAGTCACTTTTGATGTACATGTATGAATATCATTTCGAGGTCAAATGTTAAAAAAGAGATCGTTTTAAAAATAAGGCGTAACTATATGTTATATAATCACAACTCCTCATGAATCTTTCTTAATAATTTCAGCAACTGTTTAGATCGCAGTGAGAAGGTCTGAATTCCATTCAATACATCATATAGTAATAAAATGAATACCGATTCTGATGTTAAAGCGAAATTTTTTTAAAAAATACATTCCGTTTTAACAGTTTCAATGCATCATTGCATAAGAGGACATTAACAGAAATAAAGACAAACTGAATTTTAACACCCTCTATTTTGTCTAGTCAGGATGATAATATACAATACTAATAAGTACAGTTTATCAATTGATACCTGCAAATACTTAATAACGAACATGTATCAGACAACGGATTTGTATCAACAATATTCACCAAGAGACAACAGATATGTATCCATGTTCAATTTCGAGATATTTTATATTGAGAAACAGTAATCACATGATCAAACTTGTCCCTGATTCATACTTCTTCTTGTCATTTTCGGAGACATTGAGCTGATAGTAAATCGATTTTTTATGGAATCAAATGGAAGTAGGACACTCATTGTCACTTATCTAAGGAAATGCCGAAACAAAGTTCCCGAGGGAGTTCTCTACATGATAACTTGCCGAATGTTTATGCAATGATGTGTACTGTGTCTTCACATGACGATATAGCTAATTCAACCTGAAAGGTTTTATAATTATAATCCTTAAATAGGAATGGGTTCGATTTACTTAAATCATGTCTTTTTCCACAGTCAAATATCGTGGTTCGCCAGAAGAGTTTTTTTTTTAAATAGATATAAGAATATATCAAAGTACTTAAACGACATTCAAAGAGTCTCAGCTGAATTTCTCGTTATGTCGTTGAAAACCACGTCGTATCTATAAATATATAATCAATTAATACATTCATTCAACTTTCTTTGTGCATCTTGTAATCGGGTACTTCGGAAATAAAATGTCATACATGTAGATCCCATACATTAAGGTTTTAAGGATATTAAGGTGTACATTGTCAGTCTGAGTAGTCTTCAGTTTAAGAAAATTTGTGCAGGACACATGGAATATATGCTTGATGTATCTAACTGCATGTCGTAAGAGATGACTAAATTGTTAGTCACCCAATACATGTCGGGTTTAGTTTCTCAAATGTCTTCGGCTAAGGGACTTCGGAAAGCCAAAAAATACTGCCTGCTCCATTCCACTGCATGATGGAAGAACGAAACTAAAATCAACTGTTTTTCTTGTATTCTACTAAGGGGAAACTGAAGACATCAAAATATGTCTGCTGCCTTGTACTGTTGATGCTTTTTCTTTCATGTCTACGTTGTCATTTTGCTACTGATTCATTTTCCTCCTCTTGACATTTTGACGTCCTCATAAGTCTCTAACAATTGCGAGAATTCAACACCGTTGGACAAAACAAAACACTACGAGAAGAATATTGATCGTGTCCAACGTTGTAATCCCCCTTTTTCGAAGAGGGAGTAAAGCCATATAAGTGCAACTTATCACGTCTTCCACAGTTTCCCGCGATGACTTGAACAGTATAATTGGCCTCCCGTCAATTCAAGCATCGCTAGATCAATTGTACTCAGTTCTACCTGTTTCCTTTTCCCATTTTTCAGCAATATCTATATAAGACATGTCATGGTGTAATTCTTCAGACCTTGAAATACGTAACAATTATTTTACCAAGCCAGTAATTTAAGGATTATGAAATATATTAAGGCTGACCATCAGGTAGTGACTAATTGTTTACCTGGTTTTATGTATGCCTTTGTATTGTAATCCCATCACGTCGTAACGTTGCTCGTCAATACAAACTACATACATCTCAATGATATAGAATCACTGCTGGCGTCTCATACCAATAAAAGAATCGTTGTAATGAAATCAGAGCGTTGTGGTCTGGTAAGGTCCTTTATTGTCCTGTAATTGATACCGACACTTGGACCGCCAACACAGAGCCCGTAAATGATAGTAAGTGATTAGTAGGTTATCAGTGTGATTTATATTAGATTACAATACCGACTGCCTTTTTATCGATCTGACGAAAGGTCCCAGCAATCGTTGGTTCTAGCATTAACTGCAGTTGTATCAGACACAGGATGTCCTGAGGAATCCAGTCGTGATCCTAATGCTGTGGTGTGGATAACTGGTTTCTAATGTCTATTATATTTACATATAGAAGGTGTGAACGTGGAAAAGAAATTGTACTAGGCATGATGACCATCAATAGGTGATTATAAAGCACATCAGTGCATTTTAATGGAAATTACCTTATATGGAAACTGTGTTTTAAAGGTCAGCCAGATGTTTAGATGTTATTCTTCAATGTTTATTACTGTTTCAGTCTGGAAAGTTTAACAGTCTCTAAAGCAACATTTGCAAATCGTTATTTTGTTTGTGTTATTACTAAGGTATTATTCTTTTTGTCATTGTTTCCATTCTAAATGCACAAATAGCACTGGCTTTTCTATCAATGGTGGCATTTTTCTTTACTCATTTGGAAATTCACCTGATGTTCAGGAATTTTACAGTAATACAAGTCATACTGCTTGCATTACTCAGTTTCAATATCGGAGACACAAGTTACATTGTAGCTAGTTTTTCATTTTACAATTGGTAACGTTGTCTTTCATCAAGCAATCCATAAAACACACGATTTCATTGACCAGTGCAATTCACTTAGCATACACACAATCCTATTTTTTCAGACATTAATTTTTTCAACGCAAACTAACGTGAGCCACATAGAGAGATACTTTTCTGTGACATTGTAAGAGAAGTCCTCGGATCTTAACAGGCAGTGAATGATACTTGACAGACAAATTGACAATATGTCAACAGAGTGCGCAACGGTCAAGACGGGTCCAGTTCACTGCGATATCTAATATTGCCTAACGGTCGGCATAGAGAAGGCAAGCTCTGACACAGTTAATATTATTAGGGGAAATTGGGCCTGAGACTGTCTTCAGATGGTCAGCTTATCAACCCAGTGTTTTGTGATATGAGAATTTGTCTCACAACAGCAAGTATCGTGTGAGGAGAAGAGGGACACCAAGACTGGAAAGGAGGTACACAAAGAAAGAACAGACAGGAAATAAAGGAAATATTAAAAAGTGTTGCAATCGGGTCAGCAGATCTAATTTAGTCTCTTTAGTGTCCCCTTAATAGGAGATCGGGATGGAATATCCCAATTCTGCAAGGACCCCGCCTTTAGTGTTTCTGTGATACTTTAAGTATGTGTAACATGACTTATTCAATACCCGGGGAAAACTTAAGGATTATGATGAATGTGTGAGGTAGCTGGGAATATGCTTATTACAAAAAGTAAAACGATGGGAGCATGCATAATACAGAAAATTACGGATCACGTTTTATGTACAAAATACACATAACAAACAATAGCATATCTAAAAATTCAATTTACTTTTGCGTTTTGTAAATCCATGGCGGTGTGTAGTTGGTAATCGGTATAGATAGTACATCATTCTTCATAAATCATAAGTAAAATACATGCACGGATGTTTGGGATTCCATGCCCCCTTACATACAATGTAGAAGTAAAAGCAGGTGCCATGCTAAATGAGGGAAACCGACACCCAGTGAAGATACAATAACGATAAACATGGTAGAAAAGTTCACTAAATACGATAACCAAAGGAGGCAACGTCACTTAAGACGGTAACCACGGAAAATAAGGCCACTAAAGACGGTAACCACGGAAAATAATGCCACTAAAGACGGTAACCACGGAAAATAATGCCACTAAAGACGGTAACCACGGAAAATAATGCCACTAAAGACGACAGCCACGGAAGATAAGGTCACTAAAGACGGTAACCACGGAAGATAAGGCCACTACAGACGGTAACCATGGAAGATAAAGCCACTTCAGACGGTAACCACGGAAGATAAGGCCAATAAAGACGGTAACCACGGAAGGTGAGACCACTACAGACGGTAACCACGGAAGGTGAGGCCACTAAAGACGGTAACCACGGAAGGTGAGGCCGCTAAAGACGGTAACTACGGAAGATAAGGCCAATGAAGACGACACCCAAGGAAGGTTAGGCCAATAAAAACGATACCAACGGAAGAATAAGTTCGGTATACTATATAGAAGCATGACTTTTATGTCATATTCTAACCATAGTTGACAGCAATCAGTGGTACAGTAGTTTAAAGTGATAGGATGTTATTGACCATTAAGTAAATAATATCTATTTCTACATCAGATAATGATAATGGTTTGAATCAGAACCCAATACGTGTACATTACAGTGTAAAATGTTTCATTGTCAGTCATTATAGGTGATCGCAATGTGAAATATCCTGGGATTTTTCTCTGTAATGAAAGATCAGAACGCTATAGACACATGCTTTCGGGAAAGTCGTATATGCAGTTTCTGAATACGTTTTAATGAGCTTTTTGTTTATATTGATCGCAATTTGTGGTATGTCTACCTGTTTGACTACAAACAAGGGATTTCCGCTCGGTGTAGATCAGACGATTGTAAACATAAAGCATTGTAATATAACAACAAGAAAATCAAGCGTTCGTAAGACTTAATCCAAACAGGTTACTGGAATACGTACCAAGTTGCAAGCTAATATAATTACACGAAGACCTAGTTACATCTAGAATCCTGTTTACTCCGTTAAATTGATTATTCAGTAAATCAACGGCATTGATCTATTGAACAAGGAAATCGTGTTAGGCTGTTCGACGTGTTGTTTCATTGCATTGTTGTAAAGCAAAACAGTCCATACAATTCATACGCAAACACGTAAAAACGTTTTTTAACAATTGCTTTTCTTGAAAGGTTTCATTCATAGTCTTTCCCCGTCTACTAAAGATCTTGGTTCTTTGCAGTATAAAACACCGCCTAAATCGTATAACAAGTGATTTGATTTCTTGATAAATGTCATTCCTAGAACGTGAATTATTGTGTTTTATATTTAGCTGGATGTACGTGTAAATCATTCACTCCGCCGACATTTAATTACAAAATCCCATTCTCTGTTGGTGTATGTAGGACTAGAAAGAACCTTGGTAACAGTAATTGGTTTCGAACTTATAATTACGGATGTCTCTGTTCTGGTTGTGCTCAGCATGTCAATTTGTGCCTGTAACATCTCCCCATAATAGAACGCCGTGTGTTGAAAAGCCTTGCTCTCAGAGATCAACCTAGCGCCTGGGGTTTCTAGCACCATAATTGTACCCAACATATTATAACTGTTTTCAGTGTTGGTTATCACTGATATAAAAGTTATTTGTCCCAGTTCTAACGGAAATAATTAGTGCACACCACTTTTAGTGTCGGTATCCATAACACCAAGGGTGTTCTAGCCTGTTTCAAATCAGATATGAATGATTATAGGACAAAAACAATACTTTCAACTACGATTGAATCTATAGGTTAGGAGTTAAATCTCCAACTAAATCGGAGGTTACTGTAAGTAAGGGTCGATAAACTGTTCACCTTCTCCACCTTCTGTAATTTTTATATCTAAACAAGCGTCGATAAGCTGTTAACCTTCTCTATTTCTATAATTGGTATATCATAACAAGGGTCAATAAGCTGTTTACCTTCTCCGTTTCTATAATTGGTATATCATAACAAGGGTCAATAAGTTGTTTACCCTCTCCGTTTCTATAATTGGTATATGATAACAAGGATCAATAAGGTGTTAACCTTCTTTATTTCTACAATTGGTATATCATAACAAGGGCCAATAAGCTGTTTACCTTCTCCGTTTCTATAATTGGTATATCTTAACAAGGGCCAATAAGCTGTTTACCTTCTCCGTTTCTATAATTGGTATATCATAACAAGGATAAATAAGGTGTTAACCTCCATTTCTATAATCGTTATATCTAAACAATTGTCGATAAGTTATTAATATTCTCCAATTCTATAATTGGTGTAACTAAACAAGTGTCAATAGATTGTTCACCGCCTCCATCTTCTGTAATTGTTATATCTAAACACGGGTCAATAAGCTGTTCACATTCTCCATTTTCTATTGAAGTCACATCTTTGGTCGATAAAATTTTAATTGTTAACCATCTCCGCCGTCCATGTAGACGTTATATCATTGCTCTGTATACATATAAACTGTTTTAAAATCAACACCATATTAAATAAATGCTGTGCGTTTCATTGTTACTCATGAATGAAATATTTTGTACTTTTTAGTATTTTGTGAAACACCTGCCTTTAAATATCAGAAGAAGGCGTTGTTCCATTGAGCAATTGAATCTCAAAATTTATTACTAGTTTGGATACAAGGACTAGAGATCATTTCATGATCGATAGCGTACTGAAACACTATCTATGGTTGCAGTGTATGCAACATCCATACAGATATCGTGCATCTTGTCCATTAGGAGGGGCCAAATCACACTAATGTCATTACTCGGAAGCCTCATTTCCATTTCAGATCTAACGAAATAAGACAATATGATGTTTGTCGATTGTAGAATCGAGACGTTCCGGAAGCCCTTTAGCAAAGCGTTTAGCAACCCGTGCATAAATATTCGGAAGGAAAACATTATGTAGGACGTGGTTTTTGGTTAACACTAGCTTCAGATGACAGAATGGTGTGTCGACAAGTCGTAGAATCGACAAAGATTAAAATAGACATCCTGTTTACAGATATTACTCCATTCCAATCAAATCAGTATTGCATATAACGCGTGGTGCTCAAGTACAGTAGACAAGTAAAGATGGCAACCATGTGACAGAAATTAAAGACAACACTCGGTAATTTGATTATGTTGAACAAACTTCTATACAAAAACGATAAACGTCAGGGTAGTTTTTGTATAGATAAAACCTCAATTGTCGTTAATTTGTCCTCTCTGAGCACATCATGGCTTAATACTCACAGAAGATGGAAATACATTGCTTACGAATTCTCCCGAATGATTTACACATAAGGTTACAGACAGTGGAATTCTCAAAGACAATAGATTTTTATGCATTCTGTGGGAATTCGAAAATGCTTTTTTTTTTATTATTTTCTTCCTATACTCAATAGAACTGTACTTTTTATATTTTCTGACTACATAATATGTCTAAAGAGGCGGCTAGATATATTCTTTAAAACATTCAGATGGTAATAGCGTGTCGTTTGGTTAGGGTTGTTTGAGAATCCAGATTAAAATCCACTTCATGTAATGGTAGATGGCCTTTAATTATGGGCCAATGCAGAATCGGTGTTGTCACCAGTGATGCCAAATTTAACTTCTCCATCAGCTACTTTGACAGTGATGTTTATCGCTTTTAATTCTGTATAATCTCTTTTTGAACTAGGTGTTCATGCCCGTTAAGATAAAACCCTTTTAAGACCCTGGGCTTTACGGGGTTGTTGAACTTTACACATATTTATAACATTATCGATATTGGTGGAATTTGACAGATCATATCTCAATCGTAGTCGACCGATGTTTGACACTGGTAGTTTAAACCAAAAAAACATAATTAGATAAGATATCTGTCATTTGTTGCAACAGCCAAAAATGAATCACATATACACTCCATGAAGTAAACATTGATTCTTCTAGTGAACTTCCGGATCCGGTCTGTATGTGGATATTAATAAAATCGACAACGTAATGATTTTTGGTTTTAATTTTTTGTATCAATCAATATTTGTCAGTTACGTTGTATCAGTCCCATTAATTCACCAATGCCTATTTGACAGAAACTGATTATTGCTTAATTTCAGCATCAGAGTAAACGAATAGTTTGCCTGCTGTCAGTATCATGCAACCAGGTGTTATGTCCTGATAGTTCCTCGGCGGTAGCACCACATGTCGACTTCATTTCTTCACTATTACAAGGAGGCTTATATGCACGGCCTCCCGAAAAAACGCTCTCAGCTTATGCACTCAATCTGCATTTAAATGGCTGGTGTTACGCAATAGGACTTAGTATCGTTGTTAATATCAATGTCTTGAGATGAACAAACCAACAAGTGATATTCAATATGCAAAAATTACGTAATACATTGTATCCTCTTAATAAACACATAAAATCTTATCATGGTGTCAGCCATCTTAAGCCAAGGAATGCTAGAAAAGGTGATGATGGTGTCAGTCATCTACTGCCAAGGGGATACTGGAAAATGTTATCATGATGTTAATCATCTACAGCTGGGAGATTCTAGAAAAGCTCCATGGTGTCAGACATCTTAAGCCATGAGATGTTAGAAAATGTGATGATGGTTTCATTCATATACAGCCATGTGGTTCCAGAAAAGCTACCATGATATCAACCATCTAAAGCCAGGGACACGAGGGGAAAACGTGATCATTCTGTCAGCCATCATCATTCAGGCCAATGTAACAAAACGTGATCATTCTGTCAGCCATCATCAGTCAGGCCAATGTAACAATAACGTGATCATTCTGTCAGTCATCATCATTCAGGCCAATGTAATAAAACGTGATCATTCTGTCAGCCATCATCAGTCAGGCCAGTGTAACAAAACGTGATCATTCTGTCAGCCATCATCAGTCAGGCCAATGTAACAAAACGTGATCATTTTGTCAACCACCTTCAGTAAGGGCAATATTATAAAACATGATCATTCTGTCAGCCAGTTAGTCAGGCCAATATCAGAAAAAGAAATTATGTCATTCTGTCATTCTGTCAGCCCCATTATGTCACCTATCCTCAGTCAGGCCAATATTAGGAAATGTGATCATTCTGTCACCTATCCTCAGTCAGGCCAATATTAGAAAATGTGATCATTCTGTCACCTATCCTCAGTCAGGCCAATATTAGGAAATGTGATCGTTCTGTCACCTATCCTCAGTCAGGCAAATATTAGGAAATGTGATCATTCTGTCACCTATCCTCAGTCAGGCCAATATTAGGAAATGTGATCATTCTGTCACCTATCCTCAGTCAGGCAAATATAAGGAAATGTGATCGTTCTGTCACCTATCCTCAGTCAGGCAAATATTAGGAAATATGATCATTCTGTCACCTATCCTCAGTCAGGCAAATATTAGGAAATGTGATCGTTCTGTCACCTATCCTCAGTCAGGCAAATATTAGGAAATGTGATCGTTCTGTCAGCCACCTTCAGCCACCTTTCAGATAATTTTTTTGGTGCGTGTTATTTGCAATCGGAACTTAATTAGGTTTCTGTGAGCGGGTCTGAATAACAAAATACAGGTCAAAATGACGTCTTACTGGAGACCAGGTACAGCTATCCCAAAGTTCATTAAACAACTGCTTCCAAACATTGATATATGGAATACAGAGCAAGCTATTTATGTAGAATCGAAAACAGATTTGATGTTATCAAAATGTTGTTTTGTTTATATACAACATCAAAAGCCATTGATGTTAAAATTCTCATTCACGTGGGCGTTATATGTGGTCCTTTACATCACTCCTAAAGTTATGACACGATATAGAGGTACTATGCCTTTGTTATTAAGACACTGTGAATTGATTTATTTCGTCCAGGAGATGAAATCAATGAAATACAACATATTAATGAAGATCGGAACGTGAGTGACGTCATAGCGATGCGACTGGGCCCAAAACACTTAATAACTTCCTGGTGCTAACACGTCAACATTGTAATAAGAATAGTTCACATTTCTAGCATACCGACGACGTGGTGTTGTAAATAGTAACACCAAAATTAATATTAGATGTACTTGATTAAAATATTACGCACGGAAGCAAAAGTAACAAACATCATGTGATCGAACAGGATAGCCATTCCAACACACGTCACTTGTAGATATACATTCTCTACACGCACGTGTTGTTAATTTGCGTTAAGCATTTGAGAGAACATACTAAAATGAGCTTACAATATCCAACACGAACCGTTACCTAATAAATCGAGAACATTTTCATAAAAGAACATTTGACTGGTGTCAATGAATTACATTATCGTAAACGAACCGTTGTCAAACATCGATAGTTACTTCATTATTCATGGTCATAAAGAATGTCTGTCGAAAATCTTTGCTGAGTACATTATCATTATCCAGCAGTTGTTAAAAATTAATTTTTAGTATAAAATCATAATTGAGCAATTATTCTTCATTAATTGTGAGTACATTATCATTCATCATCCATTGTGAGTACATCATCATTCATCATCGATTGTGAGTAGATTACAATTCATCATCAATTATGAGTACATTACAATTCATCATCAATTGTGAGTACATTATCATTCGCGAACATTTACTGGGCATAATCAGGAGTATTTTAATTCGTTGTCTAGTATCAATTTAAGTATTTATTTTACCATAATGATAATATTTCAAGTGATTATGTGTCCATATATTTGTTTTGTAAAAAATGCAATTCCAATTTCTGAAGCACTGGAAAATGATGAAATTGTGTCAAATGAAAACAACGCCGCAATAACAGAAAGGCTATATCTTGAAAAAACTTTGTTTTTTAATTTCGAAACAAAGCAGTATAACACAATATCATTGGTGTAAATAGCCATCTGTCACGTGATCAGCTGTTTTATTACTGTAACCAAGGAAACATGTAATCCTTTACCCAAGTAACCGGAGTAAGCTATAGTTACCTGAATCACCAGCAAAGGGTATGTCAGACATTCATAACAAGAAAGCTTGATATATATTACAAGATGACATATATTTGTTCTCGGAATCTTCGGGTTGCTGTCTTGTCAACAAGTTGTTTTGGAAACATTTGCATATTACTTTGTATGAGCCTCATGCCAAAGGAATGCGACACCTGAATAACCGAGAATATTTGTTCCTGCCATCCCATGTAAACTCCGATAATATTATCAAGAACTTTACTGTGTAGTGCCATAAATGACTTGGATAGGCCAAGGTTTACATGGCGCGTGTCGTCGATGAAGCAGAAGACGGTTACTCTTCAAGAACACATGGTTTTATTGTCCTTGTACTTTCCATGAGTCTCCTTGTAAATCTTTCTTTTGGTGATATTTTGCCCTAGTTTTCCTGAATTTGGTTTCAGATTATGATTATGTTAACATGTTGAACGGTCATTGCGCGGTGAAATATTACTTCAAAATAAACATTTCCTCATTTTTTTCTTTTACACAAAAATATAGTATACATATTATCTAGGCTGTTAAAACACCTCAACCTAGTTTATATATGGCTGTTTCTAATACGTGATAGAACAATACTTGGTTTGCATTGTCAATATGGCTTTATTCGAACCTCATTACGTCTATTGTCATATCAGATTCAGTGTTTACCCGATGGGGTCTCCGTATTCTAGGACAATGTGTATGGTATGGGCGTTCTGTATTGAGCTCCAGGCTTTATTTTATATGCTGAATACCACAATTATACCAATATGTACCATGGTTAATATAAGCATGTAAATCAAACAAATCAAGTGTGATATTGGGAGTTATATTCTCTGTAAAAGCGATGGCTAACCAGTAGAAATCCGTGTTCAGTATGCAAATCGATTTTTAAGGCAGCTTAGTTGATAATCATGGTAAAATCACGTGTAGATTTTGTAAAGAACATTAACAAAATTAAAGCCGATAGATTAATTAGTTTAATTAAAACGTCTTTTCGAATCATGGAGAGAAACTACTCTGTGTTATAATTCATAGAGCAAAATGTCACTCGATTGATTGTCATTTTCGTTGCAAGTGAAATTTGCTAGTCAATGAAAATTGAATTTTGTAACCATCAACTTTTGATGGAAATCCATTTTCAGAACTCAAAAGCAGCAATGGTTATTCAGGATTTCCTCCTTTTAAATGACCTCGTTATCACATTTAGATGTTAACGTCCATCTAGTGTGTCTAACAACATATCCGAGACTTCTCAATCATGATTTATTGTCCGGTGAGACTTAATAAGACCACATTTTGAAAAGACACTATCATAAATCGTTAGACTAGGTCCCTAGATGTGAACGTATTCCTTATAAAGAAAACACAGACCATGCTGTCTAAGATCTAGAAAGGCAAACAATGGAAGATCAATTT
Source organism: Ylistrum balloti (assembly GCF_031769215.1). Lineage (NCBI taxonomy): Eukaryota > Metazoa > Mollusca > Bivalvia > Pectinida > Pectinidae > Ylistrum > Ylistrum balloti. Next base: position 879,061 of record NW_026781959.1, read on the forward strand.
TACTACACAGTTAATCTTTAGGTATAATATTTGGTTTGCATTGTTAAAGGTTGATGAAGATTATTTGCAAATATTCTATTTCCTTGTGCAATATCAAATTGAATGTGTTTACAGCTGGGTAGTAAGTCTGGTGGCTCTGCTGATGTTGACCTCTCATACGAGAATTTGTCATTCTTACATCGATCGTCGATGAATCAGAAGACGCATACCCCTCCGGAACGCATGGTCTTATTCTCTTGTAATTCTTTAGTTGTCTCTATGTAAATATTGCATTTGTTTATATTTCCCAGTACTTTTATCGAATGTCCTCGTTGTTTTTGGTTTTGTAAAAATGACGGTATTGCTGTCCTTTTCCATATTTCTTGGTGTTACCGCCCTTGCTTACATCTAAAAGTCATGACTTTTGTTTTGTCACGTTAAACATATTACACTGACTATTTGGTACAATTGAATTCATTTTGGTATTCGACAATCATCATTGGTAAAAGACAAAATTCATTCGATACCAAACGAATAAATATTTCAAAACATCACAACAAATCCATTTTTACATTAAGTATTCAAACATCCGTATTTCCCTTCCCCAGTATAAACATCATTATCTCCATTCCCAACAATATCTACATACAATTCTAAACACGGTTGGTTTGACAGACGGGAACATATCATGTCTACAGCGTGTACTTCAGATGACCTTTCGTCTTCCTGTCGATTGTTTTTTAAGGTGACGCTATCTTCACATCCCACACATAAACGTTTGACTTTATGTGGATATCATTGCTCTCAACTTAACTTCGATAGAAAAAAATCACAACGAGACACTTTTTGCAAAAATTGTATTCTATTCTCATACCATAACCAGAAGAAGTGACTTGGGTCTGATCATTTTAACTACCTGAGTTTTTTCATGTCTCCCTTGACACGGAATCACTGTTCGTCTTAAGTTGGTCAATCGATCCTGTGAGGACGGACAATGGTTATGTCCTAAGATCATGACTTACACGAGTCATTAAGAACATTTGCTGGACGAACAAGCCATTAAGAAGTCATTAATTTTACTTGCGACTTAATATATTCAAAGATGCCATTCACTAATGTGTCTTTTGTACATTTTTACTCCCACTGTTTTTTTAACTCTAAACACCTCCCTATCGCCTTCCTACCATACTCGCCCTTATCCGATGAAATATTTCTATTATGTATTCTATGTGTACTGATTGACAACATAAAGAAAGTACAGACACGTTTCAGTGGAACAATATTGATATCATTATTTGCATAACGTTTCCATTCGAAGAAATGTGCTAACGATAATAAGCAAATTTTAATACTGAAAATAACAAGAAAATACCAACATGTCAACGTAAACCCCAATTCTATAAAACTAGGGCAAATATCACGGTGACTCCTGAAACAGGACAGGGAGAATACGACCAGGTGTTATGGAAGAGTAAGCGTCTTCTACTTCATCGACGACTCGCAATATAAACCATGGTAAATCCAAGAAAGTAATGTCGCATTCCACAAATGAGAACAAGGTATACAACAACTGAACCAACAGGCAAACTAACGAGCACCAACCACGTCTAACTTCATATCACACAAAGAAATCGAATATTTCTCAATTAAATCACTATGGCGACCAAAAAAAACTACATAACCTTCACCAACCTGCATCTTTTGTAACCCTGTGTTACGAGTTTGTCCGTCAGTTGACAACTTCTTGCACGAAAATCGTGATAATGGGAACAGGCCCTTGAATATCGAATCAACTGCGACATGTAAACGCCATAAGTTGCGGGTACATGTATATCGCTATCCAGAAATGGAAAATTCACAAAAGAGAAATTTGATTGTAATAGAAACTGTTAATTAAAGACTTTTTAAAATAAATTATATCATTATTTTATTTATCAAAAAATAGTTAATGCTCCTAGCTGCGAAATATTGGCTTGATCTCTGTAACTGATATTAAACATGAAACGTTCTTTTTCTGCGAATGATCCTTAAAACTTATTGATGGATGACTAGCCGTGATGAACTAGTTTCTGATCCGTATCCCATCAATGAACGATAATTAGTCATGTGTGTAGGATTTTAATCCTTCTAAATCTCGTAGGAGTTATATAATAGTGATCAAAACAAATATTTATTATTTCATCCAAAGTTGTCCTGATTGCAATAGATGTTTCTTTATCCTTTACTATGTATATATTTATTGTTATTGTTTGGAAACAACAGATACATGCTATGCATTTTGATAATCCTTTCCATTCGCGATATGACGAGATAAAATTTGATGAAATGAACACTAGTGACAGAATTATATTTACATCTGATACACTGACTTACAGAGATACCAGCGCCTTATATATACACACTACGACCAAAGCAATCCCTGATATCTATATTTAGATGTTTTATCACCCATTAGTACCTAATATATATAATGTATACGCACAATAAAGTATCAAGTTTAAAAATATGCAGCATTTATCTACGTCGTGTGTTTACACTCAGGTGCATTGTACACAATGTATCACCATAAACATTATGTAGTGTTTCCATCCTTTTCACTTATCACGTCATTCCAAGCTCAACATCAGAACGACACTCAGAACAAAGACAAAACTCAAAGTATTCTTCAAGTTTAAACAATATCAATTGCGTTAAATACTCAGGTTTTATTCTAAATTTATATCTAACATGTATAGTGAAACAGAAAGTCTATTAACCCAACTTTTCACCGAGGGAAATTCGAAAGAAATAAGTAAACAATGCGCATTTCATCAGTGTTTAGAAGGACCAAGATGCAGGTTGTGTCCACAACAGAGCAGATACGATAGAGTAACGTTCATCAGCTAGTATCCCATAAGAACAAATATACCGAAGTACAGTCATTGTCTCTTCTAAACAATTAATTAACATTCTCAGTCTCCAACAATAAACATGATGGGTCCGAAATGTCTTACGCCACGCCTTTGTATTGGTTGGAGACGTGACTACGTCATACAGGGTGCGGCTTACCGATTGATTAATGTACCAAGTGTACAGACATTCTGAAGTTGAAAGGCTTCATTAATTTATCATAAATGCAATTTACTTATCCGGCGAAGGCAGAGCGTTGTTTATTATGTCCACACAGACTGTTTTAGCACGAACGCTGTATCAGTGCAGATTCTGGTACACGCGTCTGGTCGTTACTCCTTCACTGCCTGTTAAAACGACCTTCAGGAAGTTTTCAATGACAATATAAAACATCAAGTCTTTTATGTCTCATTTATGTCAAGAACCATTTCACTGATCAGTACTGTTGCCATATAAACAGTTTCCATGGACACGGGATCAATCATTACACCGGACATTGGATGGCCGTCTTCCGGAGAGGGGGAGTCTGACGGTAGTGAAGTTGATGTTCCTGATGTAGGAGCAAAAAAGGCAAACACGATCAATATACCATTGTTTAAACGACCTCTGGCTAATGTCAGTCACCCCTCCTTCACATATTCGCTTGTTTTGGTATTTTCGCGATTCCACTGTACATACTGTTGCATGAGAAGTACTAATCCCATTCCCCATTTCACGTCATCATTAGATTGACCTGAAATTTTATCTCCCCAAAATGTGTCTTCGGGGAAATTATGTAACGTTTCTTCACACGCAACGCACACATACAGAGCCTAATTTGGTTTCCTAGAAAATACACATATATCAAACACTGCAAAGCGCGGCAACAAAACGTTATGAACTAAAGGGTCATAGCAGATAACGCTGTGGAGACGGGGTTTGTCCGCTCTTCACTTCACATAGGTCATTACACAATGTACTTAGTGCTGATTTCATGTCATTTGACGGAACGTGTCAGTAAAGACGAAGTGTACAGACATGTCGAGACGATTGTAATAACGTACTTAATAAAAAAAACCTTTTTTTTCTAACAATGTGTCTAGGATCTCTAACTTCCTCATTAGAACTGGGCTATGATAGGATCTGAAATCATCTGCTGCCATGGTAACATAGATTTGTTTTTTAATCATCTTTTTTTCTCTATTGGTATATTGAATTGTATACGTGTGCCATTACTAGTGTTTTTCCTGGTATGTTTTATTTGGTGGTCGGATACATTGGTAGGGTAGCCAAAAGAAATACTTATTCGGTACGCCATACATTCTGGGTAACTATTTCTAAGTGGAATTTATAAAAAGTTTATATATCATAACCGTATCCCTTGACATTGCTCCATTTGATGACAGAACTACATTTAGGTTTCATTTTTCAATATCTTTTAACGTGTTTTCTGTGCTTATTATTCTTTGATGTTTCGCTAAACCTGAGTAACTTGTCGTAAATTTCAGCACCATTGGAATGTTGTTACTATTCTGTCCACACAGAATCCTGACATCTTCGTCTGGCTCGAGATACTAAAGTAGCTATTCATAGAGGGTATTGAATGGTATCATGTTTAATATAATATACAGTATTTCAAAATGTCTATATTTTTCACGTGCCCGAAGCACGCGTGGAAAACTTAGATAACTTCGGTCATACATGTACACAAATACATTTAAAAATATAAACCCTGTTTTTCCTTTTTTACATTTCTTAAGGGAATCCGAATAAATAAGCCGATCAAAAGAGAAAATAAATCAATGTTTTCAAAAGTCTTTGGTAAGAGTCGCGTAAAAAACTGTTTGTATAATCAGAGAAAACCCGAAATGTACATGCAAAAGACCAGCTCATTCAACCTTCGCTTCATTTAGATGTTCGTTCGACCTTGGAAATCGGTGAATTTCAGTGGAACGATTACCATCCAACCATTACTGTGTTTGGTCAATACAACAAGTTACATAATCACTGGGAAAGTTATAAAGATGAAATAAGATTTCATCAAAATGATGAACCGCTTTATTTCACCAGCAACAATGTAACAACAAAGCATTGATAATGCCCTGACATTACAACAGCCGAGATTTACCGGGCATGGATACTGTATCATGAACCAATCCGCTGATTGTCGATCTAAGCAGACCTGCAATCATAAATAATACCCGAGCACACCTGTACAGGTAAGATGCTCGAGATTTCATCGATTATTGAGAGAAAACCTGTATCGACAGAAACAGTTACCTCTTTGATCAGCCATACATCTCACCTGTACATTATCAGAGAAGGCAAGCAACACGAATCATTTTATCTACATCACCTTTACAAAGGACGGTCACGACGGCACTTTTTAATTAAGTTATAAGTTCTGTCCACGAGATATTACCGTGAATGTATTTAGCCAACAAAACATTTGCAACTTGTGACTGGGATGTAAACACTAGCCGTCCTAGATCCTACCATTGTTATTCGGACATCTGAATATCACTGTCTGAATCCCAGACTTACATTAAAAATCTCCGTGAATGACGAATTTCTTGGTAATATTTTCTGTCGGATTCTGTTAAGTGCTAGTGCGCCACTTTGTCGTTTAGTTGTCCTGGTTTGATTCATTGAAGGTTGACTCTAATTATATTCCAATGTAAACGACATCGACTCTGTCCCTGTTTGTTGACGGGGATATTGCTAATCAAATCAACTAAAGACGTTGAAAACGGGGACACAGAGCACCAGGCAATATCACCACTAAAACTGCATTAATTTGTTGATGTATATCATCAAATATTCTGTTCAAGTCAGCTCAGTTTGTTAATAGTCACAACGGTGTTGACAACGTTCGTCAGATACACTTTGTGCTCCATCATGCTGGAAACAAAACCCAAACCTTGATATAGCTTTAGAGTTCTGGATGATGGTCAATTGAATTCTTGGAATTATGACCATATATAGACATAGTAAGAAAGGAAACATATGCCCATAATGAATGATTTCTTGTATAACTCTCCTGCTTTTCCTTTGAACATCTAATTCAATATTTAAAGTAAATGAAATCTGCAGGTACAATTTCGTTCTAAATTAAATATTTGTACCTGATGACGCCAAGAAGATTGCTATCCAAGAGACGGGGATTAGTATTGATCAACTCGGGACCGGGAATCACGCAATTAACACTGGTTAGGTCCACCCGACGTGTTCGGGAGTGTAAAACCAGAACCACTACAGAACAGTCAACACTATTCAATTACATCATAGGTTTTACTTAAACTTTCACATTTAGCTTTGTCTTAGTATAGCTATAATTAAGAACAATTTCCAGTGTTATAAGTTACCATGGAAACTGAGCAACTTAAAGGAGCGTGCAACATTTAATAATTGTAAGCTGTATGACTTTTTACAATGGCGTGGGTGTGCTGTAGCCAGCAGAATTTGTTATGGGGTAAAGCAGTTTCTTCGTCATTGTTGATTTCTATAAGGTGTACTATGCTTAAAAGATACTTGTGGGAAATATAATATAGTTTATTTTCATACCCGTCTTGGAAAGAGACTTCTTGAAATTCATAATAATGTAGTATATATATATATATATATTTATTTTGGGAGCTTAGTGTGTATCTCAGCAGCTTATTGGTTAAAAAGAATGTACAAAAACCATAAAGGTATTTTCACTTACCACCGCCGTTTTTCTGCGTCAGGTAGGGAAACCTCCACACGTTGCCCAGCCCCACAGCATAGCCAATGAGTGACAGGATAAACTCTGCTCGACTGTCCCATGTTTCCCGTTCCTCTCCCGTGTGGCGGGAAATCTTCTTATCAAGATCTATCCTCAACAGGTTAGCAGTAGAAGCGCCAGGTCCTATACTCATGGTACTTCCATAAGAGGTGGCAGGGCTGGGCAATGCCAGCGACTCCCTTCCGTCACGTACCTCACCTTCGTTAGTTGTTCCGTTCTCCTCCCCCGCTACCCCTCCGGGCGGGGCCAACAAATTATCTAACTCAATCTTTTCACGATTCGCTCTAGTATCACTCGCCATGTTGCTGGTGTAAGGCAGTAAGCAGCTATAGTTTCCGTGCAAATGGAAACGGTGAGGATTCACCGTAGTATCGAATTGGTCGGGTATTGATTTGTGGTGCTACTCTTCGGCCGTTTCTCCCGCTCACCGACAGAGGGCGCTATTACTACTAGATTTCAATGTAATTGAGGATGATAATGAACACATAGTATGTATTGCAGACAAGACATGGACACTGATATTACACAGTGACGTGTAGTGAAAAAATTAGGCTAAAATGAATCGATGATTACTTTGGCTGTATAATTCTGAGTACGTAAAGTTCTTCGCTGGGAACCATGCTCGTAGTCTACCTACATCACAGTGTTCAATGATTACACACGGCGCCGCGTGGTAATTGCAGGGTGATGTGGGGTTATTAATTTAAAGTTTTTGATGTGAGATAGTCGATTAATAATTAATGAATATGGCTGTTTTTAGCGATGACTGCTAAGTAAACGGTGTTACATGTTTATAACACGCATTGCTATTGCTGATAAAAAGCATAACCACGTGTTATTTCACATTTCAAGTGTCCTATGTCTTTTTGTGAAGTTCTTTTAACAAACTGAAGAGGTCGATGACGTAACAATAATGGCCACGCAACCAAATGGTATTATATTCTCACAAATTATAGTGCAGTCTCTAAACGTTACAGTACGGCGCAATTGTAAATATTCTTGGGAAATTGAGTCTAGTTAAAGCTATCTTTATTTCCTGTGTGGAGTTTGTGAACTCATAAGACAAAATAACACCAACCACCTACTTAATATGTCAGTAATTTATAGCACTGAATCATATATTGACATGTTAGGTATAACCTAATACTGTGATGTTATAGACAACAAGTTGATATTTTACATAAATTTCACAATAGTTGTCAGATTTCTTAAAACATGAAGCCTACTGTTGTATTAGGGCTTTACAAATTGCTTATGTACCATTGAGTTGTCTGCCCCTTGATGAATCCATTATATTTATCATACAAAGAATTCGCTTTACTATCCATAATTCCGCTGTATAAACAACCATACTCTTTAGTATCCTAAATGTAGCACACACTTTATTTTTTGTTGTTGTTGTCAATGGCGAAATAAACAAATTATTCTACCATTCACAAGAAGTAATTAGCATACCAACACCAGCATTAAACAGAATGCGTGTTCTTGACCATAAGTTTAGCTACTTACACCGAATAATTACAGAACAAGGACAGTCATAATTTTGATCTGAAGGTTAATACTCGTTCCAAAATAAATATGAACAATTTTTTTATCAAAATTTATATTGTCATTTTTTTTGTTTAGATATCACAATGTTACCACATGAGTTTCTCAATAAAACAAAACTCTGGTGCACTTTGAAAATTTCTGACTTCAAAAATACATTTACACAAAATTTTTTAGGAACCTATTAAAAACTTCAGTTGTTAAAACAAGATTTTAAAATGTGTGTTTTGCTGGTCTTGTTTGCATGGTTACTGTAAATACTGGAGATACAGCAGTACAAATGCTAGAAAACCATTCCCAACCGAACTTTATGCGTGTGTGCGTTTGATCTTTATTTTGGATGAAGTGTGTATGTTTATACTCGGAGGTTTTCATAGTACGGTTTGTGACGACAGCAATCCATAAAAACGCGTGCGAACAAACGAGTAGTCTCTACCTTACCACGTCCGGTCGTGGCAGGAGACTTGGGATGTTGATACCTAATAACTGGACCGTAATGTGATTACCTGGCTGATCGATACGTAATCTCATTACCTGATCGATTAGTTTCTTAACGAAACGCCTCATTCCGGATACTGGGTTCCGTTTTCGCGCCGAATACTGCACACCGTCTGGTCGGTGCCCGTCTATTTTTGGTCGATGATTATATTTGCGTCTCGAAATGACTAAAGTCCCTTTTCAAGCACCTGTGTATTATTTTTGTGCTTTTGTCTATGTTAATGACTATTTGTCCGTATTGGTTTCATTAACACTCCAGCTTGTATTCGATTCTATTGATTAGCTTTTAGTTTATTTTTAACGTTTTCGATCATTTTGAATTCGCATCATAATCTAAACTTGGGGAATGTTCTTTACGAGGAGTTAACATGTATTGTTATCTTTTAGTGTTTCATCTTATTTTGTAAGCTATGAATTGCTGTATAGACGGGTATGACTACAAATGTTTGTAAATTTCGCAAAACTCGGGATTCCATTCACCGACTTTCAGCTTGTTTGTTGCGTGTTTGCATTGCTACCTAGTCATCTACATACATCTTCTTTTGATATCAAAACTCGTACTTCCACTGAATGGATTTTATTTTCTTACTGGTAACTTCAAAGAAACTTACAACTAACCTGACTGACTCGTGTGTTTACATTCCCTGATTGTTTGCTATTTGACATAAAAACCATTCATGTAAAAAAAATCCCTCAGAACTATGTATAGCTAGAAATAAAAGCGTTCAGAACAATGCAGCTTTACTTCCGACTAAATCATTGGAAAATGCCTCTTGGACAGCAATACATTCGTGTAGGAGTCGACGTGCCGTAAGTCACTTTACACCCCATCCATACCATTCAGCTAACCAAACTCTTAATTGCTGCAGAGGGACCCACCGGACTTCATAAGGGAGGCTTTTGGTAAAGAATAATCAATCCAGTAGCAGAATGCTTGTCTTTAACCGAGGTTCGTGCTCCTGAATTGTGGCATGCAATTACGTCACAAATAAACTGTCCCGGGACAAGCCCCGTACTTTTGTATCCATATTTAACCTACGTATTGCTTTTTCAGTTTCGGCATTGTGTTGTCTATTTATATGGCTTGCATTTATGAAAGGTTATTTAAGTGATTTATGTGAAATTGATTTTTCGTAAATGTGTGTTTAACATCATGATGACGTCATTGAACTATTCTTAGATGTCCAATACCGATAAGCATATAACAAAGCTACTACTGAAACTAATACAGAAGTACGCTGTGCTAAAACAAGCTGTTCCACAAATATCTCAACAAAAGACGTAAATAAAACAATTGATAGAAATAACACATTGCTAAATACATGAACAACGTCAAAGACAAGCAAGTGACGTCGAAGACCCGACAGCTCCGTCGGTAGAGCGTTGAGCAGACTCAGGTGAATAAGCTCCGTCGGTAGAGCGTTGAGCAGACTCAGGTGAATATCCGAGATGTGTGCTTCAAGTGTCCCAGCTCCGTCGGTAGAGCGTTGAGCAGACTCAGCTTAATATCCGAGACGTGTGCTTCAAGTGTCCATACTCGGGAGGATTTGTATTTCTTCGGGTACATAGTATGTCCTTGGAGAAGAAATTTTACGATAATGCTACGTGTGACTGACATCCCGTATGTTGTTCAATCAGGTTGTCACCACTTTCGGAAAGGAACCCAAACCTCAAAATGACCTTAACTATTAATAGTAAGCCAGTGTATAACAAATAACTGACGGCTTGAGTTCATTGTCTTTGAGAGGTAAATATTACCATAATTTTAGGAAAATTCAGCCCTAAAATGTCGGCGATTAAAGTATCAATGTGGGAATCATGAGTGAATTTGCCAGTGCTGTGGTAAATACGGTACCGGAGGAAAGTAGTTCTAATTAGACGTATTGTTTCGGAGAATCCCAATCTGGTACGGTATAAAATGAGTCCGAAGTCCCGAGACATAAATATACATTTAACTGACCATTCCAGGGTGGGATATCACAATAAGATAACCAGCATTACGCACAAATATATCCCGTTCGGAAAGCCATTGTGATTTATGTTGCATTCTGACGACAATGCTCAAGCATTGATCGTAATTATCAATGTTTTGTCAAGAAATCGATAGAATCAATAACAACACTCTTAAATTTCATTGTAATAAATTAGATTTCTTTCATCGATAATTTCAAAAATTATATTTTGAAGTATTAAAATCTTGTTCAATTGGTAAAACCTTCAAAGTCCAGCGAATGTTATTTTCGAGTATCGAACCTAGGCAACACATACTGAGAAAACAGTATCAGAAATCTTTGCGTTTTCAGGAGAGGTTATTGATAGGAACATGATACGTATGGGTGAAAATTTAATGTACATGTGATGTGGGAATACTACAAGCTGAAATATCATTTAATGATAAAAATAATCGGCTTTCTTTTTTTTAACATGTTGAGCAATATGCTCGTATTACATATTCTCAAGAATTCAATATACAATATTTACAAATAAAATTACTAAATACATGTCACAGACAGGTGAAAAACAGCAACAGCTGGGAGGACTCCGACCGGGAGATGTCATTCCATATCAAATGTCTTTGCAGATTTCTTAAAAGCTAAAAGAGAAGTAGAATTTCTCATATCGTTTGGTAAAAGATTCCATATAAGAGCTATCTGGTAATTAAATGAGTTTTTAAAAATGTTTATTTGTAAGATGGCAAGTGAAAAACACGTAAATAGGAATATCGTGCAGACCTACTTTGAACATCAGACAAATAAGTGAAAAAAAAATCAAACTTTGTGGAGCTAAATTATTTATCACTTGTACATTAAAACAGTTTGATTGTATAAAACTCGTTTACAAAAAGGAAACCATTTCAGCTACTTAAACATACCACAACTAGGTGGAGAGAAATCACAGATTAAGATCGTTCATGCTGCTCTCTTCTACAGACATTCTTGTTTAACAGCATTTACGTGATACCTTTTTACAGATATCGGCAAATTGACAAAAAAACATGTGTTACTTGGTCAAATTTTATTAAAAGCTTCAATAAAAACTATAACATTTCACTTTTTGTTATTCATACGAAACTCGCGCATTGTTATAAATTCATTAGTCGTGACGCGGTTCCGAAGAAATTCTTGTATCGAATAAGTGCTTGGATGACTAGAGATCACAAAGTTAGGAAAAAAGGACAATATTTTTTCTCCATTATCTTTTTTTGAGTAAAGTTATCGTTCATCCTTGAAATGTTGTATTGACAAAGAATCCTGGCGCTAATGTCATTGATTTACTACTAGAGAATGTGATCTGTAAGACATGGGTATTTACAACAAGTGGTTGATCGTGAGTGACGATTTGACCGGAAGTGGCGAGGTCTACATTCTGTTTATCGGTAGTTTCCTCACTGGGGAGAAAAATAGTAGGCAAATCTATAGTCAAAATTTTTTACTGACTAACAGAAACATTTCTCGTTTAGGACCTTAATGAAGATTAAATTTTGTGGGAGGACATAAACATTATATGCCGTGCCTCGTGACTCTGAACATTGAACTGTTACCAAAGGGCAGTGTACAGTCGATATGATTAAAGTTTTAAATTTAAAATAAAATCAGATTGTGTGTTTGCAAGCTCAGTTTATTTATTGGTACACGCGGTCATGTTTGTTTATATTGGATACACTATCAGCTGTATTCATACACTGGCCTCATTACTGTAAACTGTAGTATATAGTCCCATATACTACAATTCGGTGTACTAGCGACATGGAGGCAAATGCAAAACATAATGTAAATATATACATATACATACACATACCTGTATATACATATACATAGAGTACATATATACATATACTTATAGATATACATATACATGGAGTACATATATACATATACATATAGATATACATATACATAGAGTACATATATACGTAAATGATTTTCATATAGATATACATATACATACATTTACATAAACATATACATACACACACATATATATATATACATATACATATATACAAACGACTTAGAGACAAATGCAATATAGAATGTAAATTTTTATTTCATATACATACATATACAACACTTGTTCTCTTTTCCTCAGGTATATGTTTGTCTGGATTATTAATCTAACCTGATTATTTCTGTTTAGAAAAAGATGAAAAACATACACCTTCAAGTATTTTAAACGATAAGCTTGAGCGGGTTATCTCCCCTGTCACACCCTCTCAAATGGTCAAACACTAGAAGAAATTAATACGACTGAGTGTGGAACCTATTTAACTTAAATATTAAACCAGTGTTTTTCCTGCATTTAATATTGAAAATAATCACTACCGATTCTGTAACATTTTTAATATGAACTAGGTTGTTCTTTTGCCAACTTCGAGCGGAGGAAAGCATCTCACCAAATATGGGTCAGACGGAGAGCGCTCATATATTCTGGTAGAAAATATGTTTCCAAACATCTGGTACAATGAACGTTTGTTTTCCTTTACAAACAGAATTACAGGACATTCTACACATTTCTCTAACATATCAAAATTGGTTGGTGATCATAAAAGTCATTTTCAATTCGACAGTTTTCTTCGTATTTCAAGAATGATATTTTTGACAACATTGAAAAATTGTTATCTAAAGCAATGTATATATATAATTTCAATAATACAAAAGTTAATTATTAAATTCTACAGTTCAGGAATAAATCATATTCATAAACAACAAATTATTATACAGAATGATCTGGCACTATTTCAAGACAAGTAATGACATAAAATTAAATTAAATTCTTTCTGGAATAGAGAGACACAAGTTATTAATTTTGTATGTTGCTACATGATGTATTACGACTTGAACACAAACAAGAATACGGAAAGAACACATGGACCACCTAAGGGAGCAAATACGTTTCTTGAAAATCCAAAGTGAGGGACTTTCATAGGTTATCTTGGAAAAATAAAAATGGTTTGCCGGGATCAAGAGGCAATAGAAAGATGCCAAATATAGTCCTCTCATACAATCAAGCAATGAAGATAGTAGGAATATTTGACCTTTAATATATATATATATATATCTACACTGACTGGAGAGGGAACTCTATTACTGGTCGTGTATACGTAAGTGTTCCATATCAATCAAGTCTCCAACCAGAGAAGGTAGAATATCCGTAACCGACATCTGTACTAATTATTGTCCAGTGTCCGGTTGTATGCCCCATACGTATGAAGACATGGTCACCCTCGTTCAGAGAAAGTACAACTAAGGACGATGACTGGTGAAAATCGCCGACATCAGTTGTATCTGAAAACGAGGCTCCTCTAACAACACCGTTCACCTCCAGGAGGGTGTGGTATTCTTGATGGGTGCCCGAGATTATCGTCCATGTTAGAACGTAAGTACCAGTCTCTGGAACTGTGTAGAGTCCGTCACTCGGGCTGTAACCGTTGCCATGGTCAAGCGTCTCGTCATCGTATACTATTATCGCATCTTCTGCATAAACTCTGTTTCCAGAAATGGCAGTATGGAACGCTATTGTCTGGGTCCCTGACGGCGGGGCAACACCTATAATTCAAAATATAAAACAAGCACCCGTGTTCTTGCCTAGTCACTTGATTTCAGTGTCATCATCTGTGTTTGTATAAACTTAAAAAATAAATTTTTGATTACCGTGCGATATGTTATGTTGATACTTAATAATCAAAGTTGCACGTTTATTATTTTTTTAATCTTGTTGCTATATTAGATGACTTACGACTTTGTCTTGATCTCGAAAACTTCTCCACTGGCACGTTCTCGGATTCATCATTGTCCACAAGAGATTGGGAGAAGGGAGTTGTTTTTGAAGGAAGTCTGTTTCCTTGAGTTTTATTTTCGAGAGATTTTGACCAGTTTTGCGTTTTGCGATGAGTGGTCTTGTTGATGGTACTGTAATATTGTTCCAAGTTATTTGTGTCAGATGTCGACCATTCCGTTTCTGATTTCCCATGGTGTCGTGTGTCATGTTTCTCTGTAATCTGATTCGCAATCACAATTTTTTCTAAGTCTGACACTCGTTCAACAAGTTTATCAATAATAGCATCCCTTTGTAGTATTGACTTTTCGTGCAACGTTATTTGAGATTCAAGTTTGTCCACAACTTTGTCTTTTTCAGCCAACACACGTTCTATTCCTTCAATCTTCTGAGAAACAAAGGAAACAAGATCGTGCCAGGCTTGTGGATGAGTGATAGAGTCGGAATCCTTTCCATTGTCAATATCTATATTTTTTCCACTAACACTAAAATCAACAGATACACATATGACTAGAACGAACGTCACAAGCATTGCTGCCATCTCGTCAGCTACATAAACACTGATCGACTTGATAAAAGTCTTATCTTGGTTGACATCAGACCCCGATAATCATATACAGTGGAGATAGTGACTACAATATACATATGTTTAGTTGTTAGATAAAGACGTGACCGGATTAAATTAGATCATTACTAAGCTTGACATCGCAGCCAATGAAAGCCTTGGAGTTCATCTTTGGTAATGGCAAGAATGATGATCCATTATAGAAATTCACTGGCAAACGCAGTTTTTAACGTCTGATTAGGTCAATTACCTGGGATGAAGCCTTGTGATTAGTTAAAGAAGTAATACACAATGAATGGAAGTCAGATAAGGATTTAATGGAACCATATCTACAATGTTAACCTTTAAGCAGTGTTCGTGTCCAATGCTCCGAAATTCTCGTGTTTATTCATCTACTTGCGTGATGTCAAACGCAACGTTTAATTCACTTTTTTGTTTTGTTTATTTATTTTTTAACGGGAAAATAGAAGAAAAAAAAGTTTAATATAACTTTCCACTTCAGCTACTAAGCCTTTTTTCTTTTGCTTTTTCAATTAAGAAGTTATCACTGTAATAACTTCAGTATCTAAAGCTACATTTTTAAGACTACACCTACACAAGCAAAAAGACTGGTATTCTTGGCAAGTTGTCTACTGATGACGTCATTCGATGTCTTAGACGGTCTAAGGGACGCAACTCACAAATGGTAAAAAAAATTGGTCACACAATGAAGTAAGAAATATTAAAGACTGTAGTGTTATACTCTCAGTTAGGTCAACATCAGTTGCATACTGCATGTTTTTATTTAATTTTTGTTTATTATTATCATAGAGAACTGCAAATCGATGTTTGCAGCGACACGTTGATATCACTTCTCCTATTATGAACAACTTTCGACGGATAACTTAATTTAATGAATGCATGCATCGTAAACATAAACGATATAGTAACATTTATTGCAACTAGATATATCTGATTAACATAAAAGTGAGGGGGCAGTATTATCTCAAATCATGTAATTTCAAATCACAGATTGGCGATATTCACATTCTGTTCCGTGTCGGAATATTGGCTAGAGTGAATCCTAGAAGTTGCTATTATCTAGTACGAGTTGTTTCCCCTACACGAACAATTTGACTCGGATCAAAAATGGCTGGGAGCCGACAGCTGCAGACAAGGAAAAAAAACGCCTGGCACTTAACGCTGATAAGGTTAAAAGCTAATACTTGCATAAATTATTTGATGGAAAAGCAGCAAAACCCAGATTTTGAAGCATAAGAAATACATTGGCCATTTTTTGGATGCAAATTTATGGGACGTATTATATATAACATCAATCTTTTTATCCAGGAATATAGGGGTTCAGTCAAAGATCGCCCTCACCCCCTACCAATCTGACTGAACCCCTATATTCCTGTAGGGGGTCACTAGCAAACTACATAACTAATAAAATGTGACAGCAACCAAATCATGTTTTTTATGTCGTTGAAATTCAAATCGTACTTGAACAATTCTGGGTGAGCCTGCTAGACTGCTAGGTCGATACTTGCATAAATCATGATATTTAGCATAAGAAATACATTCCATTGGCTGCAAATTTATGACAGCATCAATCTTTTTATCCCAGATCGAAAGATCGGAGGTATATTGCTTTTGTGTTGTCTGTTTGTCTGTCTGTTGTCAACTTATACATTGTCCATAACTAATGCACCGTAAGAGGTAGGGCTTTCATATTTGCATGTGGGTTCCTTGTGGCAAGACAAGTTTTGATGTCCCACTTCAGAAGTTTGTTGCAACCGGGGGCATAGTGTTTCATAAACACATCTTGTTTTCTTTTTAAAACAATTTTTTTAATATCCTGTTGATGTCATGCCACAGTACAGTACTCTTAAATAATACAAGAATGTCATCTTGTCAATATTATCTTTAGTGGGTATATTTTACAACTGATTAAAAAAACTATGATATACATGTATATTGAGCAAGTTATAGGTAAATGGATACAGCCTTTGAAATAACAAGTGATAGGTATGTCTAGACATAGCGTTAAGAACAAGTATTATTCATTACAATGGTCCCTGGTTTATGAGTCAAAATGGAGTATTCCATTGATCCACCGAGTAAGGCGAGGTATCGGTAGTGATGGGTAGGCCATATCAAGGGCTATAACTCTTCCAACCTTCCAGATATTTTCATTTCAATCTTAAAATCGCATTGTGAATAGATCGCGTTGTTTGCATCAAGTTAACATATAAATTCGATGAGCTATGTCCGTCCTTTATTGGACCTAATATCATATGAACATACAAGATACCTTTTGCATTTACCTTCTAAAATCTGTAATGATATACTCAAGAAAAATATGTGTTGGCGGGTAACTCAAAACTTATAGAAAATTGTATATCTATGTGTCCATGTCGTATACATAAATAACACCTTTAACACCTGAATTTGTCTTGACTTAAAATAAACCCCACAAGTCTGTAAAGATCTGCTGATTCAAACGCCTTTTGTACCTGTGCGAACCCATAATGAACTTCAATATTTTCCAAGCTTAAAGATTTATGAAATTAAGGTGGCCAAAAATTCTAAAATTTAACTTTGCTCCGGTGATAATTTTTTGAAAGGTTATTTTTTAGAGTAACATAGCAGCACACACAAACGTGTTACGATACTTTTCTGTTCATTCAACAGGCGCCAGAACCTGTTCTAAACATTGATTAAATACTCAAAGTTGAGTTTTTTTTTTTTTTTTTTTTTTAAATACAGGCATGTGCTCCACACAACCAGGATTAATGTGTTCCTAGTCTGAGATTTGTGGTGATATTTCCTGTAATTTATCAAACTTCTACCACACACTTCCCGAGTTTATTCAAGAGAAATTTTCATAGAACGTTAACATTCTTGACGCTGCTAACCAAATCATGACAACAACTACCCCGTCCCAAATTAGCATCAAGCAAAAATCATACAAGAGGTCAAATGAAACGTTGCAGTTAAGCTTACTGGTATACGAAACAAAAGCTTGATGGACATTCCAAAATTCCACGATCTTTGGCCGATATGAAGTTTGAGGAAGCAGCTATTTTATAAATTATTACAAGTCCTTTCATATTTTGAAATATCATTCTGCAATCTTTTGTTTTCCAGTAAAGCATTCCGTATGTTTCGAACGTGCCAAGAACGTGCCTTGAACGTGGCAATTCTCGGTCACCTACCCTTTATGACGTTGTAATTGTTTGCTGATCTGCAAATTTGCCCGAGGTTCACTGGCTGTAACCTCTGACACACGAGAAAAGACATCTGACGAGTAACGAATTCCGGCTGGCTCGTGATCAAAGGCTACTATTGTTTCCCAGATGGAGAATGCTTTTGAATGACAAAACAATGAGGCAATAGGTTATGTCATAACGTGTGTGTTATATATCTAAACGTGTGCGTTATATATCTACGGGTATTATCACTGAAGTCCAGGTGGTAATGGTATTCTAATAATCCTTTATGTTTTTACAATAGTTCACAGTAGTCTATTATCAGTGGTTTTGTCACGTAGTACCCTTCTCTTACCTTTATTTGTATCTGTATCGAGTGACACTTAAAGCCCAAATAGCACAATACAAACTAGAACGTGGAGAATTAACATCAATAAAGGCGTTTGATCACTTGTATATGATGTATCAAACAGGACGCTTGTATCAGATGACTGGAATAAGAAGCTTGTATCAGATGACTGGAATCGGACGCTTGTATACAATGTATTGAACAGGACGCTTGTATCTGACAACTGGAATGGGACGATTGTATACGATGTATTGAACAGGATGCTTGTATCTGACAACTGAAATGGGACGCTTGTATACGATGTATTGAACAGGACGCTTGTATCAGACAACTGGAATGGGGCTATTGTATTAGACAACTGGAATGGGGCGCTTGTATCAGACAACTGGAATGGGACGCTTGTATCAGAGGACTGGAATGGGACGCTTGTATACGATGTATTGAACAGGACGCTTGTATCAGACAACTGGAATGGGACGATTGTATACGATGTATTGAACAGGACGCTTGTATCAGACAACTGGAATGGGACGCTTGTATACGATGTATTAAACAGAACGCTTGAATCTCACGACTGGAATGGGACGTTTGTATACGATGTATGGTACTGGAGTTTGTATCTAGACAACTGGAATGGGACGCTTGTATACGATGTATTGAACAGGACGCTTGTATCTGACAACTGGAATGGGACGCTTGTATACGATGTATTGAACAGGACGCTTGTATCTGACAACTGGAATGGGACGCTTGTATACGATGTATTGAACAGGACGCTTGTATCTGACAACTGGAATGGGACGCTTGTATACGATGTATTGAACAGGACGCTTGTATCAGACAACTGAAATGGGACGCTTGTATACGATGTATTGAACAGGACGCTTGTATCAGACAACTGGAATGGGGCTATTGTATTAGACAACTGGAATGGGGCGCTTGTATCAGAGGACGGGAATGGGACGCTTGTATACGATGTATTGAACAGGACGCTTGTATCAGACGACTAGAATGGGACGCTTGTATTAGACAACTGGAAGGGGACGCTTGTATTAGACGACTGGAATGGGACGCTTGCATACGATGTATTGAACAGGACGCTTGTATCAGACGATTATAATGGGACGCTTGTATACGATGTATTGAACAGGACGCCTTGTATCAGACGATTATAATGGGACGCTTGTATTAGACGATTATAATGGGACGCTTGTATTAGACAACTGGAACGGGACGCTTGTATCAGACAACTGGAATGGGACGCTTGTATACGATGTATTGAGTAGAACGGTTGTATAACTACGCATCAAACAACATGCATGCATAGTCCGGATGGTGATAGAGATGGTCGGTTTGGACACTTGAATAACGTCGCCGCATAGTGTTTGAATACAGAAACGTACGGATCAGGACGTGTTAAAGTAATATGTTCACAAATAGTAAGGTGATAATGTAATGTTACGTGTGCGTCAGGAAATGTGATTGATAAGATAATTATATGTATATCGCGAGATGTATAAATAATGTTATAGACAATATATATAAATATAGATATCTCGAGATACATGAATTTTCAAGAGAAAAAAAAACCAACTTCATTTGCCCTTCAAAACCATAGTTAGATGGTGTGATGTCCAGACTAGAACCATCCTATACAAACATATCTGCTTCAGTCTAACCATAGTTAGATGGTGTGACGTTCAGGATAGAATCTGCTTCAGTCTAACCATAGTTAGATGGTGTGACGTTCAGGCTATAACGATCCTTTATAAACATATCTGCTTCAGTCTAACCATAGTTAGATGGTGTGATATCCAGACTAGAACGATACTTTACAAACAACCAGTCTTACCAAAATAATATTATTTTGACATGTTGAGATTTTCACTTATTCCTTCATTCCTTTAAAATTAATCTTATTCACTTGAAATACCTTCCGTGCTATCTTTCGGCCAAATCAGCGTGGATGTTTACCTTCAATCTATTTAAGTTATTGGATTTGTTGTTTGGAGAGTTTGTGACTCTAGGCAGATTTAAGGTCACTATTTCTTGTTTAATTGGTGGTGGGTGGACTTTCGTCCTCTGATGTGGGTGATTACTTACAAACACAACTATGTCAGTGCTCGCTGTAATGAATATCTCAAATCCCAGTAAACTTAACACTAAACCTAACGATCAACAGACAAGTAACTGAAGCCACTCACTTCATTACCTAGACATTAGCACAGAGTGCAAACTGAAATATCTTATTAGCGATATCTGCAAATAGGCACAAAACCAGATTTGAACCCAAACAGAATGAGCTACATAAAACGAATTCCATCTCTATCAATTTAACATTGGTCTGAGATTTTCTTAGTCGTTTTCAAAGAATTGAGAGTACGATGGGGTTATATGTAGCAACGACGTCAGGTTGTAATAGCTTATAATACACGAGGTGCGGTGTCTATATAGAGGGTACATGGTAGTTATGTGTCTATATATACAGGTGGTACATTGTAATGATGTGTCTATATATACAGGTGGTACATTGTAGTGATGTGTCTATATATACAGGTGGTACATTGTGTCTATATATAGAGGTGGTACATTGTAGTGATGTGTGTGTATATAGAGGTGGTACATTGTAGTGATGTGTGTGTATAAACAGTTGGTACATTGTAGTGATGTGTCTATATATACAGGTGGTACATTGTGTCTATATATACAGGTGGTACATTGTAATGATGGGTCTATATATACAGGTGGTACATTGTAGTGATGTGTCTATATATACAGGTGGTACATTGGTACATTGTGTCTATATATACAGGTGGTACATTGTAGTGGTGTGTCTATATATACAGGTGGTACATTGTAGTGATGTGTCTATATATACAGGTGGTACATTGTAGTGATGTGTCTATATATACAGGTGGTACATTGTAGTGATGTGTCTATATATACAGGTGGTACATTGTAGTGGTGTGTGTTGTTGTTATGGTTACAGATTGACGAACTGTGTGACGTAATGTACATATATACATGTATGTGTTATCCTTAAAATGTTTAGAATTCCCCCATTTGCATAAAAATCTAAAATATGAAATTGCTCGTCATTACTCTCCTAGATTGTAGCTATGTTTTTGACGTTATATTCCACATATCCTTATCACATTTATATATAAATGATGGTTGTCTTCCATGGCAGATATATAACACACCTTTTATTCTTCAGTTCATAAAGTGCTCGATCGGTTATTTTTACACGAAACGAAACAAAACTATTAGAATTTAGATTTGTGATGTACTTGATTATAAGCATTATTTAGAGCCGTAATTCCCGTCACGTGACTGGACCGTCATTCAAACGGAAACAATGATTCACTTCCTGTAATAGAATCTTGATTTATATAACATAGCAAATCAATAGGGACAGTGATTATATGGACTCATTTTCACAAGCCTCATTCAGTACAGACAGGTGTTACAGGGACACGTAACATATTCTACCAGTACTAAGACGCAGGGTAATATTATTACAAGTATCAATTTGTGTAGACGTCCCTGTGTTTTTGATTCCATTAGTCAATTTACACACCCATGTGTTGTTAAAACAATTTATTTATCCGAACATGAACCGACCTTCAGGACAAAGTTATTTTCTTATTTTCATTCCTGACGACATTGACGTGTATAAACAATATTTATACATGTCAATGTTCGTTACCGGGTAAACATTTCCGGCCAATGATCGAGGCTGATATATGACATCTATCGGAACAATTTTAAATATCGCGATCACGTTTGAAATAAGATAAATTGGTTTGTCCGCCTTCCCGATAAAAGCCCATTGAAAAGCCAAATTTGTTTTAACTTTCTTTTTACCGGTAAACTTGCGTTATCAGCCAATTTGCTGACATATTTGAACAAGGTGAAATGTAAAGTCGACGACCATGATAGCAAGAAAACGTGTCGGCAACGCAGCACATAGACCAAGGATTTACGAGATTTCCTGCTTGGCTATAACAAGTATTGAGCAATCAAAAGGCGATATACACACTCCTAATTTGTCAATCGAGAGAATAAAAAGGGAAATTTACGAGTTTTTCTTAAATAAACATCAAAAGATTTACGACGTTTCATTGGAAATCTACAAGATGCCTGAATATATTGTCGAGACCAAGAACACTTTATACATGATTTCGTTTGTGAAGCGGTCTACATGTTTAATGTTTTATTAATTGTCAGTAATGTTCGGTGAAGGATGGTGTTTATAACATCTTACGTTAATCGTCCTCTACTGAAGGCCAAACATATATCACACTAACGATACTCACAAAACCTGATGATAATTAAGGTCAAACAGTCGAAGACATCAAACAGACACACATGTTAACGTAACCTCCGGTTAATGATTAAAAAAATGTATTAATTTGTTTCGACATTTCCGTAATTTATCTACATAGTGGGTATCAGTATGTCAATTTAATAAATCTATTGACATTGCTGTAAGTTAAATGCATTTTTAAGAGGAGTTTCTGATAAATATTCTTGGAGTAACATCCAGGTCATAAAGGCCGAAAGGTGCAACATATGGAAGAACCACTGATTAGTTCTAAGTTAAACTCATTGAAACATTGGCAAGGAAAAGAAACATTATTTAGTAATGTAAGTATGTTGTGTTTATACGACAAAATTACCAGGGAATAAAAACAGAGTAACAGCTGGAAACGTACAGGGAGAACGAGATCAAATATGTCTTAAGGGTAGGAACAAAATCACATGTACCATAAGGTAAGAACATGATCCCTTGTACCGGAAAGGTAACAACGAGATCAGATGTACGGGAAGGGTAAGAACGAGATCCCTTGTACCGGAAGGGTAAGAACAAGATAAATTGTAACGGAGTGGTAAGAACGAGATCCCTTGTACCGGAAGGGTAAGAACGAGATCAGATGTACGGGAAGGGTTAGAACGAGATCCCTTGTACCGGAAGGGTTAGAACGAGATCCCTTGTACCGGAAGGGTAACAACGAGATCAGATGTACGGGAAGGGTTAGAACGAGATCCCTTGTACCGGAAGGGTAAGAACAAGATAAATTGTAACGGAGGGGTAAGAACAAGATCCCTTGTACCGGAAGGGTAAGAACGAGATCCCTTGTACCGGAAGGGTAAGAACAAGATAAATTGTAACGGAGGGGTAAGAACGAGATCCCTTGTACCGGAAGGGTAAGAACAAGATAAATTGTAACGGAGGGGTAAGAACAAGATCCCTTGTACCGGAAGGGTAAGAACGAGATCAGATGTACGGGAAGGGTTAGAACGAGATCCCTTGTACCGGAAGGGTAAGAACGAGATCAGATGTACGGAAGGGTAAGAACGAGATCCCTTGTACCGGAAGGGTAACAACGAGATCAGATGTACGGGAAGGGTAAGAACGAGATCCCTTGTACCAGAAAGGTAAGAACAAGATATATTGTAACGGAGGGGTAAGAACGAGATCCCTTGTACCGGAAGGGTAAGAACAAGATAAATTGTAACGGAGGGGTAAGAACGAGATCCCTTGTACCGGAAGGGTAAGAACGAGATCCCTTGTACCGGAAAGGTAACAACGAGATCAGATGTACGGGAAGGGTTAGAACGAGATCCCTTGTACCGGAAGGGTAACAACGAGATCAGATGTACGGGAAGGGTTAGAACGAGATCCCTTGTACCGGAAGGGTAAGAACAAGATAAATTGTAACGGAGGGGTAAGAACGAGATCCCTTGTACCGGAAGGGTAAGAACAAGATAAATTGTAACGGAGGGGTAAGAACGAGATCCCTTGTACCGGAAGGGTAAGAACGAGATCCCTTGTACCGGAAGGGTAAGAACAAGATAAATTGTAACGGAGGGGTAAGAACGAGATCCCTTGTACCGGAAGGGTAACAACGAGATCAGATGTACGGGAAGGGTTAGAACGAGATCCCTTGTACCGGAAGGGTAAGAACAAGATAAATTGTAACGGAGGGGTAAGAACGAGATCCCTTGTACCGGAAGGGTAAGAACAAGATAAATTGTAACGGATGGGTAAGAACGAGATCAGATGTACCGGAAGGGTAAGAACGAGATCCCTTGTACCGGAAGGGTAAGAACAAGATAAATTGTAACGGAGGGGTAAGAACGAGATCCCTTGTACCGGAAAGGTAACATTGTACGGAAGGGTTAGAACGAGATCCCTTGTACCGGAAGAGTAAGAACGAGATCCCTTGTACCGGAAAGGTAAGAACAAGATAAATTGTAACGGAGGGGTAAGAACGAGATCCCTTGTACCGGAAGGGTAACAACGAGATCAGATGTACGGGAAGGGTAAGAACGAGATCCCTTGTACCGGAAGGGTAAGAACGAGATCCCTTGTACCGGAAGAGTAAGAACGAGATCCCTTGTACCGGAAGGGTAAGAACGAGATCCATTGTACCGGAAGAGTAAGAACGAGATCCCTTGTACCGGAAAGGTAAGAACAAGATAAATTGTAACGGAGGGGTAAGAACGAGATCCCTTGTACCGGAAGGGTAACAACGAGATCAGATGTACGGGAAGGGTAAGAACGAGATCCCTTGTACCGGAAGGGTAAGAACGAGATCCCTTGTACCGGAAGAGTAAGAACGAGATCCCTTGTACCGGAAGGGTAAGAACGAGATCCCTTGTACCGGAAGAGTAAGAACGAGATCCCTTGTACCGGAAGGGTAAGAACAAGATAAATTGTAACGGAGGGGTAAGAACGAGATCCCTTGTACCGGAAGAGTAAGAACGAGATCCCTTGTACCGGAAGGGTAAGAACAAGATAAATTGTAACGGAGGGGTAAGAACGAGATCCCTTGTACCGGAAGGGTAAGAACGAGATCCCTTGTACCAGAAAGGTAAGAACAAGATAAATTGTAACGGAGGGGTAAGAACGAGATCCCTTGTACCGGAAGAGTAAGAACGAGATCCCTTGTACCGGAAGGGTAAGATCAAGCTAACTTGTAAAGGAGGGGTAAGAACGAGATCCCTTGTGCCGGAAGGGTAAGAACGAGATCCCTTGTACCGGAAGGGTAAGAACAAGATAAATTGTAACGGAGGGGTAACGGAGGGGTAATTGTAACGGAGGGGTAAGAACGAGATCCCTTGTACCGGAAGGGTAAGAACGAGATCCCTTGTACCGGAAGGGTAAGAACAAGATAAATTGTAACGGAGGGGTAAGAACAAGATCCCTTGTACCGGAAGGATAAGAACGAGATCCCTTGTACCGGAAGGGTAAGAACAAGATAAATTGTAACGGAGGGGTAAGAACGAGATCCCTTGTACCGGAAAGGTAACAACGAGATCAGATGTACGGGAAGGGTTAGAACGAGATCCCTTGTACCGGAAGGGTAAGAACAAGATAAATTGTAACGGAGGGGTAAGAACAAGATCCCTTGTGCCGGAAGGGTAAGAACAAGATAAATTGTAACGGAGGGGTAAGAACGAGATCCCTTGTACCGGAAGGGTAAGAACGAGATCCCTTGTACCGGAAGGGTAAGAACGAGATCCCTTGTACCGGAAGGGTAAGAACAAGATAAATTGTAACGGAGGGGTAAGAACGAGATCCCTTGTACCGGAAGAGTAAGAACGAGATCCCTTGTACCGGAAGGGTAAGAACAAGATAAATTGTAACGGAGGGGTAAGAACGAGATCCCTTGTACCGGAAGGGTAAGAACGAGATCCCTTGTACCGGAAGGGTAAGAACAAGATAAATTGTAACGGAGGGGTAAGAACGAGATCCCTTGTACCGGAAGGGTAAGAACGAGATCCCTTGTACCGGAAGGGTAAGAACGAGATCCCTTGTACCAGAAAGGTAAGAACAAGATAAATTGTAACGGAGGGGTAAGAACGAGATCCCTTGTACCGGAAAGGTAAGAACAAGCTAACTTGTAACGGAGGGGTAAGAACGAGATCAGATGTACCGGAAGGGTAAGAACGAGAACCCTTGTACCGGAAGGGTAAGAACAAGATAAATTGTAACGTTAAAAGAACGTGTTTAAAGTCGTCGAAATTAGATGTTGGGGAAGGGTGAGGACAAGATCAGATGTACCGGAAGGGTAAGAACGAGATCAGATGTACCGGAAGGATGAGAACGCGATCAGATGTGTCGGAAGGGTTAGTACGAGATTAGATGTACCGGAAGGGTAAAGGACTAGATCAGATGTTGGGGAAAGGATAAGAACAAGATCAGATGTACCGGAAAGGTGAGAACGAGATCAGATATTTGAAGACACCCGTCATGTTTGAATACAATGTTAAACGTTGTGAACGGAGACCCCTGTCAATGCAAATGGGAGTACCAGATATACTCATAAGGAAATATTCTATTTTTCAATGTGATTATGATGGCGACCATAAGCTTGTTTCATAGATTCATCATCCCAAGTCCCTCGGTGCTCTGTGTTGTAAAATGTTATCGTCAGCCGTCGACATCTATGACAGGCATCGTGATTTCGGGAATAAGTCACTGGATATTCGAGAATTGCAACGTGTAAAAAGATAGCTTGAGGAAGCGGAGATATTGCTCTCAATAATGGAAAATCTGGTGTGATGAAGCTAAATGGTTAGTTGTATCCCATTTCATTTGAAGAATCCGCAATGCCGTTGATTTCCAAATTTTCAAAAAACAGTGATCGATATGGTTAATGAATGTCTTGTAACTCGAGGACATCATAACATTATGTACATGTACAATATCTAAAATAGATTACTTGGTAAAATCTTTGCAGGCCTTGGACATCATTCAATAATTCATAAATAAGTGAAATAATACCAAACGTAACCAAATATATGACGAAACACTGTTTCTTACTGCCCCATATACGCTACAAAGTAAACATATGAAAAGCTTGTTTATCACGTTGGAAAGTTGTAAATTCAGAGCGGACATGAAGAGATGTCTTGTTTACTCTGATCTCTATAAACACTGATTAAACACGTATGTCTACTTGTACTGTTTACGGTTACCTTATATTTCGCTTAATTAAGATTCGAAACTCTTTCATGCTGTGCTTCCTTCCTTCCATATTTGTTTCCATTGTCGAGGTAAAACAACGCACCTTTATAGGGAAGACTGTATTTATTCAAACTACAAAGTGATATTTGGCAAGTCTCACTTCTCAAACAATCTCAGACGCGAAAGGTCGAATGAGATGTTGAGCAGTCACGTAAGTTAATAACACTTCACGTAGAAAAAGGTCAATTAAACGGGGTGTTATTTGACAACTTTTCACACGTTTGAATTGGAGACAAATGTTGAAACAGATTTGTCAATATGATATGGAAAGCTCCAGTTCGGAATATCAAACAGTGTGATTTTAGTAAGTATACAAATTTCCTTTTAACTTTCAGTACCAACCGAACCAGCGGCCGATTTCTTGTCATATTTATATTTAATTGCTGGCCAAAGTGCATCTAATCCACTCATTTTTATGGAATTCAACTATTTACATAGAAGGTCGGGTGCATCTAGCGAACAGTTTGTCAGTTTACAAACTATCTAACTTAAATGAACAACTAAGTTCGTCTGTATTAATCTCGACCGGTTGATCAGGTTTAACGATATTGCACATGCGACAATAGTGAGATAGTGAGAACACTTACATGAAGTCTAATGTACACCACGTATGAACGTTCATTTGAACAAGCATTGAATCTTGGTTAGATTGTCATGTCATGTTCCTAAAAAACATTTCTCGAATGTCTGTGTAGTAATTTATCTAAAGTTTTCTTATACGTCTTCAAGTCTGCCTGTTATCTGCAATCTGGACAAAATAAATCTTGGGATTTCATTTCTATGTTTTACTATCATTGTTAAGCGGAACTTTTCGGGAAGTTTCATCTATTGACTAGAAAACACCGCTCTGATTGGTATTAACTACAAAAGTTATATCATCACCAGTGTTGCTTCTAAATTTCCTATGTCATCACAGCAGTGATGCTTCATAAATTTCAAAGTCCAAAATGTCATATAAAATAAAATTGATATATATAGCACTTGGTTAAGAAGCCTATTGTTATAGTTACAGTTAATTAAGGAGATTTCCGTTTCCTGATTGGCCATAGAGGGTGATTGCTTAACCTATATCACCAAACCGAGGCTGCAGGTACCCGCTCACCTCCCATTTCTTACATCACGGTAATAAGCAGGACCGCATCACACCACTGGTAACCTTTATGGTAATTCTCTTATGAATAAGGGTTCTGTTAGATTTCCAAAGTTGTCGTCACTCAAAAGATTACAGGGAGAGTAGGGATTTGTTCCGTATCTCGAGATCCCTTTACAAAACCATAAGGAATGTTTTCACAGTTCAGTTTTACGCTGCAACACTTCAAGAATTACCATGGTAACCAAGTGACCTCGGCAGTGTTAGCGAATTCATAATTGTCCGGCTAAGGCCATGCTAGATTACGTTAATTTAAGGGGGGACTGGGAACCAGGACCCCTATTTGTTTTGCGAGGAGGTCAATATATCGTGCATATTTTACAAGGCAATTTCAACGCTCCCACGTATGAGCTGATTTAGGCAGGTGAAAATCACTGTTTCCCGATAGGCTTGGCAACATCAGCACAAACGGCAGGAATTTCTGAGGACAAGATGAAAGTGATGGAAAGATGAAAGTCTTTAGCATACTAATGCTACGCTCACACTAATGTATCCCTAGGCTTTGAGGTTTTATGTTTCGTGATCTTGGATTAATTCATGCATCACCTTTTGGCTGTTTACAAATCTGTCAGATTTATTTGTCAAATGTAATAAGCGATTTCGAGTACAATTCGTCATTAACTATAATGGCAGTTATGAGATACATCTGTCTGTAATTAACCAAAACAAAGCTAGAAATCAGACGGAGAAATAGTTTGTAAATCACAAGAGGTAACGCATACATGTATGTGTTTCATTGAGTCATATTGATTTACATGAATATAATTTTGAAGCATTTTAAGACTTCCTGCCCATTAATTTCTTATGTGATAATTGATACAATTCCATTAACTTGAAGGGGAGTGGCGTTACATAGGATAGAAGATTAATAACCTCATGATATGTACAGTGGCGATTTGGATGAGTAATATTGATATAAAAGATGAGAATATCTTATTTGCATTGTCACCAGTGGAATTATTGGTCTTTGGTTAATGTTGACAACGTCGTGGGAAAAATCAACGATTGTTTTAATCCCTGACGCAAACAAGAAACTTTAATGTTTAGACATAAATTACCGGTAGCTCGTGGTAGTAAGTTTTCTGCAGAAGGTGACATGCACAGGTTATTAGGCCTTGGTAGTAAGTGTTCTACAGAAGGTGACATACACAGGTTATTAGGCCTTGGTAGAAAGCTCTCTACAGAAGATGACATACACAGGTTATTAGGCCTTGGTAGTAAGTGTTCTACAGAAGGTGACATACACAGGTTATTAGGCCTTGGTAGAAAGCTCTCTACAGAAGGTGACATAGACATGTTATTAGGCCTTGGTAGTAAGCTCTCTACAGAAGGTGACATACACAGGTTATTAGGCCTTGGTAGTAAGTGTTCTACAGAAGGTGACATACACAGGTTATTAGGCCTTGGTAGTAAGCTCTCGACAGAAGGTGACATACACAGGTTATTAGGCCTTGGTAGTAAGCTCTCTACAGAAGGTGACATACACAGGTTATTAGGCCTTGGTAGTAAGCTCTCTACAGAAGGTGACATACACATGTTATTAGGCCTTGGTAGTAAGCTCTCTACAGAAGGTGACATACACAGGTTATTAGGCCTTGGTAGTAAGCTCTCTACAGAAGATGACATACACAGGTTATTAGGCCTTGGTAGTAAGTGTTCTACCGAAGGTGACATACACAGGTTATAAGGCCTTGGTAGTAAGCTCTCTACAGAAGGTGACATACACAGGTTATTAGGCCTTGGTAGTAAGCTCTCTACAGAAGGTGACATACACAGGTTATTAGGCCTTGGTAGTAAGCTCTCTACAGAACGTGACATAGACATGTTATTAGGCCTTGGTAGTAAGCTCTCTACAGAAGGTGACATACACAGGTTATTAGGCCTTGGTAGTAAGCTCTCTACAGAAGGTGACATGCACAGGTTATTAGGCCTTGGTAGTAAGCTCTCTACAGAAGGTGACATACACAGGTTATAAGGCCTTGGTAGTAAGCTCTCGACAGAAGGTGACATACACAGGTTATTAGGCCTTGGTAGTAAGCTCTCTACAGAAGGTGACATACACAGGTTATTAGGCCTTGGTAGTAAGCTCTCTACAGAAGGTGACATACACAGGTTATTAGGCCTTGGTAGTAAGCTCTCTACAGAAGGTGACATACACAGGTTATTAGGCCTTGGTAGTAAGCTCTCTACAGAAGGTGACATGCACAGGTTATTAGGCCTTGGTAGTAAGCTCTCTACAGAAGGTGACATACACAGGTTATAAGGCCTTGGTAGTAAGCTCTCGACAGAAGGTGACATACACAGGTTATTAGGCCTTGGTAGTAAGCTCTCTACAGAAGGTGACATACACAGGTTATTAGGCCTTGGTAGTAAGCTCTCTACAGAAGGTGACATACACAGGTTATTAGGCCTTGGTAGTAAGCTCTCTACAGAAGGTGACATACACAGGTTATTAGGCCTTGGTAGTAAGCTCTCTACAGAAGGTGACATACACAGGTTATTAGGCCTTGGTAGTAAGCTCTCTACAGAAGGTGACACACACAGGTTATAAGGCCTTGGTAGTAAGCTCTCGACAGAAGGTGACATACACAGGTTATTAGGCCTTGGTAGTAAGCTCTCTACAGAAGGTGACATACACAGGTTATTAGGCTTTGGTAGTAAGCTCTCTACAGAAGGTGACATACACAGGTCATTAGGCCTTGGTTGTAAGCTCTCTACCGAAGGTGACAGGTTATGAGGCCTTGGTAGTAAGGTCTCTGCAGAAGGTGACAGGTCATTATTCCTTGGTAGTAAGCTCTCTACCGAAGGTGACAGGTCATTATTCCTTGGTAGTAAGCTCTCTACAGAAGGTGACATACACAGGTCATTATTCCTTGGTAGTAAGCTCTCTACCGAAGGTGACAGGTTATTAGGCCTTGGTAGTAAGCTCTCTACAGAAGGTGACATACACAGGTTATTAGGCCTTGGTAGTAAGCTCTCTACAGAAGGTGACACACACAGGTTATAAGGCCTTGGTAGTAAGCTCTCGACAGAAGGTGACATACACAGGTTATTAGGCCTTGGTAGTAAGCTCTCTACAGAAGGTGACATACACAGGTTATTAGGCCTTGGTAGTAAGCTCTCTACAGAAGGTGACATACACAGGTCATTAGGCCTTGGTTGTAAGCTCTCTACCGAAGGTGACAGGTTATGAGGCCTTGGTAGTAAGGTCTCTGCAGAAGGTGACAGGTCATTATTCCTTGGTAGTAAGCTCTCTACCGAAGGTGACAGGTCATTATTCCTTGGTAGTAAGCTCTCTACAGAAGGTGACATACACAGGTCATTATTCCTTGGTAGTAAGCTCTCTACCGAAGGTGACAGGTCATTATTCCTTGGTAGTAAGCTCTCTACAGAAGGTGACATACACAGGTCATTAGGCCTTGGTAGTAAGCTCTCTACCGAAGGTGACAGGTTATTAGGCCTTGGTAGTAAGCTCTCTACAGAAGGGGACATACACAGGTTATTAAGCCTTGGTAGTAAGCTCTCTACCGAAGGTGACAGGTTATTAGGCCTTGGTAGTAAGCTCTCTACAGAAGGGGACATACACAGGTTATTAAGCCTTGGTAGTAAGCTCTCTGCAGAAGGTGACATACACAGGTTATTAGGCCTTGGTAGTAAGCTCTCTACAGAAGGTGAAATACACAGGTTAGTTTATATGGTAGACGTTAGACACAGAAAGCGATCTCATCACTTCTGGTTCTGATCGTGCACTAATCGCAAAGAATGCTGCAGATGATGTTTTATTCAGATAGTGCACTCAATGCAATGGGTACAATGATAGGATAAATACCCTTGGCCTGATAGTGTATTCCATAGCAGCACTTAAGAGGCCCTAAACATATAGTAAATGACACATTAGAGGCGCTGACAGTGTTATAGTGATGGTAAAGGCCAAAATGTTACCTGCAGACGTATTAATACTGTCTATCAAAATAACCTGGACTGCTTGAGTACACTCCTTAATTGAAATATAGTATGTGTGCAGAGAAACAAATCATGTCTGAGGGAAGAGAAAAATAAGACAAAGAACGAGAAAATCGTAGACAAGGAGTACTAATATTACAGATATATCTGCTGCGCGTGTCTAAAGCGAGAAATATAGAAATACATAGACTGCAAAACCACGCGTGGATGCCTTTGATAGGAAAAAAGAAACCCGATAAATTGTGGGCAAACCTGGCAAGTGAGAGTGCGTTTTCTAATTTTCTGTCTGTAGCAAATTGATCTTTCGTAAAATTCTTCACACCTCCGAAATCGGGGCAATTAAACCAGTCCGCTGATATCACCTGCACAATCAGGAAAAGTAATGGCCGCGATTAAAATGTTGGTCGTCCTAGATATTTTTTGATTTAGTACAATTCTAAATCACTAGAGTTCAGCTGTTTTTGACATCCAATTCCGTATAAAGCTAAACACGAATATAATCATATAAACAGGATTGAGATAACTTACATAAGACAGTAGATGTAAACAATTATGTCGAGCAGTTACTTTGTGGGATTTTAAATCGAGATGATGGGGCCCATAAAGCATTTTAAAAATTAAACCACCTAAACTAACTTAACTGTTTACTCTTACTTACGTGTTGAGGTAAGCTAGCAAACATCGACTAATGCAAATATAAACATGTAGTCTTCAAGCAATTCTTGAAATTGAGAATATTTTCCCGCTTATCTCAAACCTCCTTCTACATGAAAGATGTGTAATACATCTCATACATGACTGATAAGTCTTGCTTAGGTCTGCGGAGTCTGATACACGTTGTCACTTCTATAAAGCCCTGTGTATGAATGAAGACGAGTATAATTGATTTGAATGTCTTACCTTACGTGTAGTGTTTCTATACACATATAAACATTCAAGTCTTGTCAACGCATACCACCGATGAAAATATATCAACTACCCAAATGTTGAATCTAACCATAGGAAATTCGGATACACATTATAATGGAAATTCTACTAAATCGTCTCCTCCTTTTTTTAGTCTTATTTGACAAAGGATGAGTGATCTTGTAACTTCGCCTCTACTGATACACACATCATCTCCCCACACCTGTCGATAACACACGTAACACTAGGTTGGAGTGGACCTCCGAAGCCACGTAATGGGTGTAATTGGGACTACCCAGCGTACAACTAAAGCGGCTACATGGGTGTTGATGTAAACACAGGACTAACATACAAACAGACGATCTACTGAGCGCCAATACGATCGCGACTAATGAGTTCGTGCCAATAACACACCGCGATGTAATTGGTCCTCTACGGAACGTGTAGTGTGTTTGTCAATCAGCCCTCCCACTTCACTAGTAGTACCCTACTCGGCCAGTCAGTGGGGAGTATATAAACCTTTCTTACCATTCGGAAATGTAAAGTGACCTGTCGGCTGACCACCCGTGAACCTGATAATTGCTCCGAAGTGTTCATCTTACAAGAGCGGGCAGATGTGCGGACGCTAAATTCTTTAAACGATTGCGAGAGGATTTTAACAACCTGTTGATGTAGGTGAAGCACTTGGATCACGATTACAGATGTTCGCGTTGTGTGCGAAGTGAAAATGTTATCTATCTTTGTATTTTTCTTGTCAAACTAATTCTAAACTAAGGGATCTTTGTTAAATTATGTTAAGTGGTGTTTAAGAGTAGAGAGGATTCCTTTTGTCAACGCAGTTATTTTTCACACGTTTCGATACAAAATACGTGTCTACTTTATTCAGGAGGTTAAACATTTGACCGCATGGACAATAAAACTACCATGGCAAGGACCGATGGGTTGACCATTGACAATGGTCATAGTTAACTAGTGTCAATGACGGACAATTGAATGTTCGTCTACATTATTGTGAGTGAATGATCAAATGGAGTGAACGTCGGGCACATGTAAAAAGATCAGAATTCTGTTTCAACTGAGGTGTCATCCCCTCATATTTTAATACATTCCTATTTCATTGCATTTCAACGGACCTGAGAAGAATTTCTAAGCATCATGATGGTCCTGCGATTGACATATCTAACGCTGGCTCAGATCCTAGGTAAGTATACATGAGGCTTGGCTAGTTACTGCGTATGATACTATTCCTGGGCTTGATTCTGATCCCTATCACGATAACAGACTTGGATGAATTTAGTGATATCGTATTTCTGATGGTTCTTTTTTAACTTTCGCTCCTTTTCTGTAATGTAAACATAAAAATATAAAGTTATATCAATAGCGAATTAGAAGACATACAGAAAAAGTTTCAGAAATGATGGAGCTCTCTCACAAAGAAGATCTTTGTTCAACTGATCGCACACGTATCGCGTGTTTTTAAAATGTTGATATACAGAATGGTGTACATTCTGCCCACTATACAAAAAAAAGTTTGGATTTAAATGGACACAAATAATCGTCCTCCACATTGGGTTACATTACATTCAAATAGCTTTAAGACAGATTTTTCGAGGTAGATCATTTAGGTACAAACGTTTTCATTCCATGTGAATTTTTTTTTATTTCCATTGTTTGTAAGGTTATTGTGATTTGCTGTGGGTTTTAAGTTTTCCCTGTAATACATAGTTACAACTGGACAATGTACATGGCAGATATCGTCTTTATGTTATTAATTAATATCATGAACAACTGTAAAACTAATTTTAGAAAGGTCAAATTGTGATACATTGCCTGATAAATACCCGGTTAACCTCGGGTCCTGATAAGCTGCGTGATGGTTAGAGAGCGTTCTCGTGTTAAACTGTCCAGCTCTACCTGCTAGACGTTATCATTTAAAAAGTTATCAAACATTTCAACACAGAGCCAAACTATGTTTACCACAGAACGCTCTGAAAGTATTCGTCACTCGAGCATTTAATTTCGTATGTCTAACTTTCTGAAACAATTAATATAATCTGTGACTTGACGTGTAGTAAGACCGTGGATTGGCCTGTTGTCAATCACGTTCTACATTTCTTGTTCATTCATGCGGACAGTTGACTATCTTAGATCTAGCCTGCCAAAATAGGTTGATAACCATCACCCAATTTCTATGTTAAAATTTATATCATTTAACCCAAACAACACTTATCAATTAGTTTAAAGGGACTGTAGCAGTTCGACTCTGAATTATACTCGCGTATAAACATCAGGTCCAGAGGAAAAGCTAGATTTGTATTCAACCTTAAGACATAAATCATCGATTAAGATTGGTATCTATGACACTGAATTAACTTCTGTCTTTAAAATCACATTTACAGATTTCAATATAAACGAAGTATAACACACGGGATTGTATTTAAAGTGTATACACACTATATAACTAAACCTTTATAGTTCAGCCAGAGTTTCATCACTGACAACTTATCACGAATAGAGAAAACAGAATTCTGTCTTCGACGTGTATCACACACGAAACTAAATATTTGGCACTGGATTTGTTGTGTGTAAACTTTGATAGTATAGAGGCGCTTATTTTACATAGAGTTTACGATTTCAAAAACAAAGATGTAATTTTATCAGCAACAAGGATATTGCTAGGTCGGTATTTGATGTACTAGAAGAACCTTTCAGCATGATTCTTTTTCCACAAAGCGATATATCTGACACCATTAATATTACACAGTTGAGACGGATTGTGTTTATAAGTTCTTGTTTTTTTTATTTGCCACCGTAGCTGAAGCATTGCTTTGTGAATTAATTTATTTCAGAAATTAAATTCGATGTATTTTTTTTATGATATATCAGATAATTTAGATATTATCCCCAACCCATAGAGTGTACGATTTATAGTGCATATTCTTATTCACAAGAAATATACAATGTTTTGTAAATTTGATTAAGTATCGTAATTATTCGCTCTCAGTTCATTATTACGCTGTTTCTAAGGGACCATCTTTTGTTTAAAATAATTTTGACACTAAGTATCAATCCACCATGAGTACTTATACCCAACAGTTGTTAAATACAATTATGGAAATATAGAAAATGATAATATACTTTTATTAAACTTGTGCAAAAAGTTTCAATACACTGTGAGAACTTGTACCCAGTACTTGTTATATACAAATATGGAAATACCGAAAATGGTGATATACTTTCATTATACTTGTACAGTTGTACTGTCTGTCAGAGAATAATTCATTGGGGTTAATAATTAATTGTTTGAGTTCATATATAATCATCTTGTTAAATTTCCCTTGTATAGTCATAAAATATTATCATTAGAACGAAATAATTAATTATTTCTAGCGTATTCTATACAATGATTTAGATGTCTTTGTGTGGTTATGTATCCGTGTGTTAGTAGACATATCTACCGCGTTACACTCATGATCATATCGCTCAGTTAACATTTCCATTTACCGAACTTAAAATGCAAAATGTTTCACCAACATCTTACATATGCAGAAATGACTTGTGCTAGAAAATATAATGAGTTTTTACAAAGACAGCTACGTAGTTGTTTAGTTTATGTTATTTACAAATTCCTGATGTTATTTACAAAGAAATGTCTGTTATGTGTGAAGAAACATATTGGCAAAACGTGGTTGAAGTCGATTCATTCATAAATTAGGTTTCGTGTTGAAATGTGTGAGAATGTAGTTTCAATTGTGTAGAAATACATCAGGCTTGTCCAGTGTTCGTGTTAACACTCAGATTATAAATATACTTATTGTATTACCCGCACGCAATGTGACCTCATAAGCTAACTGTTTATCCATCAAATTTACCTGGCATATAGAAACATTTGTACAAGAGCATGTTTAAATTCAAACAGAGGCTTAATGTAACAGGGATCAACATTCGTCTATCCGTCATTTGCATAATAACGAGAATAATTCGTGTTGTTAGTAATATTAAAACGCATAATAAAGGAAAAGTCGTACCCAAACTGAATTATCTACGACGAAAGTTGAAAACGTCTTTATGTAACATACTTTGATTGTATAAACATGACATAGGTAATGAACCTTATTGAACTTTGTATATACACATATCTCCCTCTAAGTTAGTTAGATCACGCGATGGTCTTATATTGCATGTAGTGAATTTCCGCTTCTTCTTGTCCTTAATGCGTTTGTAACAAGATTACAACTGATGTTTTGTTCCGTAGAGCGTGCTTTGATTAGACACATAACGTCAGTATGTTAGAACTAAAGTATAAGAGATAATTTTGTACACGTGTCATAAATTAATTTCACATCTGTTTTCTCTTCACATTAAAATAAATTACGTTCTGAAACATCTTGATCGTTAATACGTCATTATACACAGAGAGTTTAAAGTATGTCTTATTAAACCGAAGTTTGTACCTCATTACTGTGTCGTTTGATGTGTGTCTCTTAGTAAATACCTGCAAAACTGTCAAACCAGAACCAGTTACTTATTTACGTTTTCTAGTTTCCATGACAACAGTTAACACTAACATGTTAGACTATTTGTCGTAAGTCTATTATTGTAAGCGTGAACAATGAATTATATCTTTATCGCGTTATGATCTAGAGATGTAGATGATATATTCTGATTTTAAAGAGAAACGAAATCATCTGATCCTTTTGTGATGACTGTATCCATATTTTTTACTAAAATACATATATGAATTAAATAATCTCAATTCACTGTGTGAGGTCTACATTGTTATGAACCCATCTTCATCACATTAGCACCGCTAATTAGTTAAGTGATTTGATAGTAAAACTTTCAACGGTTTATGGCAAAATTAAACATTTAACTGAACTCTTCACTGGCTTCGAAACTTATATACACATTGATGTAAGCCAAAAACAGAAAAGTGATGGTAAATACAAATGGCAAATGCTGATCACAACATAAGTACAAACAACATTAACTTTAGTAGGCCTCTACAGATCATGTTGAAAACTCATTCACAATGATAAATTTCTTAATTTTGTGTGAACTCCCCCCTTCGTTTAATCAGCTGGTATGCATTTTTTACCTACTTTTATCTAGTATGAGGTGACTAAATAAATAAAACGAAATAGATAAAAGAATTTTCACAATTAAATTAAAATAGAAGTATTATTGAAATAAAAAGTAGTTAACACCAACATAAAGCCTACTAGTTGTTAATGCATTTTCACAGTATGTGATCAATCCTAATATTTAGGAATTATGGGGCCTGTTCACCTCTCCATCTAGATTCTGACACTTCTTTCACGTCCGATTTTACCCACTCGCCTACTAGGTTTAAATTTGAGTTATAAGCATCACTGACGAGCCCTAGAAGGACAAACAGCTGTATGATGTAACATGACTGACGAGTCCTAGAAGGACGAAACAGATGTATGATGTAACATCACTGACGAGTCCTAGAAGGACGAAACAGCTGTATGATGTAACATCACTGACGAGTCCTATACTGAGTACTATAGTTGCTATACTGAATCTGATCTAAATTTGTAATAAACGGTGTTATTCTCTTGTAATGTGTGTATCTTGTACAATCTTTGGTAATCATTATTTGGCTGCCACAAATTGTCATTTATAATTAACAACGAATCAATTGTGTTCACCAGTATCAATATTTCAATGGTATTCACCCAATGTAGCATGATTCTTTCCACTAAATATCAACTTCGCCAGTTTCAAGATATTCACGTGTATTTAATAAATGGAAAAAAATCAATCCAAATTACTATTATTAATCCACATGTACTTCAATAATATTTAATCCATATTAACTTATGTAAAAAACATTACATGCAATTAAAACAATTCCCCATAATTATTCACCAGAGTCCAATATTCCATCATGTGAACCTAACCCTACGTTTACTTTACTGGTAGACATGTGTATACACTAGGGATAGAGACTTTTAAATTCACACTAAATAACATATATTTTACATTTTGTGTATGTATCTTATTGCTAATTGTACATTTAAAGTTTAGCAATTGATGTTAGCTACATATGCGGCATGAACGTAAATATTATAACATTGAATTTTATTCAAGCGATACAGCTGTAATCGGTTATGATGGATACTGGTATAAATGTGGAGGAATTCCCGTCCGTTCTCAAAATGATTTTATAAGATGAAAACAGTAGGATAAAGGCTACAGTCTTTTTACGTACTGTACATCACTTGTATTTCGCGTCGGATTTATTTTCCCGTTGATACGCGAGGAGAACTAGTCGCGAATTTCTATCCCCCGCGATTACGTGCACGAAAATAACTCTTGAAGACGTCCAAGCTGACTCGATTACCTATATATTCCATATATGTAATAGCGAATCATTCGCAGATTTAAATAGTTTTCTAAATCACCGTTCACAAAATCTTGTATTCGCGAAAATATCTGAAGAGGTAAATTCGCGAAACAAAGCATCCGCGAAATCTAGGTGATTTACAGTAGTTCCTCAAGGAAATTATTATTTGATACCAAACTACAACCGCGTGTTTCAGAATACAAATGTAAGCCTTATGTTCAGACACGTGATGAGTAACTGTGCACTAAATACCACGACGAAAAAAAAAATAAGTGGGATACTATATTCATTATAAACGGGCCTTCACGCAAGTAAGTCAATTGATACGAGGATGGCGTATGGAGGTTTCTGAAGGTTTACCTTTACACAACACGCACATGCTGAGACGAGTGTCATTAGCAATAAGATACATATCCATAACAGGTGTGTCTAGGAGAGCATTTCAATGAAACTACAAGGAGACTTGTTTAAGTTGTCACCTGAAATGTATTAAGTGTATTTTTAATGATCCACTCTGCGTTTTCTGACGGAACATTAGCTTGTGCATGCATTTACACACACTGTTCATGTTTACATTTTTATATTTGGCCACACAATGTGAATAACAGATTATACAGCCAGAGAATTATCATATAATGGGACGGTTTAGAATTAA
Source organism: Ylistrum balloti (assembly GCF_031769215.1). Classification (NCBI taxonomy): domain Eukaryota; kingdom Metazoa; phylum Mollusca; class Bivalvia; order Pectinida; family Pectinidae; genus Ylistrum; species Ylistrum balloti. Next base: position 919,687 of record NW_026781959.1, read on the forward strand.
CATGTCCTTGATAACTGTTGGTCGCCAGTTACTCCTCGTAAAACCACGATACATTATAGATAGCTATGGACTTATATCAGTCGGACTCGGTGTGGCGATACATGGATCCAGGATCCGATTGTCCAAAATTTGAACTTTAAGAATATTCTTCATTAAATATGTAGCCAGTGTAGCGTATCTGATAGAAGAAAACATTAGGTGTAAAATATTTTGATCGAATTTAATACAGACGAAAAAACACACATATGGCGTTTATGAACAAAAACACCTTTTCGTAGATCCTAGAAAAGAAGGACAATTAAAAGGAAAAGATTCCTGGAAGGTAGCATTAAATCATATATCACTTCACCGAATATAAAGCAAAGGTAACGTTCTCTATAACAGAGCCGGGTCAGTGACGGAAATTAAACCAGATATATAAATAAGCGTTGACTGTGAAATCATTTGATGTGCGATGTGACTTGAAAATTAAATTTTACCTGATGGAAGTGCCAAAATATGAGGGGAAAATAATCATGTGCTGCGTACACGGGTGATTTCATGAAAAATTAGCGACTACTTCAAGTACATCTCTTCTGCGCTATATTATATAGTTTGATTAAATGAAGAAAGCAATCGCCCAGAAAAGAAAAGACGATACGGATATTGAAGGCAGCGAATCTTCTAAAAACATCCGCTCCATAGAGCCCGTTATCACGAAGGATTTATATATTATATAAATAGATCCCGTTAAACGCGTGCCAACGATTTCAATCATATTATTAAAAACGTGATTTGGAATCAAACGTTGTTTTATTTACGTTTCACTATAAATAGATAGATGACTGCATGTAAGTACACACAGATTACAGTATCCGTTTATGCCAAGTATTTAACCTTAACATGAGACGGATTAAGATTTAATTTCTGGACATCATTTAATATGTCAGATACAATCAGAGTATTTATTAGATAGTTTCACAGATAAAACGGATAAAATTGATGAAACCGCGATCATTTTGCCGCACTTCTTGTCAATTAGAGTAATTTTAATCAAATGGTATGAATGAGAAATTGACTTTAATATCTATGGGAGTGAACGGAATTACCTCTGTCGGCGAAATCTTTGTATAACATTCCTAAGAATAAATTGAGTGGCATATGAGTATTTTCTGACCCAGAAATTGTATGATGTACAGTATATGAAGCCTGGCGATAAATCAGAATTAATAGAGACTAAATTATGTGGAGTCTCCGGTCTTTTTATAGGTAGTGTAAAGATAAACAGCTTAAAGTCGGACCTGAACTCTTGTTAATGATAAAGTACGGACCACCTTGTACTGCTTGACACTATAAAATGAAACGGAGTCGTTAGCTAGATGTTAATATGTGCAACTCTAGAAGTCAAAAACAATAGGTTATTCAGTGTTAATTTCCTTTTGATGATTATCTGGAGATATTTAGTAGTTGTAGCTTAAATAGAGTAAGGGTACATACGGAACACGATACTGTTTACAAGGTTACGAGAACTTAGACTTTAGTGGATTAATGAAGGAATGACAAAGCAAGTTATTAGCATCATAAGCTTGGTAACCAAATAATAATGATTGAAATTTTTAATAAAATTGAAAGAACTATCGAAAAAACAGAAAAAAATCATTATCGTCTTAAATGTACCATATTGTGAAAGTCAGGAAGAGATTTAATTGATTTTTGAAAAAAATTCTCAGCGAAGAAACAAAATGTAGTATACTTGAGTTAAGCTGAATGTGCTTGATTCAGGTGTACACAAGTAGCATTCCTCCGATTGAGGTAACTAATTTACAAAGCATACCTGTCGGCAGCACTTGTCATATTCCGTTCGCATCGTCACTTTTGGTCGTTATAATGTCGTTTCAGACAAACATGACAATAGATTTAGGTAACAGGACCTAACTATACCAATTAACCGGAACAATCATTACCGCAACACAACAGGTACAGAACTCGAGTGTTGGTCAGTTAAAGTTACTACTAGTTATTGGGTGTGTTGTGACTGTTTTGTTCCTTACATTATTGTATTCCTAAATAAACGCACGTGTTTTTTTAAGTCATAATTTCGCTCGGTAAATGTAAGAAATCGTAGGAAAACTATGGTTACCGGAAATACGTGTTAATAATAGATTTGTCAGCGATACTTAGAATAAATAAAACCGGTTAAAATGGCAAATGTTAAGCTTTACAATCTCGGATATCTATGGTATGAGATGTGAACCAATCAAAGTCAGATGGGTCTCGGTATGACAGTGTACAGCTATATCCTGGAAAAAGCTGCAGTCCCGTACTGGTCGTGTCAACACGGAGTTGTTGACATTTATAACGGGTCTATTAACACCCTAGAGGAGTCTGTTTTACATACAAGTGTGTGTTCGCATACACCAGTCTGTTAGGCAGGCTGGAAATGAATACATTGTACAAGTACTTCTTATTTCTACTCAATTTTTGATTACTTCGGTTTGGCTTTAGTGAATATATTTTGCTCTTTATGTGTAGAGCTTTTAACATGTAAGTCTAGACATCAGCATGTTATCCACCGTATTTAAACCACTTGTTCAACACTGTATAGAGTTGTATAGATTAAAGAAAAATCTGCCTATTTTTCCTTAAATCATAAATTCTAAACAACACAGTAAAATTGTCATTGATCGTTTCAACTGAACTCGCCAGCATTCTGACATGTATACGGTGATGTAACGATCTACAAAGCTACCTAAAGAAGTTAAGTCATTTGTTTGAGACAAATATTTAATATGGCAAGCTTGAGATTTCAACTGTCGAGGGAACACCTTGTAAGGTCGCATACAACACGATAAACACTATGTTAGGTCGCTTACCACATTGTAAACACCATTATGGAAGAACTACTCCAAGGCACTTGAGATGGAGTGAGTCTGTCTCATTGAAACTAGATTTGTATGTGAATAGTGATACGGAAAAGTGATAGACAAACAAAATGGCTACTATATTATCAACAATGACGGCCATTCGTACAATCTGGTGTATCAACTGTTTACTTCACAGCAGACGTTTAGCTAATACGTACTATTTCCGTGCTTGTTTTATGAGCAGAGAAGTATTTATCAAACGTAATGGAATTTGTAGTTTACTCTGACATAAATGATGTTTCTTTGTTTACTGTGTATTGCCATTTCTTGACATAAGCGATATGTCCACTCCCTTTGGCCACCTTACACTACTACCTGATTCATGTTAATGGTGTACAATACTGATTCGTCCCGCTTTGTTTGCTTAGCATTAGAATCAACGTATAAAAAACCCCCACCAAAACATTAAGTTTCTTCGTTCAAATCATCCTGGTTATGTTATCCGGGTTAACCCGTCTCTTATTTTATTTAAACAAAACATCTTCGTGATTTACTGCTGTTATCATATATTGTTTTGAATTAATACTAACGAATCTAACAAGTGTATAGTATATTGGCTTTGATGAATCCCGTGTCTAACAAATGCATCCAGGTTGGCCGTATTTTCCTCATCAGACTGGCTAACATTGGCTCTGAGCATACACATCCTGTGGTATTTGTATCTCTTGGTACATAGAGAGGTATACAACTTGTATATATTGTTAGAGTGATTTATTATTCTCGGGGTTAATAAGGTGCCTACAACTGACTCGGCTGCATACTCGTAAAAACGTGGAAATAAATACCCCTTGAAAAGTTGTTTCACATCCGACATAAAACATTAGGAAAACAAATCAACGCTCAATTTACCCAGCATGCCACGCTTTAGTTCATTTTAATACTTGACGGTTCAGAATATACGCATGCTTGACGTTCTTTTGAAATTCTCCAATATTGAAATTTTTTAAAAATTTATTTAATTTTGGGGCTTTTGTGCACTTCCCCACCTGAATTTTTGACATTTATTCTAACCAATTTTGGTTGTATTATTTGCTTCACTTTGCATTGTGTCTAATTCTACATAAGTATTTGAAGTTGAGCATTTTTTCATAAATAATCTAAATGTTATACTGCTGAATACATTAAATATATTTGTGCCGAGAGCTTAAATTTTGCAAATTCATTCTTCCATGGTTTTGAATCGGCGAACAACTCGAATGAGGTATGATTCCCATTTTTCGTGAGATTTTGTTTGAATCGCTGATATAATTATCGGATATTCACTAAATAAGAAGAGTAGATCATTTGATTAAAAGGACAGTGCTACCGAAATGGTAATTAAACGGATAAAAGAACACACAATCTTTCTTGTACATAATGATTGCAAAGAAAACTAGAAAGCAGAAGACATTATTTTAAACTTTCATAGAAAAATACCAAAACAAAAATATTTTTATCAGCCTGTTTTCGAATTGATGTATGATTATCATTAAAAAAAATTGTACATAAAACGTTTTAAATTTTTCTCTCCTGTAAAATCAACTATCGATCTTCCAGTTGTTCTCAGTAGTTCCGACTGAATATGCTGCACTGATAAAAATTATGCAGATATATATGAGTATATAGTGATATTCACATATACGTAAGATTATATTTTGTTTCATTTGTATCTGTTCTTGTATACATATGTTCCTACAGAAGTATGTTCTATGTCTGGTAACATATGTGTGGGGGATTTTGTCCTCTTGACAACTAAGGTCATACGAATATGATTCACCCAGATAATCGGGAAACTGAGGACCCTTTTAAAGTGCCATCCAACCGAAAATTCATCATTCAGAAAACTGTAGCAAAATGACGAAGACCTATTCACTCACTATACGGTGAAAGTAAATCAAAGAGAGGCAATCTTATAAACTTCGCTTTTCAAATACACAACCAAAATGAGCTTGGCAAAATTCGATCAAATTATTATCAGTTGTGTTTCTGTAAATGAGACATTGATTTAAGAAAGGGTGCACGAGGAAGTGTACAAAATATGAGATGACTGACACTAATTTGAAGAGTTCTGAAACATGATACTGTAATTTGTTTTTTATTTTGCGCTTTAATTATGCAACAATGTCGTCGTGAGGCAGTTTAACCAGTTTCCTGTTTTCGACAAGATGTCGAACATTCGACATATGTCTCATGTTGCCTTAGGACTGTCTTGAAAATATGTGCGCTGAGGATAACTTTGTTTTTTTTAAGCTGATAACAATGATGTCAAACGATTTAAGGGAAGTTAACAATACTTTAGCTTATGTGAATGCTACACTACTTTCATTTCTAAGAATCTACATGTTCTTTATTAATGACATAAGCGTTTTATTATGATTGTCATTTATTATTTGTTACTATCTTGCAGTTTCGGCTATATCGTTAATTGGAGGAACAGCCAGCTACAACTCTCCAACACCGTCATGTAAGGCACTTGCTCGCCACGCCCGCGACTTTCCCGTCACTGCCCCGTCGCCCCCATCTATACATGGAGTCTGGGTGTCTGATCAGTAAGTAATAAAGATTGGTGGAGGCCGAACAGCAATCAGTATGAGAATCCGTAGCATTTCGTTTGATTTTTAATCATAAATAGTTTATTTGATAGTCATTACAAAACTGATCAAATTGATGATTCTTAAAACAATTACATTAGAACAGGCTGGTGTTTTAATATAATGTGTTTTATTTACGATATGTTTTTGTTTTGGTAAGAGTACAACATCAGTATGATTTGTAATGATAGATTGGTAGATAAAAAAAAAACTTAACATTTCAACACTAAAACTAGATATAGAAGAAAGTGAAAACAATTTTCGGGATGAAAAACGCCTTTAGAATAATTATACAAAATGTTCTTGAATAAAATTATTTCATTTTATATAAAACCATACTTTTAGTTAATAAAGGTTGATATGTAGAATGGATTCACAATATTTCAAAACCAAAAGTTTGTCTCCCATTAACACAGTGTCAATATCATAATTGTATTCACAGGAATATTAATACATTGTAAACCACAACACAATAACATGACGTGATGTTAGCGTCATGTTGATCTACGCCTCAGACCATTTTATAGCATAAAGTTCATGAAGCTCTTCCAGTAAACAGCCAGTAAGCAAATATTTATAACTTAATTAAATATTTCAAAATGATAATTAAAATGAAAATATAAGTTGATTACTGTTTAATAACTTTAGTAACTGTCATCTAGAATGAATTCATATCGGCAGTAAGTACCTGTACAATCTTTAGTTAGAAACCAAACTCGTGTGAATATGAACAGCAGTTGTTTTGTTATGTGGTTTACTGACATTGTAGACATCAAACATAACATTCATTTACTATATGGGTCACAGACTACTGTTACAACTGTTACATGTGGATTTTGAATGAACCATTGATGACTCTCATGTGCCATCACAGAACTACTTATAACAAACCCTTCTCTGTTTTAAATAAGATCGTGTTTTGGTGTGTTACCTTTGATATGTGTGAATGTTATGATGCAGACTGCCATCTGCATCTCTAGTTTGTACAAACCAGACATGCTCTTTAAAAGTACAAGGACAGATTTAGATAATCAATTTGGACACTAACCGCGTGGCTTGCACTGAATACAAACCCTGTTTGCCTTTACTGCTTAACCCCAGGTGAACGTTGCTGAACAGAACAGATAAAGACTCGGGGATGAAGAAGAAGCTGTCAGGTTTATAACCTGCTAAATATTCGCTGATATTTCATGGTGATAAAACTGAGGTGAAATACAGATTATCAACGTGATGGCTTGTCATTATATTTTTGAATACATACAAAAAACTTGAAAGACCTCTTCGATAAGATTAAATGACTTTGTTTACCCTGTACGCGGTAAAATGGATATAGTAACTTTGAGGTTTTTATGATCATGCAATGTTGAAGAAGTGAAGGCATAACTTAACAAGATATCAATGGTGATAAGGAAAAGATTTTCGCAAAAAAATAGTTAAGCCAAATTTAACTATTGAGATAAATAGCAATAAAAATCTAAATATCTCAAATACGTGGTTTTTCCTCCTTTGCAATGTTTTATATACATAATTCACAAATACCACCTTTCATCAATGTCAATAAAACACCATTTTTAAGTCTAGGTGTCTGTTTCAATTTGTCGTGTTCATTTATAATTACACATGTGTCTGATAACCTTTCGTAGAACATTAGTCTCTCTTTCACGACATTATTCATGTTTCTTAAAAAGGGAGGCAGTTAGAAAGGTTATTTATACTTAAGCGCCGAGGCGTAGTTTTTGCCACCAATAGTAGATACATCTGGTGATATCACGTCTTGTGTATGAGCCGTAACGTACCATCTCTGCCGTTTGTACTTCTATCAAAATGATGGACGCTCACACAATTTGTCATCTGTCAATGTTGATAAATCTATTTTCGTTTGGCAATATGTGATTATATAGCAATGATGATAAGCTAATTTAAAGTTATATTTAATTACACTACAAAAGAGGAGTAGCATGACCGATGGTTCGTTGAATAGGGTTACTGTGTAAACGAAATAGTACGGATGTCAATGTAATTACTTGTTGAACGATGGCATGATTGTGACGACGCATAGAAGGAAAAGCCTTAATATCATCTAGTGTCTCAACGAACAATCCCTGCAATAATTTCTTTCATACAAAGATTAATGACTCATGTATCAACATTTCCCAAATAAATCAAGTGTATCTAAAATCCTAAAACCGTCCTGTTAAAATTGTGACAACATGATATATAATGCAGAGCGAATCCGACATTTTAAAGTCAAATTTACCACAAAGAGGAGCTGATAAAAACAATAAGATTATGTTCCCTATAACTTAATAAATAACTTATCAACCCAACCCAGTTATACACGTGATGTGATTTAACGATTCTATTAATGTTAATTTTTGTGCTTCTATTATATCTATTTTGATTAACTCAGCTCGCCCTTATATCTTCGAAGGATCAGAAAGTTTCTTTATTGCAAATACAAATGTTTTAAATGTAACGCAAGATACTCTATAATGAAAAAAGTAGCAAAAGTAAATATGTAGATGTTTTCAGAAAAACTGAATATCGTTCAATTTGGTAATGAAAGTGTCATCATGTATTTAATATCAAGTGTGACTATGTAGTTGTGACCATTGAATCGTCGGTGGAACTGTTAGGTGGTACTTAATACGTAAACATTTAAATAACTTATGACGGTAACTTCTGGTTTTAATATTGCAATTCAAGATTCATGCAGATATATATATATATATATATATATACATGATTCACCAATGGGTATTAAAACAAAGAAACAAATACAAAAGGAAAAGAAACCAACAAGCAAATACAAAAAACAAGGATAATTTGACCAGAGGTTTCGGAAGGGCATCTTCTGTTCAACTACGACACCCGACATGTCGGTTTTGGTCATCAAATGTGAAAATTGTCACATTCCGAAATGAGAACAAAGTAAACAACAACGGAACCAGCAGGAAAACTCGTATAAGGATTTAAAAAAATTCTGAATGAGATCATAATGACGACCATCAAACTTCTTTGTAATCTTCATTAAGTCACGATTTTTCTTACGAATAACATGTTATTCTATATTTACAGATATTATAACTGGAACATATTAAGGGTTTTCTCTATTTTTTTTTATTAAATTGAAAGCTATTTTAATAATTCGGTTAGCAGGGGAAAGACTAAGCACCATGTATTTTAATTTGAAAATCTTCGGTATAATGATCGGATCCGGGTTACAACCTACAACCTACATATTTTGTTATGGGACTGTCTCACACTAAGGTACAATTTGTACGTTTATATGTACCTATAATCGTGTCTATGCGAAGGGTGAAAGCAGACATGATGTGACATTGACCCCATCAAATTTCGTTAAAATGACTATGTAATTACCAGTTGTATTGCTTAAGAATCGAAATCTATTGTCCAGAAAATATCTCGGAAAAGCCGTGACAAATCTTACCACTAAACTAATAAAATCATCCACACTAACGCTTCGAAGACCTGTTATGAGTCTGTGTCTCTTTGCTATGCTAGGAAGCATTAATTATAGGTAACTCAAGCACAGAAGGCTGGAGCGCTTCCCTACAGACCGCGCCAGCAAATCGGATATCGTAATGGCGAAAAACACTCAAACTATTGTGATTTTAATTTTTCTAATCTTCATGCGACGGAAGACAAATTTAAGTTTAGTCGTCTATTAGATTGAAAGCTTTACAGACAATAGCTAAGAAGGTATCATTTTCAAGCGTCTTTAAGACATGTGTTTGAAGTGAGATATTTGGAGGTAATTCGAGATGTCTAATTTTCCCCCTGTATCATTGACTGGCACGGTATGTAGTATCACGTCCATGATGCGCTTCCATTATAAACAAATTCCATGATAGCCTAGGTTACAATAGCGAAAAGGGCAGATTTACTTTAGATCTTTGGTCATGATATACTACGTTGGTAATCATTTGATATGTTCGACTAGGATAGCTGTGAAATCGAGAGGTAGACTGTTTAAAAGATGATCCCGGGTAGTGTTTGTATAAACTGACCCCGAAATGCTATATATCTCCTATTCTGACCATCACATTCCTTCTCTACAGGACGTGCGGGGGAAAATAACAACGCATAACCAACAGGGGCAATCAGCATGAACTGCTTTTTAAATGGCAAGATATTTTATCTTTCCGTAAGACTATAATAATGTGACGTAATCATGAACTAATCCCCCGCATGAGTTTCACTTTCTCCCAGAACACTATATATGTCGACAGGTTCTATTTAATAACTCAAGGAAGACGAGGATTGAATAGAGTTTGGGATTGTGACGCCGAAAAGTAAGCTAGAATCAGCTCTCCATGTTGAGTTACGTTTTCAATATATTGGCTAATGAGATTTTTTAAATCAGTGACGTAATACTAATATAATCACTGAAATTTTCAACACGACGTGAAAATGAAGTGATTGAAGTATATGATTATAGTAAGTCTCAATATTGTCAACAAGTACACTGAATTATTGCATGGCATTTGGGCCATGCTATTGATAAAATATTAGTCCTTAATTGAGAAATATTAATTAAAACTGCAAGGATAATGGTCGTTAGATTAGTTGAAAGATCTCTTAAATCACCTGATCGTTTATCTACCATGTTTGGACATAATCACGGGAGGTCGTCTGTGTAACCGAAAACTCTACGTGACACAGACAACCATTTTTCATTCTTTTATTAAAAATCACAAACATTCGTCTTCCCCGAACAGTTCGTTCTAAAAGAAGAATAAATCCGACTCGAACTGTCTGGTTATTCCTTGAATAATTAATGGCAATGGGCTAACCTCATGAAAACGTGTGAATACACTCTTGGTCGATTTATATCTCTTTGAGTGTTATTCGACGATACCGTTTATCGCAAAACAAAAGTTGTTCGTTAGGTTTTATTCTGTTAAATAAGATACGAAATCCCCGCAACAAAACCAATAGAAATGTAGTGCCATATTTACTCCGTACAGATTGAAGGAGATTATGAATGGTATGTCTGCCTTTGTGTTAATTATTGTCCCGAAAGGTCAGCCCGTCAGGTAGATGTAAAAAGTGCATCATTCTAACACACAACTATAGCTAGTGAAGTCCCAATTAAGGGTGCTTCGTCGTGTGTGGTCACCATGCTAGCAATAGTATCAAAGTGTGGTGGTAGCGACAGGCGCAGCCCCGCAAAATACGTGCATATTTCATCGTTTTACGGAGAATAGCATTGCGGTAGTTGTACTCATAAAAGTCAAAACAGACAACAAAGGCCACACTAAATCAACGTAATAACTAAGTTATTTTGGAATGATTTAAAATGTCTTTATAAATGTCTTAAGATTATTACGATGCTTAAAATCAGTTATCGTACCAACCAGTTAATCAGTACCTTAGATTTTGATTTCATCTTCGCATTTCCATCAGCTGTCAGGTAACATGTAATTGAATTGCCTTTGCTTTACGCATTAATCAATGTATTATTCAAGTGATTTTCGTGATATACGGCGTTTGCTTTATATAGTTTGGAATTAACGTCACCTTAACATTACAAGATGATATCTCTTTACTTTGTGTCTTATTATGATCGTGTTTGACCATTGCATGAGACTCTGAAATATTCAGCTGTATCTCATTTTACCGTAACATTTACCATGTACATAAAATAAGAACAGTGACTACTCTTAATCGCATTTCATAAACATTTAATACATTCATATATATTGAAATATCTTTACTAGTCCAATCTTGTAATTCAAATATTTGTTTTCAATTTTTCAAATGTGATTGAAAATAAGCTTTTTTTTTAGTTATCGCATTTCTTCATGGTACGTCGTAAAAAAGTTCAATCAGCCGGATTGATACAGCTTGTCAGTCTCTGTAGCCTTGCCTGTGGTAGAAATACTTTAACGATGTGGTGTTTTTACAGCTGTAGAGTTAGAAAAATACATTTCAAAGACACAACCTGAAAACTAAAAATAAACAGTCAAGACGAAGTCAATTTGAAAAAAAAGTGACAACAACCTCAACGACTGTAGTGACGGTAAAATATTAAAAAGAATGGTTGAACTCCTAAGTATGAAACAGTATATCAGCATATCTCGATGATTCTGATATTGCACCATATTGTACCAATGTCATTCCCTTCCGTGCACTGTACAGTATCTTCCTCTCTTTTGTGTTATGTACTTTTGAAAAATTCTTTTATCTTGAACACATTTCAAAAATAATTAATAAATCTTAAAACCAGTTTAAAATTAATATTTTTACTTTTTCTTCACAGATGTGAGATACGTCCGGGTCCCGAGTTTTTATTGAGGAAATATCGTTTTAAACGTGGTAAATTCCAACTTCATCAATATTACTACTCTGGTCCAGACTGTTCCGTACCTCTCTACAGTGTCAAAGCTCAGGGTACCATCAAACTGCTTCGTCCGTCTTGGATCGTCCCGGGCGCTATGGAGGCTAAATATAGATTACACAACGTGTCAATAATCCCTTTTCAGGAACGAATTGCGAAGGAGTTCCGAAGGAAAGTACGGGAACAATGCCCAGAGGTTAAAAGTCATCCTTGGAAACCATACCATAGTTATCAAATAATGAACTTCCCCCCGTACAAGAAGTTTAGACTTTATAAACATCGAAATGTTGATTATGATTGTACACATGTGTTCAATCTTACATTTCACGAACTTCAACTTTTGAGAGTTGAAATTCGACGTCAAAGTGGATCAGTGGACAAGAATAAAATCAGCACTTATCCGTCTCGTTATTCCAAAAGTTTTGAGGAAGTGGACCTATTGCTGGGAGATATTCATACGGACAGGAAACAACGCCATACATATCGACCTTCAAGCTATCAGACAGCACTCCGTAATTCCAAGGTAAACATTGTGGTCTATAGGCTGAACGAAATTAACCTTTACTGAAAATAAGACATGTTGGATAAATATTAATCCGTGATCAAAAAGAAATTCAGTGTTGGTATTAGTTATACACATTTCTGAATTAAGTATAATAATTAGGAATTTACTGATACATCAGAAGATAAGGGCACGTGTTTTTGTAAGTGTACATAGCCTGACAGAATGACCTGTCGCATTGAATATGTCTGTTATATCTTAGTTGGGCTATAACAGTTAGATATGTATATAATCCCACCTGTTATTTAATATGTGCACATGTTTTACCTGTCCCTATTTAGTAAATATTCTCTTAAAGATCTCTCCTGTTAAATGTGATGTTGAACACAAACAATTCCCCTTGCTGTACTCCAATTTTCAAACAAAACATTCTTAAAACAGCATCTTTATAACCTTGTGTTTTAACACATCTTTATAACCTTGTGTTTTAACACATCTTTATAACCTTGTGTTTTAGCACATCTTTATAACCTTGTGTTTTAAAACATCTTGATAACCTTGTGCTTTAGCACATCTCTATATCTTCGAGATATACAACATTGCTGTAACATTGTGTTGAAACATATCTGTATATGTTCCTGTGATATAATAAGTCTCTACATTCGTCTGTTATATGCCATTTATCCTTGTTCTATATCAAAAAAAATAGCATTTAATAAAAATATGAGTCTCCGAACAAAAATACTCATGTATTATCTCGGGAATATCAACACCAACAACTAATTATTTCACGTAAAACTGCCATCCTTCTTTATCAACATCAGGGACTTTGAGAGGCTAATTACCGTGTATGTTGTTCGTATCTCTCCTCATCAGGGGAAGATAAACAACTATGTTGGGGGTCATAGCACCTGTAAAAATACCGCTTGATACATGTAGGTATAATGCGTTGCACAGTACACCTACATATCCATACGTAGTTACTCTGTTCGCTGTGGTCAGTCATTCCTGAATAAGGCCGCATATCAACGGATTAAACAATGCTCACATTACAAACGACGATTAGGGATAGAAACTTTCAGAAAATGTTTTTGTTTATGCAAATATATATACGTATAAATTCTCAATTCATGCATCTAGGAACACATTTATCACAACCAGTTTCCAACACAACCAGTAGAAAAGGGAAGGAATATATTTCATAAGTGTATATGTGTTCAAGATATCTTTAACTTCACCATAATTAATGGCCAGGGTGAAGTCTAGGCGTGTTTCTATTAAATTATCAACTATAATAGCATTGAAGCTAGACATTCTCTGACCACATAGCACCTGAGTCTATTAATGTGAGAAAATTAATTAGTGGAAATGTACATCCGTATGGTATGGGATGTGTCCAATCCTAAGGTCGTAAGATTAGGCTGTCTACTCAAGATATCTTGAGATGCTTGAAGCGACACCTGTCGGTAACAATTATTTGCTTGAGGCGCCACCTATCGGTATCAATTAGTCACCGACGACTCAAGCAATATATCCTAATTGTATTTGGCGTGCCACATTTGGAACACGGAATGATCGAATATATCGACGGTAGACTGTCATGACCTCCAGCGCCAGTCGTTGTCTATCATATATTGTTAAACTTAAACAGCATAGACACCTATTCCAAATTCATCCTCAATTTTAATCATTTTTAATTAAGCATCATAATTCTATAACAGTCTTCATCACGGAAAAATAATTAAAACTATTTCCACTCATCATATCACTTATCTGTTTTTCATTCTTTTGTTTAAAATAGTCTTAGGTACGGTGCACTTTTTCCAAAGCTTTACGAAACAGAAATGCCAGAAATGTTTACTTTGAAAGTCGGACGGTCACAAATTTCATTTTGTTTTGAGGATGCATTTTTCATAGTCGGTATTTAGAATTTAACTTAAACGTAAGAATATTACTTTGTTACAATTTTTTTCGCTAAATGCACCCGCATATGTTGAATCGGAAATATTCTTACTCGTCATTTTTCATATTTTCATGAATAACAAAACTTCTCTATTAATTTAACTCAACATATTATTTTCAACAATTTTACTCTTTCATTTAAATGTGACAGAATTAATAATGGAAAGAAAGGAATGTCTGAATTTTAATGTTCATCTGGTTTTATGAGCTAAAAACTGCATAGAAACATTTTAAGTAAATAAATGAACTAATGAATGAAATTAAGAAAAATGACTCAAACCCTATGTTTTAAAATATGATTTTTAAAAGTCTTTCTAATTTGTAATCAAACTATCAGTGGATATTTTTAATAATTTAGAAAGAGAGGATTGCTGATGTATGTTGTAGTTTCTTCGGAAAATCCACTTTCTAAGATCAGGAATTAAACTGAATTATTTATGGTCGGGTCTTATCATCAAAGGTAGTTCTCTAGTATCATATCAACATTCTTCGATATCTTTAATTCTTATCTTTTATATGAGATTTTGCAATATGCTCACTACATATTTGTTTAATTGAGCTTTGAAATTGATAAATATTTCATATAAATGTGTTCAATATGTAACTTGAAATATTCAAGAATTGTTTTGTTTTTGTTGCGCAGACAAAGACCTGCCAGATTTGCAATGGAATTGCAAACTCAAACGATTATTACCCACCGAAAATAGATCGGCAAAAACCATCGAAGTTTCGCTTGCACGGAGACTGGGTAAGCACTGGATGCGAGACCAGACAATATGGACAATTTTTAACTAGAAAGTTGTCATTTCTTTCGGACGGGAAATCATGGCAGGGCCAATACGACTTTTTTGAGGATCCGATTTGCCGAAAGGGGAGCTTTTCTTTGTCTGTGAAAGGAACTTACACAGGCGATAAAGTGTCTAAGATCATACCAGGATCTAAAGAGTACAACTTTAGACTAATCAGGTTGAAAGTCACCCCAAAGAATAAGCAAATGGTGAATACGCTACGCTTGTATGACGGGCATTGTGGTGTACGAAACGCTTGGAAAATAAACGAACAACAGGACGTGACTAGCACAGGCGGATGTGACGTTCTTGGCATCATACTACCTAACGTAGAATTCGAGATATTACGAATGGTTGTGTCAGAGCACCAAACACTGCTCTATGTTGGTCAGTGGACTATGAACAGTCACCCGATCAGAAGTAAACAGTCACGGCCTACCTCTTTCCAGCAGCCTCTTGTGCGATGCTCAGACTCTGTTGCAAAACATGCTTCAAACAAGATTGAAGTTTTTCTATCAGACGACAAGCAGTTCCCAGTATTTGCCAAATTTGAGGCCGCATCTAAAACAAATGGTGTTTTAAGAGTTGAGGCATCATTTTTGGCTATTTTCATTGTTGTTGTTAATGTGATTGTGTCGTAGCTGCTACCGTGATAGCTATGGATTAAAGGCTCTGAAGCAGTGAATCAATGTATATAATTTGACTTGATGGGCAACAGTGGTCGCTGAAATCAATTAAGTTACATTTATATAAGTAAAACAGCTATCATTAATACCGTTGAAACAGCAAAGGAAGAGATAATTTTACATGTGTCTAGCTATAGGTAATATTAGGAAAAGACCTCGATACTGTACTATTTACAATAACCTTTACACTCTTCCGATTCGAGGTATCGAGTAATGGTATAATATGCTTTTGATGAGTTGTATTCCAACATTAACATTTCTTGTTATAAAGTTGTCAAAAAGAGAAAAAAAGGTACCAAGGAACAAATGATGAAAGCAATGTTTTCTTCACCTCTTTCCTTCTTTTAACTATATTTTTATACAATATACAATCATCAAACACTTGCAACTGGTGGCATTTCTAAGGAAAATATATTAAGGAGCAATGGGGAACGTTTCTTTCCACATGATTCGAACAATCTAGAAAGGAATGAATTGCTCACAATTAATATCAGTATGGATTATAAGTGGTTAACACACAGTGTGAAATGAACTAATGCAGTTATAACATACATTGATCGCTTACGACCACGACGTTTCGAAAACATTCAATTAATTTATGTATATATCTTATCATTTTATGGGAACCATTCTCCATAAAAGTAAGTCAATAAGTTAAAAATGGAAGTTCGTCAGCGTAGTCATTTCTGTTATTTGGTGTAAATATTCATTCTAATGGCTGTAAAACAATGATTCCTATATATAGCATATCATTTAATATATCACTGAGTGTCCATTGTGTAACAACTTTCATAACACATAAAATCAACTACATTCAATGTATGTTCCGATTAACGCTGGAGAACATTTTTTCTTCTTGTAATTTATTTCTATATTATTTCGTTTTCATGACATTAATTTATGCGGAAACTCGTTCAAGAATTTCCGTCTTAAATGCTTTTTGAAATATTACTGCTTTTTCGTTGAAACGTCATCCATTAATCGCGAATACGTTAATTCATGAATAAAACATATATGCATATTTAGGTGAATGAAAGAACAAAACTATAGGGTTTTGCATATGTTTATGAACAATCAAGTGAGTAATTTGAAATGTCATACACAAAAACAGCTATCACGATCATGATTTGCAGCTTTGTTTTCCATCATGTTGTTTTAAAGAAAGGAACTTTTTTAATCCTTCTATTTTGCTTAAAGATAAAAAAAGTTGTGTAATAATAACCATTGCAAAGAGAATTAGTGACGAAACTTCGATTCCTGTGTTATTGTATTAATGAATTCAAATAAGGTTCGTACTACTTTCCATGTATCCTAAATGATGGAGTATGAAATAGGTAAACTGTGTAGTACTCTATTTCCTTTTAGCACTGTAAAGCACACGCCTCGTTCTGTAGATTAGAAACTGTCGGTGTCATTAATTTTATCGGAAGGGGAAACTACTTTTTATCTCTTTTGAAAAAATGAGAATGTGATTGGTGTTTTATTAATCTGAAATAAATTTTGTATAGATATATTAATAATAGCACGACACAATGATAAGATCGATAAGAAACGACAAAATGAGAACAAGGCATGATACATGTACCTGTGCATATTAGCAACATCATTAATGTCAAAATTATAGATAATTGAATATACAGGTAGAACATGTAATAGTTGATACTAAAACACTTAATTCTATTGAAATTCTAGTGAATTGTTCAGAAATATAATTTTTAAGATATCCAGATATTCTATAAATTCATGTTAATAAGGACTCGTTACACTCTTGTAACACAACGGATGAAAAGACATGCCTTGTTCGAATATCCTACACATAATTCAATTCATCTGATCTTTCAATTACATTAGTTTTCTTGATTTTATAAAAACAAATCAGTACATTACATATCACTTCCGTATCACAAGTTTTATTATGTATTATGTTAAATCGCATTTACAGTTTCGAAGCACGTGTACGTTTGGGTATGCAGTATTAGATTAAATTAGTGCATATACTTTCATATTTTATACTTTTGTCCATGTTTTGAAGAGCAATTTTTTTTCTCTTTTTCAATAGAGTATACGTGCTTGAGATCAAACAAGTACATATTTTCACCCAATGTTAAACTATATTGTCCTGATGACAATATGACAAGGCAAAACTGTATACTCGGCAAAATTTAGAAAAAAGAATCTGTTGGGGAATTCGCATGATAATATCTGCCTGAGTTAATTCATACCCTATCAAAATAAAATTTGAATAATATCACGTGGTGTAAGCTTACATATAGACAACAACGTCTTATCATTGTTAGGAATTTAGACAAAACAGTCACACAAAGCATTTAACTTGATACTAGAGATAGCGTAGACAATCATCTGTGTGTTGCATGTCAGTCGTCTTCAGGTATGTGACTTTTGATATCAATTACTTCATATTTTTATAAACATTTTCATAACCTTTTTATCTCCGATGATAAAGTTATCAACGGAGACATTTGATGTCACTTCAATATCTCTATCACATATCAAAAGGTATTTCAAATATAAATCAACTGAAAGATTATGAATTATACCCTCTTATGTTCACTCAGAAGATGTTAGACCGCATTTGACAATCACTTCATATGAACAGAATTTCACGAACTCCACATAAATAAGAATAACTTCTTTAAAGATTATTTGATGAGGTCAAATGTTACAATACTTGTAGACATACATTAAGTTGTGTAATCCATGAAATCATCTTAACTTGGCATGAATTGCTGCGGCTATCTCATCTGAAAAAAATGTGTACCTGATATGGCATAGAATCATCTATCAGAGTTAGATTATCTCTGATGTACATATAAGGATAAAATGTTTTAGACGCTGCAGCGTTTCAAGCACGATTATGGCACTTTAATGTTTTGTGCGAAATTTGCAATGCATTTATGCCAATCTAGAGCTTTTATTTACACCAGAATGCTTTAAAATAACGTTTGAAATAGGAAGTAGATATAAGATGTAAATATTCAAAACAATCATATTTGGTTGTATTTCAGAATTTTAGTATTTAATTTCACACATTGTTCACAGCAGTACTTATTTTAAAGTCAATGTGTTAGAAATATCAGTAAAAGTAAGCTGTATAAATAGTATAATGGTTTGGATGACAGTTACTGTACGTATTCATGTGCATTGTGTAATGCTAGTGATGGTGATTATTTTCAAGCCACCTGATGCTGCAAAGGTATCTTGGTGGATCATTTTGTTTAAAATATCTTAGGAAATCTGTATGTATTGGTTTCGTATTGTTGTTTGAAATACTATGTCATACAAACATAATGGCAGGGAACAATAAAAAACATCATTTCTTCTCGATGTTTTATGATACCGTTGTATTGTTTCAGTAATTCAATTGATGTTAATGAAAAATAAAGACTATTTAGAAATCCCTAGACTGAAAACCTATTTATTTGAAATGCCAATTACTTATTTGTCAGCTTTTTACCAAACTTATATTTTACTTTGTTCTGGCTTAATCTCCAATCACCATCTTTAAGACGGGCATCTACATTAGAAAAAGGACAAATGTCCAATTTGTATGTATCGAATATTCGTGTAAACACTATAAAAACATTTACCCGGAAAGACTTTAACCTGGAAATAACCAAAGGATATTAATGCGACCCATTAAACAAAAAAAACAAAAGCACGATATTTGCAAAATTATATATTGCTGAATCAATTTTGTGCTTTGTTTCTATCATTTTTTTAAATAGTCACGTTGAAGCCATTTGCTCTCCATCACGTCTCCGTCACTATACGATATCTGATAGAATGTTTTATGTTATAAATTACCATATCTGACTGCTCAAAAATTCACACTAAAATTGCTACTCTGGAATTCAAAACCGAAGACTCGTTATCTATTTCAAGCTTTGGAGGGAAGGGCGCTGACATCAACCTGGTGTAATAGGATATCGCAAAATCCTCAGCCTTATTAAAAATACATTATTAAGCACATGTAATCTTTACATCATGTTTAAAGTAAAACTGAAATGGTAAAGTTGTCCACAGAAATAATGTCCTTGGCCTCAATCCAAGTCCATTCCATTATATTACGAAGAACTAGATAGTTTGGGAAATTAGAATATCAAATACAAACCAGTTCTCTAACTTATAAAGTCCTTTTGAAATGTATTTGTAAAATATTAAATAAAACAACTCTGTCTCACTTTATTCAAGATCATACGATATGACATCAGACATTGTACATTTGATCATACTGAAGCAAAACATAAAACTTGTAAATGCCAAGCATAATTCATGAGGTTTGCGAGGTGCGAGAGGATAGAAAAATGTATGTGTTCGAATCTAACTCGGCATGATCTCGAACCGAATCCTACCCGCCCTTTGTTATGCCTGGTCGGGCATTAAGGTCCGAGGACGGCCGAATCACTCCGCGACATGCGATCGTATCTGAATGATTTGTTAGGTTAATTAGACTTGTATCACTTGAATATTTTCTCGTCTTATTGAACTATAACAAAGCGTTTTAATATGTATGTGTTGATGTTAAATGCAAAATTATCACGTCGGGTGTTTTGTTTAATATTCTATGTATGTATGTAACACTAAATCAAATCGGATATGGCTGTAAATAGTTTCACAACCAGTCTCATTCTCAGTAAGCATAAATAATAAAATATGCCATTACACGTTTATCCTCGAGAAAAAAAATCAGAGTCGTGGAATAATTTGTTAAAACTGAGAGATAATATCGGATGTAAGTTTTAAATATTTGGCGTCTACAGGATGATTAAATACATTGTATATGTGAGACAGACACCATGAACTGTATCATCAAACCGGAAATGAACAAGTACATATGGAGACAGATGTATGGGGTGAAGATCCCATGCAATCAAACCAAATGTCAATATCTAATGACAGGGGACAACAGGTCATTTATGTCCTTTTCAGTGTCCACTAAGTATTGAAACAAAAGTGAATTTGTTTGTATTGGGATGCAGAAGGTCTTATTCTTTCGGTCTGCTATTTACGCTCTCATACGAAAAACTACCGGTGGAACCGCTAACGATCCTGCCTCTGAGAAATGCCTTAAGATACATATTTCCACTGCAATTACCGGAAACCAGCAAATGTGGACGAGAAGAGGCGATATGCAGACTTGGGCAAATAATATTGTCGAGGATGGCGATTGTAGTTGGAGGACGTTCTATTTGTAATATTGGAACAGAGAGGTTCCAATCATATCCTCTTCAGTGTTAAAAAAAAGGAAAAGGTCTACGATTAAAGGCATCGGTTACCCACAGAAGACACATCTGTCAATGTATGTCTTTGTTTGTGAGAAATAAAAAAACAAGAAAAAACCAACACGGCAATATAATCATAATTCAAACTCAAATTCCATAAAAATAGGATAGAATATGAATGAAAGAAAGATTTACACGGAGACTCTTGAAAAAGTGCAAGGAGGATACGACCAGATGTCCCGAACGAGTCAGCGTCTTCTGCTTCATTGGCGACACCCGCCATGTAAACCTTGGTCAATCCAAGTAAGTAATGACATGTTCTCTAAAAAGATCAAGGTATACAACAACGGAATCAACAGGCAAACTAACGAGCATCAAATACGTCCAGCTTCATATGGCACAAAGAAATAGAATATTTCTCAATATCACAATGGGGACCATAAAACTTTTACATAGTTTTCGTCGACCTGTATCTTTTTAACCATTGTGTTCCGAGTTTGTCAGTCAGTTGACGACGTCTTGCACGAAAATCGTGATAATGAGAATAGGCCAGTGATACTGCGTTTCCTTATGAAAAGTAATTTATTTAAATCAAACCAAAGGACATTTACAATATTACATTGCCGAGTAGATGTTTCGGCTTAACGTTTTTAATAAACACATTCAAATTCACATCATTGACCTTAAAAAATATTTCAAAAAGAAATAAATGCATTTCCTTGAGCAAAGACATATGTCTAGATAAAAGATTACGAGGGTATCGTTCTCATATTTATGCTATAAATTGTCTATTAAGCACAATGGCAAACTTTCCTGTTCTCATTTTGGGTACGCTAACCTGGCAGGACGTCGCTTTCTTTATTTACCGTATCAAACTGTTTGTATTGAATTGATTCTGACAGAACTCCATGGTGTTAAACCAAAATTCTGTTCACTTAGTTATGCATTAGACAGTATCATAATTTATAAATGATGAATAACTAAGTTATTATATACTCTTTAAGTTAACTTTTATGTTTGTCAAACATCACTTCTCCGTGTTAATTAATCAGTATCTTCCCTTACCAATCACACCATAATAACAATAATAATGAATACTGTATGTTTGTCGCTATGACAACAATTACTATTAATATACATATCAACAGAGCTTGAATTCAAATTATATTTCGATGAACAAAATATGAATAAAATAAAAAAAATTGCATACAGACTCACGAAAAAAAAGGCAAATAATACTATGTGTTGCTGCAAAGTTAGCGTCCTGTGCTTTATCGACCGAACCCACCATGTAAATAACGTTCCAAAACCAGGTGAACAGCGATGGAACAAAGATAGCATTGTTATCGTTCAGGTTTGGATGTGGGAGTAGAGTTTTATCAAGGCTCTGATGTTATGATGAATTTAATGTAGATACAATAAGTTAAACAGAAACATGGCGTTCATTTTGCCAATGTTTAATATGGTGATGAATCATCCACTAAAGGCGGTGGTTCACCTAAGCATATGCAATGGCGTGACGTCCGTTGTTCATGACTTCTTTCTAAACATCTAGCCAGGAACGACGGAAGAAATTTCACCAAATCCACTGTTGCATAAGTAGAAAGTCTCGGTTCCCTTGGACATAAAATGGGAAATGTCATTTTTTTGAAAAATAAGTCTTCTTCTGTAACAGGATTTTGTCGAAGTTTGTCCTGAATCATCCTTTAATGAATAGCGCTCAGTTTCCAACACCTGTGGAAGTAAAGGGAAGACGCGACTTCGTTGTAGAGACAATATCTTGTTGAACCTTCGTATAAAGCATTGTTGGATGAACGGGAATCAATTTTGTACAAACAGAGGAAGAATCTCATCCTACTGAGAGCTGAGGGGCGGAGCCCAATAATTCGAAAATCTTCGAAATTCACCTTCTTCACCTGCAATAAAACCATTTTGACAAAAGTTTGCGTCAAATATGCTTGGAAAATTGGACTATTTTTTGTAAATCAATGGTTTAAAGAGGTGCAGGGTCAAATATTTGAAACAGAGATTGAATCCAATCTTTTTTCTGTTTGAATGTAGGTGTTTTGTCGAAATTTAGCATGAAACTTTAAAATTTCTCACATTATGGAATAAGGTCACGATGTCGTTATAAATCAAAATAATTCATTATCATACTAGTGTATTATAAAATCATAAATTTGATCTTAAAAAAGAAACTACCAATTCTCACTATATCTTGTATTTTCAACATATGCATTCAATGTAATGGCATCTTTATATTGTGTTCAATAACCGGAATTGGTTGGATTGATGGTATTTCAAACTTTGAGAACATCGTAAAAGTGTAAAAACCCAAAAATACAGAAATTTGATGACAATCTAATGCTAGTCGTCCAGGACACCATGCGGGTAACTAACATCTAAAAGATAACCACGTGTTCGATAAAAGGCTCCATAACAAGCTGGCCAGCACGCAAATATTGCATTGGAAACATAAATGTCTCCAACGGATCGTAGAACATAATTTTCACCCCAATTAGGAGCTCAACTAAAGTCAAACTCTAAAAGGCATAAATTCGGTCAAGAATACATCACAATCAAAATCCAAAAATTCATCCAAAACGAAATACTGATCACAGCACTTAGCTTTAGAGTCCACAAACCTCTTAATGATCTAGATACTGTTTATGTTTTTAATCTGTTGTTATTTTAACGTAACATACGCTATCCTTTTGATTCCCCTCGGAACATTTCATCTTACAGCGTACAGTAGTTCTTTGTTGCCGAATCTAAAATGACCCTGCAGTCAACGTGCCGTTTAACATTTAACACTTATCAAATCAAATGAAGCAAAGACCGTTCTTATTGCATGTTAAGTATTCATTATTTTTATTTACAGTATCATACATCCGACAGTGTGATACGTCATCGTGTGACATATAAGATTTTTGCAATACAACTTACTGTATGGCTAAAGATATTATTGACGTAAGGAATTGGGGATATCTTATTGCAACTAACAAAATCTAACCAAAAGCTGCTTATCTTACGCGTATTGATAACCAATAGCTACGACTTCCGAATGGTCGTCAAAGTCAAAGTCAGTAACATTGAAATGGTAGTTTCTTTCGATCTTTCTGGGAGATTTGCTAGAAAGAAGTGTTGAAGCATAGCCGTGTCTCAATCTGGGTACTTAAACGTTAGATCTCAATATATATGTTCTCTTAAATCATCGTACAATAAATTAACCAGAAAAAACAAAACACTTAAGGAAAATTGAAAAAAAAAATGCATTTAAAACAACAAAAGCAACAAAACGACTTGAAAAGGCAATATATCTTACATAAGTAGAACCTGACTTAAAGTAACAGTATAATTAAGTACCAAAATACATAGGTTACAGCACTCTTGTTTTGTAGATAGAGATGAGATTTTCTGACTTTTTATTTAAAGAATGTAACTCCTCGAAATGTAATATCTCATTATTTATATTACATTAGATACATGCAGTATAGCTCCTTGGATGTTTCTTACAAAATTAAAATGGATAACATTATCTCGTCTTCAAATCAACGAAGAGGGAATGTTTAAAATCTTCAAAAGCTTTCGGGAAATTTTGCAATTTATATCATTAATATAAACAAGGAACACATGTTTACTTTGATATGCTGGCGCATTGTTATGTGTGAGGGTAAGTACACAAGATTACTTCAACTCGATATTAAAATTATCTTCTTCTTTTGATCTACTCCTTCGTGCTGCACTCGACGCCAATTGTTGACGTAACACATTTAAAAGTATGCGATAAGGAAGAAAAATATTGTTAAAACGCATTCCTTATATCAAATTATAAAAAATAATTTGACAACCTAGCAGAAAATCGTGTGTACACACCCATATATCCTACACGGCGTCCCATGTTTCCAGTACATCTGCATAGGTCAATAACTCGAGAGGATGGTAACAATGGTCTGCACGTACATTGTGCACATTTGTTTTGCACATAGTGCAAATCATTAACGATAAAATGACTTAATGTTTAGAAATGAAAAACATACGTTTGGTGAAATTATGCCTCAATTTAATACTAATAAATTGTATTTAACAAACCTCTGTTGTATTTCTAATTACATATTCTTTATCTCTATTTCTGATTTAATCTCCGCCGGCACTATCGTCTGATAATGAAGGTTTCATTACCGGTTTACCCTTTCCATAATCTAACCCCTTGTGTGCATGGCAACAGGTCATTAGAATATTACAAAAAACTGTATGTTGTAATGGATGTGTATCCCCCTACATTAACTCGTGATAATAAAGATTGATTATCGTCGTCGCCAGTTAGATATGTGTTTTATTACGTACGTCAATATCATTTTAGTGTGTTGTTGTGAACGTGATTGATTTCTGCTACTTGTACTGGTCTTATATCAATTTATTTTCAGACCTCTTCTTAATCATTTCATTCACTTTTCCCGAAAGGGTGATATTTTCACACTAATATTTTTATAATTTCATTTTATTGTTATATGCAATATTGAAAAATTTTGTATGGGTGGAAAACTTCATGAAAACACCAAAATTTCAACAAAATTAACATTCAAACTCAAAATGGATTAGGGAAAAAATCGGAAGTGCAATTGAAATCAGACCAACAGGAAGTATATACTGTTCTAATTCAAAATAACATTAACCATGCAACCTTAGTCCAGGTAATGTCACGTTCTTAAATAAGAACCACGTCTATAACGACGCAGCAATTAGTGAAACTAATTAGAATTAAACTAATTTAGTATAATATAGTTTTTCGAAACAAAATATTTCAAAAAAAAAGATAAAAAAAAATCACACTTACTCATTAACGGAACCTTGGGTTGTACTATCAGTACTTGATGTCTATCAATGAAAAATAAAACCAAACCCTTAAGTAACAACTGTGGGATAGAGTTAGATTCTCTACTATCTAGAGATGTAGAATAGGCAATCGGGATATTGAAATCATACAGCTTAGTTGAAGGATGGTCTGGTAGCTTTACAAGTAGATATCGAGTCAAACCGGTGGTGATGTCTTCTGTATCCTGTACACGTTTGCTGGATTGTCATGTAACTTAAAACTAAGGCAACGTCAATAGATCTAATCTGTGCCAGTAGGTAAACAATGGAATTTCCAAGAGTTTTTACTTGTTTGTGCTTGTCGATCATCCGAAATAAACATTTTCACATAAGACTTTATACTAACAGCATCAACACTAAAAAACGACAAAAAGCAAACATTGTTCAGCAAAGACATCATCAGAAATGATAAACAAACTGAATACGAAAATGTAGACCATGACTTCTACTTTCTGAATAACGGATGTAATATTTATAGTAAGACAGGAAATGATTTCATTTCCTAGGCTTCTATAAGCAACCAATTATAAAAAGCTTGTTAGAACTGTTATTTTTTGTCTATTTATTATCCAGATTGTTTTGAATAGCATTAAATGAAGACAGTGACGAGCAACGTCCTATATCATTATCATGTCTGTGTTTTACCGATGTGAAGGTCATTGGAAGTAAAACGTTACTTCACAGGCGATACATGATATCATTCTCGGGTATTCATTTACCATTTGTCGCCTCTTATCGGTAGATATGAATTGATTAATCATTTTCTATAGGATCTTAACTACAATCAGAGCTAATATGACTCTCCATTTACGATCTTCAATACTAGACACATCTCCATGTAGCGATCTTTTTTGTTATCTGACATAACGTGTCTTTCAACTTGTTGGGAAATAAATCGAAATGGCTGGCGTTTGGTTTTTACGCGTTATCGTATCAACACTAATGTTACCCATTCAACCATTATGACGTTAACACCATGATTAAATGCTTGCATCACAGACATTGCTAAACGTATTGTACAATGGCGAACAGTGTGGCTGATTAGGGTAGATAAAGTACCGCACACAACTGAGTATATCTATAAAATATATCGGAAATATCACAAAGTTTACAAAAGTATAAGAACGAATCCAACGTTTTACTAAAAAATGTAATCGGATTGCCCACCAGATTAAACAGTGATATTGAGTTTTTTTGTCGAAAACCATAAATTCAAATCATCAAAAAGAATTTGAAGAGATAAGCATCCTATTTAGTGATTAATAAAAAGCACTTGATAGAGATTCCAAAGGCTAGAGTGTAAAGTGATATCGTATGTAATGTGTTTCATTCCCATTTGTTTTATATATCTCATCAGCCCAGGCCAGATGCGAGGCGCTTGCTCTGATTATCACATAACTTCCCGTACCTATAGTTTGTGATTAATTGGTTTCAATGGCATGCTGCCCATTTTATGAGTTATACCACTCTGCACGCACAGTGTTGCTGGATATTATATAGTTTAATAATTATTATTATATATCTATAATTGGGGAGGATGTTAACTGTCAAGGACTCCTGTTAAATACTATTGAATACACAAACATGTTATTAGGAAAGAGCAAGTGAGTGTCTGTAGATGGATTACATAGAAGCGCAGTGTTGAAGATAAAGTGTTACATTAGGAATACCGCCCTGTCAACACTTCAACATTGCCCTTATAAATAAGTAGGAAAGATACTGAACCAGTGATTAAGTCACCGTCAACAAAATAAAGACGATCATTTCACATACAACTACATCAATTGGGCAATGCTTTTATCATTTTTATCAGATATTATAAAAAAGTAACCAATTTACTGCAAAAATGCACTGATTACATATTTATCCCTTTTAAATCCCCTTAATGTCATTCCTACTTTCTGATGTGCCTTGATGTACTTTGAATACATCTTGGAATTATATCCCTCAGTATATGTATTACGTAGTCTCAGTACACATACTTTGTACGATCAGTATCTTATAAAACAGTTTAAGTAAGCCTCGATGTCAATCATGTAAGGCCTAGTGACTCCGCAAATATTTAGGAACACATTTAACCATATCATTTACGGTCACGGACTAAAACCATTTCAGAAAAGAAAACAAAAGCTTTGGCTTTCTCCGAAACTAATTTGTAGCTGATGTGTTTTTTAGAGACTCGTAAAATGGTATTCACAAAACGCTTATCAGAAAGACGATAAAAAACGAGTTTATTATAATTTTAATGCTGCATACTATCTTAAGTATTTTCTTTGTTGTTCACCGTATAGGTTATCATGGTGGAGGTTAAACCTGACAATATAATGACAATCATTTTTGCTATGTAGCTATTTAAAAAATATGTGTGTCAGGGCACCTATTAAAATCTTTTTCCGAGGAAATATAACCTGAGACCCCGTACCTGCAGCTGATAACTGATGTTAGAGTATAACGAGAAACGACAATCCGGCATAGTTTTGCCAATTAGCACTAGCTTGTCCAAAGGAGATATTACTATCCCGGATATCATTACGGTATCGCTGTGAGGAAGAGCTATGCATCGATAAAAAAGAAATTATCATTTTTTGCACATATGTGCATTCATGTTATCATAAGTTTTAAAGTGTGTTCGTCGTTTCGTGTTAAATGTCGACGCCAAGCTTCATTATGTTGTAAAGACAGTCTAACAACATAGATCGATATTAGTGATAAATACAGGTTTGTTTGGAGTTTTACATCTACTGATGACGAAGACACTACATTAACCGGTAACATGAAACCCAAACGATCACAAATTATTGAATATGATGATCTTGAGTGAATATTAAGAACACTTTGATTTGTCCCAGTTCAAGTACATTTCTGTTTCTATGGATGATCCACAAAAAAAAAAAAAAAAAAACATCGCGAAGTAATGAATATTTTAGGTAACGGTTCCAAATAGACAGTTATGCAATTATCTCTGTCGATTCTGGAAACTGGAGAAAGACAAGTTTACTCATTGTAAAAAATTGATGTCGGGGGGAAAAACTTTGATAACAGTTAAAATTTTGCTTGCTGGTTCGTTATTTTATTTACACTACACGTATATCGTGCTCCGCCACATTATAAGATGTCTGTTACAAATACTTTCTTTTTTAAGAAATTACCTATTTCCGATTTCATGTCAGATCAAAAGATACATTAACGACTTTCAATAGCTAATTGGTATCATAGTCCAGTATTTCCTACAATACAGTCAAGAATAATGAATCAGAGGTGGTCGGGTGGCGCAGTGTTAACGCACTCGCCTTTCACCTAGCCGACCGGGGTTCGATTCCCGGAACGGACGTGAAAAGGTAAGGGGGTCACCTGCCCGACCGCGTGGGTTTTCCCCGGGTACTCCGGTTTCCTCCCACAATAAGGCCCCTCGCACACTTACATCCGGGCCAACAAGAGTGATTAGTATAAGTTTAAATAACTTGTTTCGCAATTGTTGTAAAACAAATAAAGTTTATATTTAATGTTTCGTTAGTGACGCTAGAGACATCACCTGTCCCTTATGAGTTTGAAAATCTCAATTAATTTTTTAGAATCAGAGGTGTTACCTTCTTAATGTTTCGTTAGTGACGTTAGAGACATAACATGTCCCTTATGAGTTTGAAAATTTCAATATTTTTTTTTAGAAAATAATTGTTGTTGATCTGTACGTGTGTCTTGTATATCCGTTAACACAGTAAAATAGGATCCAAAATCTGACTTGAAATCTGACATATATATCAATTGATTAGGCGTAATGTTTATATAAAAAAATACTAATGCAAATTTAACATTTTTATGAAGGGTGAAGTAATTAAAGATCATATTTGAAATATCGCCGATCTATATATATATATATATATCTCGCCTAAATTCAATTATCATAAAATATTTAAATTTGATTAAATAAACAAGGCCAAGTTCTGAAAAATAATGAGAAGTGATACGAAAACTTGACCTCAAAACTAAATTAGAAATCTAGGTAGAAACTGATTGAATCGCATCTTAAACTCCAACGAGATTCCACAGGGATAAGCAGGTGCTTGGGAACGGTATTTTTTTATTTGTAATTCACGTCAAAAGAAGGAATTTATATAAACACTGCATCAATATTAAACCGTACCCCCTACCCTCGTTGAAGGTATCGTAGTTATGGAACTATGCCTCCTGGTCCTCGGCTTACAATGCACGGTGTAGGAGGTTGGTTAATTAGTCCCGACAGACAATCACAGGTCGTGTTATCTGTGTATCATCGGAATCATCTTCTAACGTAAACCAGTCGTTTATAACCTGTATGTCTACTAAACAATGGTGTGGATGTTATCATAGATGTTAGACTCTGAAATATCACACATGTTACAACAAACATATTAAATCCGTTGAAATGTTGTGGGGGTTGTCGACATGGTATGTGGACAACAGGTTCTTTGAACTGATATTAAAGTGACTTACGACTTACGGATCAAATTACACCCCACTTAGGTTAGACCATAAATCACGAGAGGTCAGCTCATTTACAACGCATATTAACCGCACGTATTGTGTATTTGACTATACTAATTAATTATCTTAAATTATATAATTTATGGGTATTTCTTCGACATGAAAAATCAATAATAAGAATCTTCTTTATTATGGCGAAATATAACATTTGGGACACTACCAACACCTCAAGGATTCCTATATTTATAAAATTGATTTTAGAATAAATGAATATGCAGTTGACACAAATTAAAATATAAAGAGCGATTATAATTGGAGAGACATTTAAGAAATTATCTGACAACAAAGTTTGCATATAAAGTAATATAATGTGCTCGGCCGTGGCTCATTTGGGATTGATTGATTGTCATGTTCTCGTAATCAATCCCCTACAATCAATTTATTTCAGTTTTATAATTAATGTCGTATTGGCAATACTCGCTCTTTTCCAACTTGTCCAGGTAATCCAGCCAATGAAAACTCAGCATCTTTGAAATAAGACCTCTTTTAATTACTTAGATCAATAAAACGATGGACTGTTCGGACGGCACAGAGATAGTATAAAGGTGTTAAGAAATGACCAGATTATGTCTATATATTTCTTAACATATATGCTTTATCATAAATATAGTACAGCTTGTCTTTATTCTATACCTCATAAAAACATAGAAAAATAGAAAAATAGAAACATTTATAACTGACTTTACATATTGAAAAGCTTATTTTTGAATCAATGCTATCCGCTTACTGATCAGTCTATAGGGATATCTGTGGGTGTGTGTTTGTAATACTTCACAATCCTGTATTCTGATAGACCTCCTTATTTTGTAGTTACTGTATTTAGGTTAGCTTTCCCAGCGATGTTTATACATGTAGCGTTACGTATACTAGTTAAGATTACATTAGATTATATTCTAACGTTAGATGGTCGTTTGACACGCCCCGCCCCCTCCAAATACTTCCTTATTATATCTGTTTTTACTCTGTTTGGTTGCAAATTAATAATTTCTGACTGTTTTCATGAATTTTATCAAATTTCACCTCTTCTTTGTTTAAAATCTCTTTGTCAATGGGAGAAACAATGAATGGATTTCTCTCATGACTATGAAATATCCGTACATGTAAATTTGATATTCTTGTGGCTATTTCATGTCTCAATATAATCTCTAAAATGTAATCTTTATACATTAAGTACGAGAAAATCCAAATTAAATAGAAAAACAACCAGATCATTCAAGCATTCTCTTTACCAAATGATTGCTGTATTATAGACATCAATGACCTCAGAGGGACGAAACAGTTTTTAATCAAAGGAGAAGAAACATTAAGTGTTTTAAAACTTAATATATAATCAATAATTTTATTGATAATCAGAGTCTGAATTTACCTATATAGATCCTGAGACAAGGACAATATCTAACACAAATAACACCGGTCTATATGTTAATTGTCTTCAAACTGTCATTGTTTGTGTTTATAAAAAACATCATGGATATTGACAAATTCAGAATATATCAAAATGTCATGACATAAAGGATTTGACATGATTGAAATGGATAAATCTTAATATAGAAAATTATATTATGCTTAAGGTTATAACGTAATTGTTAGAATGACACAGAGTAACGATAATGAATGATAACGCTGGGGACTTTAAATCTACCCCCGGAAATAGCTGACCCTTGATACCTTAATTGTAATGACCGTTTGTATATTATGTTTACAGACACCCTCGGAGAACACGATGACGTCATGGTACACAACACGAATAGTTTGATCTTAAACAATCTGACGCTTGTATTGTTGAGCTACAATGAGCTGTTAAGAGTTATCAAATTGAAGTTCTGATTACGTTCGGGTTATAAGCGACTATACAGTGGGCCGACAAGTTTACGTATATGCCACACTAGTTGGCTTGGAGGCCACGATTATCACTCCTATTACCCCACGACATAATCTTCTATATGGCATCTACCTCTTAACGGCAGTTCATTGATAACGATCACCAGGATTGAGCCGTATAAAAGCTTTGCTCGCTTACTTCTTCAATAAAGAATTGATATATTATACATTTCAGAAACATCAATATAGAGAAAAACACATAGTTAAGTTAATATAGAATAGTAAAGACGTGAAAAAATGGAACAGAAATCATCGATGATAAATATTTACTTTAAACATACTTTTTCGGGGTATATATTAACATGTAGGGCCTTTAAGGGGTGGATTTAATTTATGATATTGATCATTGGTCTATATCTTACGTTATATACACCTGTCACCAACATGTGTATTCACGTGCCATGGGGTAAATAGGTATCGAATATATTCTGACATTTGATCATGTTTTAGTAGGGAATACTGTCTCGAACACGCTCCTATGGTGCTCTTCATTCACAGACCTGTCTATCAACGTGATTG